>NC_092874.1:400782735-401091485 GCF_028372415.1 Notamacropus eugenii
AAGCCTTCCTCCAATCCACCCCATTCTAAACCTCAAAGACCAATACCATTACCCTCCCAAGTGTGCTCAAGATTAATAAACTAATCTCACACACAAAAAAATCTTTTGTATGATTTTTGAAAGACCTACCTATGAAATTAATATTTGTAAGCTAATTTGTTATAATAACTAAAAGTATATGGGGGTTGAAAGATAAGGGACAAGGTGAGGGAGACCAGGAATTTCATGGCTCCAGGAAGCTCTGTGATAATTTTAAGACAATAGGCCTCCTGGCCCCATCCCCCTTTCCTTTTGAAGTCCAGTCATTACAGAAGGACTTCTTAAGATCTAATCTGAACTGGAGATGCTCAGAGAAGAGATGTTAACTCTTTTCTATTGTCAAAGGAAAGCAGGGGTGCCAGCCCCATCCTGGGACCCCTAAAACTTGAAGAGTCTAAAATCATCACTCAAATGGCATGCCACCTGGCTTTGTTAGAGTTGTAGTCTCTTAAGTAAAGTGTAAATTGTTTGTATGTGGACTTCCTAAACAAGGAATTTTTTGTCATTCCCCAATTGATAAATGGTCAAAGGATATGAACAGGCAATTTTCAGAGGAAGAGGTTAAGGCTATCTATAATCATATGAAAAAATGCTCTAAATCACTATTGGTTAGAGAGATGCAAATCAAAACAACTCTGAGGTACCACATCACACCTATAAGATTGGCAAACATGACAGAACAAGAAAATGATAAATGCTGGAGAGGATGTGGGAAAGTTGGAACACTAATTCATTGTTGGTGGAGCTGTGAGCGCATCCAACCATTCTGGAGAGCAATTTGGAACTATGCCCAAAGGGCTACAAAAATGTACATACCCTTTGACCCAGCAATATCGCTACTAGGACTATATCCCCAAGAGATCATAAAAATGGGAAAGGGTCCCACATGTACAAAAATATTTATAGCAGCACTCTATGTAGTTGCCAAAAACTGAAAGGCAAGGGAATGTCCATCAATTGGGGAATGGCTGAATAAATTATGGTATATGAATGTAATGGAGTACTATTGTGTCATAAGAAATGATGAACAAGAAGACTTCAGAGAGGCCTGGAAGGACTTATATGACCTGATGCTGAGTGAAAGGAGCAGAACCAGGAGAACTTTATGCACAGCAACAACCACACTGTGTGAGAGTTTTTTCTGGTAGACTTAGATTTTTGTAATAACACAAGAACTTCTTACCAAAAAAAAAAAAAAAAATCCCAATGGAGGATCTCAAGGCAAAATGCCTGCCACACTCAGAGAGAGAAATATGGAAGTCACTCACATATTGTAGCAGATCATGTTTGTATATGTGTATGTGTTTGTGTATCATGTTCTGATTTGTTATACGATTTCTTTCATTTATCTTAGTCTGACTACATAGCATGACTATAGTGAAAATATACTCAATAGGAAAGTATATGTAGAATCTATACAGAATTGTATGCAGTCGTGGGGAGGGAGGGGGGGAGTGGGGGGGTAGGTGGGGGGGATAAAATCACAATTGTATGGCAGTGATTGTTAAACATTACAAAATAAAAAATAAAAAAAAATAAAAAAAATAAAAAAAAAAACAAGGAATTTTTTGGTAATAAATAGTCTTTAGTGATTGACTTTTAGGACAAATATTTTAAGATGTGAGTCCTTGTAAAATTTTTGATTAGTGAAACCTGCCATCTAATGTATAAGCTGCTGGGACTGTACTCATAGAGGAATGTGACTGTTACAGGAAGAAGCTTGCCTCAGGAGACAATCCTGTCCTTAGCCTGGGATGGGATCCTTTTGGCTCAGTTCCCCTGTTGTGTTCTTTTGGAAAGGAATGTTTTTCCACTTGACTTTCTGAGTCTGACCATAAAGCGGAGATGATATCTAATTAGGTCTTTGCTTTTCATCTGCATGGCATGTTTCTACAATCAAAGCAGATAGTTTAAGATGTAAGCACAATGCAAGTAGTGGAATCTTGCTGTTTTCAATTAATTGGGTAAATGGGTAAAAGTTTATGGCCTCGAGAGAGCCAGATCAAGTAGAGAAATCCACGGAGCTCTCAAGGTAAGGTTTTTACAGGACCATTTTAGACAAATGGGACTAAAACTCCTTTGGATTAAGGGACAAAGGTCCCAGTTTGGAATAAGGTCTTCACCTATTACAAAATGATGCAAAAGCAGTTAGCATTAAAACAATTGACTGAATTAATTACTGAGACTAAATCAGAGACATCTTCAAACTCGTGAAAAGGATTTGTGTAGTTTCTTAGAGGCAGGTAAGCTGGTACGGTTTTGCATTGATGGAAAAATTACATTTCTGTTTTGATTTGAATTCATTTCATGAACATAAGTTGAAATTAGTGTTTGAACATATATGTGGAGCTCATTCTTTTAGACTGAGCATGCTAGAAAGGTATAGGGAAACAGATATAAATTTATTAGAGCAAGAACTTATGATTTTAACGGTAAATTTGATTTTATGATTGTTATTTAATCAGGAACTAGAACATGTACAGAAAGGCATGCAAGGTACTTAAGACTTGCTTCAAAAGATGTTCCTTGGCCGATGTGAAATTACAGTCATATCTGAGACTGATTATTGGAGCTTGCTACTTTAAGGTTTTATGGGACTATAAACTGACTGTTCTCAATCTAACTCCAGGTGTGGATAGCAAGACAGACTGTCTGAGCCACTGATCCATGATGCCAATGAGCCTGTGAGATACTGGCATGAACTGCAAAGGCGTAACCTCATGGGAAGGTTGGGAGAGCAGCTGTTCAGCTTGGGCTAAGGTTGGATTCTCCTGACTCAGTTTCCCCACTGACACCTGACAGACTTTAAGCCTTGCTGGATGCCAGTTGACAATCTACTCCTGCCTGGAATTGACATGAAGTTAGGGAGATGTTCCCCTGAAACATCCCTACTCTTAATGGCAATTTTCTATAATCAAAAGTTTTGTAAGCATAATAACAGGTCTATTAAATAATAGATTGTTGGTAGGGAAACATCTGAGGTTAAGTCCAAAAATTAAGCTATTAGGTTTAGGACTTTAGACCAACAACAATAAGTTAGGGTCCTTTAATTCTTAGTAATAGTATGGGGACAACCAGGTCAAGGGCCTGTGAGATTAGCATACATAGTCATTATTATTTTTGTCTCAGTTGGTTAATGTTAAAAAAAATGGTTTGTGGTCTATATTGTAAATGCTTCAAAAGAAGCATCACATGACCAGAAGTTGGAATTATTTTACGATGTGATATGTACTGTGTGTACTGTGTTAAAAATGATTATTTATTGTATTTATGTAAGTACTGGAACCTGTTATTGATTCCTGAGTGAAATCTGATAAGGGGGACTGCCCTCCCCCTTGTAATTTGTCAGTGTATCAATCAGCCTCATACCCAAGTGAAGGGACCAATGCTAGCTCCAGCCCAGGGGACTATGGCATCACAAGATCCTGGAACCTTAAAATTAACATTGAAGAAGGGATCAATCTATTCATGACTGAAAAGACTGTTGTGGGTTTATTGTTCTTGTTAGTTTCTATACCTTTTCTTTGATTTGCTGCAGGTATTTTCCTTTGCCTCTGGCCTCTAGGCCTTAGACATTTCTGTTGCTAGGCACCAGGTTATAGTAGAAGAAGTATTCCAATAATGTTGTGAGAAGTATTCAAACTATAAGAAATAAGAAGGGGGACTGTGAGAGATGATCTCTCAGAAGTGAAGCTTCCTCAAAGAGTTAATTGTTTCTTGTATTGTTGAAACACACTCCCTTGAAAAACTACATCTGCAGCTAGCTGACCTTGTAGAAAAGCATGCTTTGTAACATATCTTGTACTGTGCCCGACTCCCGCTTCATCCTGACCTTATCTATGCCCTACACACACCCCCAATTCCCACCAAACTTGTATGTTCTTTGTTGCTGGGGAAGATTTCTGCAAATAGATTGTGTCTCCTGAAACCCAGTCAATGGGATGAGGGGAAGAGGTTAGGGAGGGGGCGCTCACATTAGAGTATAATTGACCTTGCTTTCTTTACTCCCTTGTACTCCCTGGCCAGTGCTATTAGTGGGATGAAGGAAGGGGTACCCTTTCTCATGAGAAAGCAATTAACTCTTTTTTTGCCTTTCCTAAGACAACACTCTGATCGATTATTTTCAGGGGTCTCAATACCCATCCCACACAGAAGCTAGCAATTTCTGCAGCATCAGGGTAGATTCTTTGGGAAAAGAACTTTGGGTGCACTCTCTCTACTTCAGGTTGCAAGAAGAAGGCATTCTTTCAAAGGAAAAGTCTTTTCAAAGAAGAATCCAGGCAAAGATACTGAATCCAATGGGACATTGCCATTCAGTTGAGAAAGAAGATGGCTGGCAATGTGTGTTGGGAAAAGAATGGTCTGTATCATCTTGATGTCACTCATTTGTTCTTCTATAATTTTTGGCCTATCAATGTCCATCTCAATATGACTAAAAGGAAATTCTGTTCTCCTAAGGATAAACTTAGAGTGAAAAGGATGGGAATTTCTCAGGACTTGTTTCAATTCATTGGATTCAAGGCATTGCAATAGCTACAGACAGTAGATCTTTCATCACTTGTCCATGGAGTTAAGACTTTTCTCTTTCCCTATATTTGTGAAATGGATTCTCTTTGGTCAAAATAGAAAAATCTATATGATTTTATTTATTTATTTTATTTATATAGGATACAATGCAGGTATTATAAGAATGGAGAATGATAAAAGTGTCCTCACCAACAAGTCCAAGATTTCTATCGAGTACTATTGAAGGAAACGTTGCCTGTGTCAAATTTTAGCAACTTGCACTGTTCACATCTTACACAGGATGGCAATAGGCAGATATTCAAAAGGTAATGTTAAGATTTCAAGAAGACCTCTATTAGATTGTGGAAGATTCTGTGGGAAAGGGACTTTTGCTGTAATCCTCTTGCTTCATATTTGTAATGGTAATTTAAATGGGAAGATCTTTCCCATTCATTAATAGGCCCATGTGAGTTGCTTAAATCATACGAAGTCATATGTGGTAGGAGGAGCTTGAGGAATAGGTGGAATAGGAGGGTAGAGCAGAACTGAGAGGAAGTGAGTGAGAGCAGTTAGGGAGGAGGGAGGTGGGAACACAGGTAAGCAGGCACAGCTAGGCTCCTGAATATTTGTTTGTGGGAAAGATGGGGAGGAGCTTTGGAAATGGCTTTGTCCTCTGCAGGGCTAATGTGTATCGACTTCTTGGTTACTATGATGGATTTGGCTTTCTGGTGTCTGAATAAATGTTTTTCTTCTGCCTTCTATATGGAGAGTCTGTTATACTTTGTGATTCAGAACTATGCTGGCATATTCACAATTACCCTCAGTGCTGTGAATACTGCCTTGGTGATACAATGTTGCATGAAGAAGGCACCCTTTCAAAAGAAAAGCCTTTGAATTCAGTTAAAGGCTTTGAATTCAATGGGGCATTGCCATTCATGTGAGAAAGAAGACGAGTTTTTGTTGGGAAGAAAATGATATGAAGCCATGTTCATGACACTGATTTTCCTCTTCTATTATGCTTGGTCTATCAATGCCTTTCTCTAGGTGGCTCAGAGGAAACTACTTTTTCTACTAGGGACAGACTTAGAGTAGAAAAGATGGAAATTTCTCACAACTTTTATTTCATTGGACTCAGTGCATTGCAATAGCAACAGACTGTGGAGCTTTATGCATTTGGTGGTGGAATTAAGACTTTTCTCTTTCCCTTTATTTCTAAAATCAATTGGCTTTGGTCAACCCTTGACTGAAAGGGAAAACCAGGTTTGGATGGAAAAAAATCTACCTGAACCTTAATAAACATGATATGATGCAGAAGATTATCAGAATGGAGGAAACTGAAGAAGTTCCTTCACTACCTTCAAGATATCCAAGGTTTCTGTGCAGTTGTGTTGACCTGTGTCAAGCTTTAGCAACTTTACAGCCTGTATGTTTTACACGGGATGTCATTAGGCACATCTTCAAAGAGTAATGGAAAGATTTCAAGAAGACCCCTATTAGATCTAATGAAAGGTAATAATTTCTGCAACATCGTGAAATATTCTCTTGGAAAGAGACGTTTGCCACAATCCCTTTACTTCAAGTGACATGAAGAAGGCATTCTTTCAAAGAAAAGCCTATTCAAAGAATAATGAAGTTAAAGACAGCGAATTCAAAGGGCATTGCCATTCAAATGAGAAAGAAGAAATGACTTTTACAACTTTTGTTGGAAATACCATCCAAGATAAATTCAGCATCTCCTCTGCAAAGAATAGCATAGGTAAACAGAGAAAATTATTAACTAAAAGCTGGCCACCAGATGATGGTTTGTCAGTGCCAAAGCACAATGCAAAGAAAATTACAAAGTAGGGTTCAGTCCTGTGTATTCCCTTTCAACTTCTGCAATGATTCTGAAGTAGAGTGAAAGAAAAATAAGTTTGTAAGAATTGCATAGTTTTAAACATAATTATTTTTTAACTGTTGATGCTATATATGTGGAATCCTTATCCCATGATCAAATGCACGTAACACTGGTGAAAATAAAACATCCATCATCTTACCTATTCTCAGCAATACAATTGTAGTGGACGGCCTGTGTCCCTACATGGCTCGGTGATGTGGTTGAAGAAAAGAGACACGGGAGGCAGGAAAAGATAGACCAGTTCCGTTTATTGATCTGAGGGTCAAGGTATTTATAGACAGAACCTGCAAGTCTACGTGAGATTCTGCTCATCTCCAGTTCCCAGAGATTTGGCCAGTCCTATTGTCCTTAAAGACTGTTAGCCTAGAGGACATCTATTTTACATATCCCTTGTCTTCTGTAGTTCCCATATTTGTCTCATGGAGATAGCAACTTCTGGGGGGCATGGAGAGCCATTCCGGATGATAATGAGCACAGTCTCAAAGAACAGTTTCCCCGAAGGTCTTTCCTGATCTTGTCAACAGCACTCCACCCTGGCCCTCAACATACAATGATGCAAAACAACTCAGAAGAACTTATAATGAAAAATGCTATCCATTTCCAGAGAAAGAACTGATGGTGTCCGAATATGGATTAAAGCATACTTTTAAAAAATCTTACTTTCAGACACTTGTAAGTGACGCCAGAGGGGATGGCGCTCCCGTCCCGCCTCCGTCACCTGTTGTTGCTACTGGCAGCAGGACTACCACCCCCTCCAGCAAGTAGGTTTGGATGTTCATTCACTTTTGATGGATCTGGAAAGGATAAATCCAAAAGAAGCCCAGGTGTCATGTTCTCAGGAATACAGGCCAGGAAGGGAGCAGTTCTCACTCAAAGACCACCAGGAAAGAGGGAGACACTGTCCATGGGAAGCTCTTGCCTGTTTACTCACTTCTGCCTCTTTGGAGTCATGATTGCTGCAGTCCGCAACCACATCGCCACTCACTGGATTGATGAACTGTCTGTCTGAGTGAGTTTTAAGGAATGAGGTTGAACTGGTTAATTCCCTCTTTAGAGTGTGATAAAAACATCAGAAACATTTTCCAACAATGACATTGCCAAAAGTCAGATGACCTTATTAAGGCAGTGAATTTCTTGTCAAAGAACTTAACAACTTCCACATGTTGAGGATTTTCTAGGTCAAGTTTGGGATTGGACTAGATGGCATCTGAGGGTCCTTCCTATCCTGAGATTCTGAGAGGTTGAAAGAGAAAAGGCTTGAGCAGTTAGTAAAGGAGCACTTGTTGGTTGGTAAGCATTGGTCCAGGTACTTTCCAGAGGGTTGAGCTGTACAGATCAGGAGACTGGAAAGTCAGGGCAGACTTATTTGGGTGAAAGTAGATTCTGGAACTTTAGGTACATTAGTGGGAATGTAAAAGTGGAACTAGATTATAAAAGCTTGGAATGTTTTTCCAGACTAAGTTGTGGGGACCCTTATTTGATAAGCAGTGGGGAGGAAGCGATTAATTAGCAACAACTGCAGTGGCGGGAGAAATGTTCAAAGGTCCTGGTGGGGGTAAGAGAAGATAGAGCCTTGCGGAGATGAAACCAACTGGATCATGTGTTGGGGAAAGCATAGAGAGGAATCGTGAGTGGGTGATCCAGGAAGAAAGAGAAGGAGGAGACACTGAAGGGAAGGCTGAGGACTAAGACTGCCACATCCAGTAGTCAATGTGAAAGCCTTGGGAATGGATCCAATCACAGAAGCAGAGAAGAACTCCAAGAACAGAAGCCTGCAGACTGCCATGGGTAGGAGGAGGAAGAGGCATTGGCAGTGTGAGTAGGGAAGGTCAGATGTCCAGGATCACAAGAACTGAGAAAAACTTAACTTTGAGATTCAGCAGTAGGGAAAGTTGGTTTTACTGGAGTGGTGGTGACCATCACAGGAGGTGCAGTAAACACAGTGCACTGAATGAAGGCTACACTTGTGTAGCCTTTTGGAAGATAGCTTTCTGATGTGGTGGATAGAGTGTTCAACCTGAAGTCAGAAAGATGAGCTCAAACGTTGCTTCAGACTAGCTGTGGTTGGCAAGTTGTTAAACTTCTGTCTGGAAAATCGCTCCAAATCACTCACTGAGAAATGCAGAATAGTAATCCTGAGGTTCCATCTCATACTGTCAGACTAGGAAAGATGATAGAAAAAGAAAATGAAGATTGTAGGAGGCACCAAGGGAGGATGTGACCATTCTCTATGGCAGATCGTTATTAGGTCTGTACCCCAAAGAGGTCAAGGAAAAGGAAAAGACCTATACATTTAAAAAAGAAAAACCCAAAACATAGCAGGTTCTTGTTATGGTGAGTAGCTATCAGGTACTTGGGGAATGACTGAACAAATTGAAGTGAATAAATGTAATAGAATATTGTTACAATGTAAGAAATGACCAACGGGATAATTTCAGAGAAACCCAGGATGGCTTATAGGAGCTGACAGAATGTGAACAGAACCTGGAAAACACTTTATATGTTAACAACACCATTGAACAAAAAGACTTTTATGAACATCTTAAATCAGTCACCAACTGCAACTTCAGAGGACCTCGGATGAAGTGTGCTACCTATCGACAGAGATGATGAATTTATAATACAGAATGAGTCATTTTTGGACATAGTTAGTGTGAGAATTTGTTTTGAGGGTTTAGTTTTTTGATGGAGAGGTGGGCTTTAGAGGGCATGACCAACAGCAGAAGGACAGCTGGTAAGGAAAACAAACAGGACAGCTTTGAAAGTTCCATGTTGAATTATCTATTTAAAAGGAAAAGTCAGTTGTATGGAGGAGAGATTTGTGGTTTTACATGTCTCTTTTTTCTGTTCTACTTTGTATGTGGAAATGCTTGTTTTCTTTGATATTAAATCCAGAATAAAAAGAAAAAGTACCCAAAAAAATCTTACTTTATTTTTCTTGAATTTTTTTTGTCTGTGTTTTTTTTCACAACATGACTATTATGGGGGTATTTTGTATGACTACACATGTATAATCTATATTGAATTGCCTTCTCAATGCAGGGGGTGGGAGGGGGTGCTGGGAAGCTAGAAAGGGACAGAACTTGAAACTTAATGTTTTAAAAACAAATGTTAAAAATTGTCTTTGCATGTAACTGGGGAAAATAAAATATTAAATTTATACAAAAAAAATCATCATATGAACATTAATGTTTTTATTAAAAATAAAGCCAGGAGACAAACAGAAATAGTAGTTAAAGAGCAAGGTGGCTCATAGGTGCTTCTTAGAAAGACAGTTAAAAGAACTGGTAGAGTATGCATTCAAAGGCTACAAGAAATGTTTTATGGTGTGCTTTGGTCATCATACTGCAGCGCACAAGACAGGCATTTCTAAAAATACCAGCATGAAAATAATTGTGGCTTATAAGCCAGCATCTGTTGCAAAGGATGTGAAAGTAGAGGATGTGAAGAACTTGACAAGAGCATTAAAATTAAATCAACATGTACTTTTTAACACTTGCTGTCAAAGCAGAGGAGGGCATTGGAGAAGATGAAAACATACACTGGAAAATATGGCGCAGGGGTATTCAATGAAAGAGATCAAAGGCCTACAGATTACACAGAAGAATCACACTAGTATGTCCTGAACACTTTCATAAAGAAAAAATTGTAAGGGCATTGTGAACATAGAATTACATCACAAAAGAAGTAAGATTTATTATATCTTGACTGATGTAGGGAACATTTCCAAACTGACTTGCTGTGTAGAGTTGGATCACTGACCTGTTAAAGCAAAATCAAAAATCAATCCTAAATTAGAGTAAGAAAAGAGGAGATATTTGAGAGAAGTTGCAAACATGAAATTGATAGGCCTTGGCAACATATTGTATATGGGGGTAGGCATGAACAGAAGAATTTGATCCCTAGGTTGCAAGCCTAGGGAATGAGGGGACGATGGTAACCTCAATAGTAATAGGGCAGTTTGAAGTAGGGTAGGTTTGGTGGAAAGATAATGCGCTCTGTTTTGGACATATTGAGTTTAATATATATCCAATTTGAGATGTCTGAAGGGCAATTGGAGGTCAGCAGAGAGGTTAGGGTAAAATAAGGAGATCTGAGAGTCATCAGCATAGAGATAATTAAATCCACTAGAGCTGATAAGATCACCATAGAAAAAGAGAGGAGAGTCATGTGGGACATCTGTGGTTAGAAGGTGTGATCTGGAAGATGATTCAACAAAGGAGACTGAGAAGGAAAACTGATAAGAAGAGAACAGAGAGATTAGAATCCCTCTAAAATAATAGGTCACAGATAAGGTACCCACCTGCATTGTTAGAGGGAGTATATTCACCAAGGAATTCACCATGCCAGTGAAATCATTGGTTCAGCCCCTATCCAAACAGTCCTAACACTTAACAATCTAATAGTATAGATATGGAATGTTCTATAGCTTTGTAAGCTCCATGATGCTTGGCATTATGAGATTCTGAGAAATATTTATTGATTTAATTGGGTTGTTGTTCAGTGATTTCATTCACATCTAACTCTTCATGGCCTCATTTGGGGTTTTCTTGGCCAAGATAGTGGAGTGGTTTGCCATTTCTTTCTCCAGCACATTTTACAGATGAGGAAACTGATGCAAACAGGATTAAGTGCCCAGGGTCACACAACTATTACGTGTCTGAGGTTGGATTTGAACTCTGGTCTTCCAGACTCCAGACCTGGCACTCTATTCACTGCACACCTAGCTGTCCTTATTAACTGGGACAAGATTGTAATCTGAAGTTGGTTTATTCTCTTTTATTTTTATTTGTTCTTCCAACAAGGCAAAATCCAGTACCAAAAACACATCATGAAGGTTTTGAAAATATGCCAGTGGCATTCACAGGAATATTAAAAGGAAAGAATTTGGGGAAAACATTATTGAAAGCACAAAGGATCACACTGGAAATGTGGAGAACATATTAGTGTATTTATTTCAAGTTTTCTAAAACCTTGTGGAAATGGAAATGTATGTCTATTGTCTTAAAATATCAACTGCAATTAATTCCGTTTAGTCTACTTGATAGAATATATTAAAATTTGTTATATAAAAATAACAAGAAATGAAAATTCTTTAGGCAATAGACAACCACCAACCAACTACAGCCCTCTTCAGGATAGTCTAACTGCAAGATATATGACTGTAATAATAATAGCTCATTTTAAACAGCAGTTTGAAATTTTCAAAGGCCCTTTGCTCACTCATCAGTGAGATAGACTTCTCCCCATTTTACAGATAAGGAAATTGAGACTTAGAGAATTTTAAAGCTTTAAGTGAGAACACATGGATCATGGTGGAACTGAAACTTACGTTCAGGTTACTAGGGATTACCTTGAGGAAAAGGATTTCAATTAAACTTATTTAAAAAATAAACAAAACCACTCATCACATCCTTTAGCAAGGGGCCAAGGCATGTGACACACCTAGGTGATACCGTGGATACTGGGCGGGGAGTCTGAAAACATGACTTTAAGACCACTGTAAGACACTTGCTAGCTGTGTGACCCTAGGCAAGTCATTTAACTGCTGTCTGCCTCAGTTCCTTCATCTGTAAAACAGGGATAATATAGTACTTACCACTCAGGGTTGTGATTAAATTATATAATTTTAAAGTGCTTAGTATAGTGCCTGGCACATAGTAAGTACTATATAAATGTTAATTTCTGTTATTTATTATTACTAGGGCTCAGAGCACACAATCAGTTCCATAAGAAGTGCCAACAATCATTAGAGAGATGCAAATCAAAACAACTCTGAGGTACCACATCACACCTATCAGACTGGTTAACATGACAGAACAGGAAGACGATAAATGTTGGAGAAGATGTGGGAGAGGTGGAACACTAATACACTGTTGATGGAGCTGTGAGCTGATCCAACCATTCTGGAGAGCAATTTGGAAGTATGCCCAAAGGGCTACCAAAATGTGCATACCCTTTGACCCAGCAATATCGCTTCTAGAACTGTATCCCCAAGAGATCATAAAAATGGGAAAGGGTCCCACATGTACAAAAATATTTACAGCAGCTCTCTTTGTGGTGGCCAAAAACTGGAAGGGGCTGCCCATCAGTTGGGGAATGGCTGAACATGTGGTCTATGAATGTAGTGGAATACTATTGTACTATAAGAAATGATGAACAAGAAGACTTCAGAGAGGCCTGGAAGGACTTATATGATCTGATGCTGAGTGAAAGGAGCAGAACCAGGAGAACTTTGTACACATTAATGACCACAGTGTGCGAGAGTTTTTTCTGGTAGACTTGGAATTTCGTAATAACGCAAGAACTTATTAAAAAAAAAAGATCCCAATGGTGGTTTTCTAAGGCAAAATGCCTTCCTCATCCAAAGAAAAAAAACCATGGAATTCAATTGCAGATTGGAGCAGATCATCTTCTTTTGTATTACGTTTTGGTTTGTTATATGATTTCTCCCATTCATTTTAATTCTTCTATACAGCATGACTATGGTGAAAATGTATTTAATAGGAATGTATATGTAGAACCTATATAAAATTGTATGCTGTCTTGGGGAGGGAGGGGAAAAAAAAATCTAAGTTATATGGTAGTGATTGTAGAACACTGACAATAAATAAAATTAATATTAAAAACGTGCCAATAATCCATCAGATGACCCTAGTACAAGATCATGACATGGACATCAGAGGTTTTATCTAGTTCAACTTCTTCATTTTGCCAATGAGAAATCTTAGCCTTAGGGAAGTTAAATGACACGAGAGGTGGGAGATGGAGTGCTTTGTGCAAGGAACAGGAAGGAGGCCAGCGTCACTGGATCACAGAGTATCATTCTATGGTCAACCAAATATTCTAATCAACGGATACTTGACCTAAGAGTAGAAAATTCCTTCTTCTTGCTGCTGTCACTTTCAGAGTTCTGCGTTGCTGATAACTCAAGTAGAAAGTCATTTCCCATACTACATCTTGCTGAATTTTTTTCCCTATTCAGCTTAGACCTACCCCTCCTCCTATTCTTTCCTGACGTTCTACTTCAACATATGTTGGAATACCAACTCTTTTTAACACTCTCATTCATAAACTCTCTGACTCTTTCCATTTTTTGGTGCTCCCTGAAAACTGGCTTGTTCTCAAAAGCACTTCATCCCAGGCTATCCTCTCTAGAGCTGGTCAATGGATCAGAAGTCAGCATTTTTCTTCTTCCTCAACGACACATGAAAACACTCTCTCTGCCACTGTCACTCAGCAACATCTCTTCATTTGAGGTTCTCCATTCTTGTATATCACCCCATCTAGAGAATTGTTGGGGTGATCTATTAATCTGAAGGTCATTCTCCTTATTTTTATTATCGTTTATTGCCTTCTTCTCCACCCCCACTGCAATTTGTCCTTGGTGACTTTAATCAATGACCATTTATTATGTGTCAAGCACTGTGTTAAGTGCAGAAGATACAAATACAAAGAATTTGTAAAATCCCTGTTTAAAAGCACCTTACATTTAATAACTACATTAATGACCCTTGAAAAAGTCTGGCCTCCAAGTTCATTTGATTTCTCAATTACCATGACTCCCCTTTCTACTTAATTTCAAGTACTCATGGGAACAGTCCAGGGTTGTGCTGGAGGCAATTTGAACAGTGTCAACATTTTCAGTGTCAACATTTATACCTTGGAAACACTATAAATCAGGTCTTCATTTATTGTTTTGTTGATTGCGTAGACTTAAGGAAGCCGTGGAGAAAATGGTAATAAAGTTGATTAAAATTACATATGCCGTGCATACAATTTTTTCCCCAGAGAGCTAGTTGATTAGTATTTACTAGTATACCACTGAAATAGTCACATTATGAACCTCACCATTACCCCAAATTCCTCCAAGATCTTTGTCTTTTTTTTCTTTTTAAAAAAGTTTTTATCGATGTGTTTTATTTTCACATTTCTGACATTTACAACTTACCTTTCCCTCCCAAACCTCACCACAACCATGAAAGTGTTTTGTAACAAAATAAAGCCGTTAAATACAGTAATACAGTGAACTCATTTGAAAGTACATGTAACATTTCACATCTGAACTACCACACAGCTCCAATTCTTCTATTTTTAAAAATTAATAGAGATCTATTTTCTACTCTCCACTTCACTGGAGAAAAAGAAAAAAATTCTTACAGCATATATACATAGTCAAGCAAACAAAACGAATTCTGTCAATTACTGTATGCAAAAACAGATACGTCTCATTTTGTATTCTAAACACATCAGCTCTCTGTAATAGCACGTTTCATCATGAGTCATCAGGAAACATGAATAGTTCTAACAGCTTCAAAGTTGTTTTTTACAAGGGCTGTTACTGTATAAATTATTACAAATTGCTATTTTCCCCACAGACTGTTAGTTCCTTGAAGGAAATGCTTTTTCATTTTTGTCTCTATCCCCAGCACCAGCACCATGTCTAGTACATAGTAAGTGCTTATTAAATGCTTATTAAGTACCTACCATGTTCAAGATATTGAAGGAGACATCAACTATAAAATGGGGATAACGCCAGTGGTACCTTCACAGGATTGCTAAGAGGCTCAAAGCGGCTTTATTTACCTAAAAACACAATATAAATGTGAATTTTTCTCCTATACTTAAAGAGCTGACAGTTACACAATTATCTTACTTTTTTTTGCTACTAACTAGATATCTTTTTGTTTTGGGGGGTAAGTTGAGCTTCAAATTGGTTTTATTTTCAGTCTCTTCTAAGACATCATCTGTGCACTCCCCAAATAAAGTTACCTTTTCCCCTTATATGTCACTCATGATTAGAACAGGATACTGGATTTATAAGTCAGTATGCATGGAGTCATAGTGACTCATTGAGGAAATTTTCATTCTTTTTGTCCTTCATGATAGTCCTTTAAGCTCCTCTAAGCAAGATCCAGAACACACAACCTTTTCATGTCTGTTTCTATCTAATTTTGACATTCGTAATCTGTGTTGGAGACAAAGACCCTTAAGGCACATTCTCTGACGTGGCAGCCCACAGTGAAGGGAACGAAATTTCCCAAAGATTACAGACTTGCAAGGGGATTCTTGACTTTCAATTAAGTTATAGTAATCTAAGTCTAAAAGTATTTATCTGTATGTTTTGAGTCACTTGAAGACTATATGACTGGCCATGTTCTGGGAGCCAATAATCAGCCTTGGAGAACCTCAGGTAACTCAGTCCTGCTAGACCAGGTTCTGATCTGATCAGATAAATGACACACTGGGAAAATTATACCTAAAACTCATCGGAAGGCAATTGTCTATGAATTGGTTATTTGTTGATTCTGTGTTATCTATAAAACAAAACCAGCTGTTTCTCAAGGAGGAAAAAAACTTAATTACCTCAGAATACAGTGGAGGTAGTAGATGAACATGAGCACTGTAAGAGTTGGGGAAACACCTCCCTAGAGAAAGTAACTACAGAGGTCAAAGAAACAGGGTTAAGGAGGCATGTTAATAGATACCTTTAGGCCATGCTTTTTCATATCCCTCCCTCTTTTCCTGTTAACAACAGCAATAAGCCTGACTGAGTCTGTCTTGAAGGAGGACTTCACTGTCTTAAGAGATTTACTCCCAACATAGGATATTCTGATTAAGACCTGACCACAGAGAAAAATATTGTTACATGGCAACAAACCTGATATTTAGTAATTTCTGTAACCCTCAAAGTTTTTGCACACTTCCCCATTTTCTTTTCTATTGATGAATGCTGCTGATTAACTTTGTACTCTAAGAAAGCCTAAAACACTATAAAAACCCAGTGTGTACCCTAAGAAGTTGAAATTGCTACTAGTCCAAGCAGCCCTCCTTAGTACACCAATAAATTTATTTCCCTTTCAGTCTGGCTTCTCACTTTTTGACCTCCCAATCTTGCACACTTCATGGTATACAAGATACTCCCTATGATCTCATGGAAGCCAGGCTGCAAGTTTCCCCAGTGGTACTCTTGCTAAATATATGTATGAGGAGTATGGATCATATACTGCAAATATTAGGGGAAATGGCATTTATTAAGAAGGAATAATGAAAAATGTCAGTGACTTCTTAAGGGATCACTATCTTTCCCAGTCCTAAAAAGAATTGGGGAATAAAGAAACAGAAGACCTTTCTAATGGAAGGCACATGGAAGCAGGAAAGAGATGAGGGAAACTACACTCCAGAAAAAGTCCCCTCCCCACACCTAGCACTCCTCTAGTACCTCTGTGCTCATCCCTCCATTGAACCTGAGGAGGAAGGGGCAGGTTGAAGAATTACTTGGCACTGGTGCAGCCTCCTTTGTCTTTCCCCATAGCAAATAAGACTAAGACTAAGACTTCCTCAAAACAAGGATTTATCCCTCCCCAATTCCTGGTTCAGATAACAACACCCAGAGCAGGAAACCATCTCTGTTTATTTTTCCTAAAAGAGATACCAACTTAGGACAACTGCAAAGAATTTCTCTAAGCCTAAGATGTTCCCAGTTAAATGCTGCTCCATAGTTCATCAACCTTACTGACAAAACCACTCTGAAAAACCTGTAAGGACACGACAAGGACAGAAATACATCTCTGTAGTACATCTACAATTAGAATTCTTACAACTTCTAAAGTCTAAAGAGTCTAGGCAAGCTTTGATTATTCGTATGCTTTCTGGTGGCCATGACTGGTCAGAAAAATATGTATCCTATGAGGAATTCTGTATCAGGTATCTAGTGACTAAGGGAGCACAGTTTAACTACTCTTCAAACTTTTCACTGTCCCTATTCTCCCCATTCCCAGAACTCAAGTGGAAAGCATTAGGACTAAAACTTGAACTGGCCAAATTATGGCACAACTTTTTTCCCTAGTAGAATGTGCTCCAAACTGTCCTTATCATATTCTAACCTACCTCTTGAGAATCAAATTGTTTCCCTAGGAAATAGCTCCGAGCGGGCCAAGGAAGCTCTACCTTTGGTTCTTACCAGTATCCAGACTCTGCTCCAGCGCATTCTGCAGTAACTATTTTGTGGGAAGCTTTCCCAATTTTGTTTAATTCTCAGTCACCTGTCGTCAGGCCCCACCCAGGAGCCCACTCTACTCTTTGAAACCAAGGTATTGGGATTTTTAGGACAAACACTTGCCAAAGGAGCTTAGATGGAAAGGGCTTCATCAGGTACTGTTGACTGCTTCCACTACTGTCAAACTTAGAGATACTGATAACTAGGTCCACATTTTCCAGTGCAAGCAAGTCATCTCTCCAGAGCTTACCCATCAGACCATTCAAAGGGCAAAACACTCAGAAAGAAGCTTCGCCTGAAGCAGACAACTTCCAAGTAGACAAAACTCTTCATGGATAGATGATGGGCCATAACATGGACACCGTGTCTTTCTGCGCACTGTATGTTCTACTTTACAGGCTTTCTACAGGTAATTCCACTAGATCAAAATAATGTGGCAGCTCTTGCCAGTCATGGTTCTACTCAAGAACTTCAGTTCTACTCAAGGTTGCATTAAGACATGTAAAATATTCAGAACAAGTAACAGTTTCATTATATTTTATCTTGGTAAAGTCATATTTAGAGGACATTCTGGAAAAAGATGAGGAAACATTCTAGTAGAGGGTAAGTAGGTAAGAAGACTGGAAAACATCCAGACAAGGACTGGTTAAGGAATGAGGCATGTAGTCAGGAGAATTAAAGCAGCTATAGAAAAGCTACAGAAGGAACATGATTATCTTTCTAATACTGACAGGTTATTATATAGATGAGGGATTCGAGTTGTTTAGTTTGGCCCCATTTGACAGAACTAAGAGAAATGGATGGACACTGCAGACAGCCAAGTTTAAACTTGTTGCACATAAAAAATTCTCTTTTATTTTATTTTATTTTTCATTTTTAACATAGTTCGTATCACATAAAACAATTCCAACTTTTGGTCAGGTGATACTTCTTTTTAAAGCATTTACAATATAGACTACAAAAGAATTTTTTTTAAAACATTAACCAACTGAGGCACAAATAATAGTTATGCATGCTAACTTCACAAGTCCTTGACCTAACTGTCTCCACAGTATTACTAAGAATTAAAGGACCCTAACTTATTGTTGTTGGTCTAAAGTCCTAAGCCTAATAGCTTAATTTTAGACTTAACCTCGGATGTTCCCCTACCAACAATCTATAATTTAATAGATCTGGTATTAAGCTTACAAACCTTTTGACCATAGGAAATTACCAGTAAGAGTAGGGACATTGCAGGGAACCAGTACCTCCCCAACTTCATGTCTATTCCAGGTAGGAGTAGATTGTCAACCTGCATTCAGTTAGGCTTAAAGTCTGCCAGGTGTCAGTGGGGAAAATGAGTCAGGAGAATCCTACCTCAGCCCAGGCTGAATAGCCACTCTCCCACCCTTCCCATGAGATCACCTTTTTCAGTTCATACCAGCATCTCACAGGTTTACCTGCATCATGGATTGGAGGCTCAGACCACCTTTCTTGCTATCTATACCTGGAGCACATAAAAAATTCTTAAGAAGAGTTGGAATGGACTACCTTGGGAGATAGTGGGTTCACTCTTATTAGAGATTTTCATGAAGATGGAAAACTTACTTGTTAGGGATGCTGATCCCTGGTTGGGTAGATAGGACTGGATAGCCTTTAAAGTAGTGGCTAGCTCTTTGGTTCTGTAGTTCTGTTATGAAGCTTGTTTTACTTGGCCCTAGACAACAGAGCTAAGAACAGAGTGCAAACTGTAATCTGATAGTCTATGATTCTGAAAAGGACAAAGAAATCTGAATAAAAATGATGCGTCGTTGCATTGACAAGGTTTCTCTTCATTGCACTTTCTTTTATGCTAGGATGTGCTCTCAGATTAAAACTTTTCTGACCATCGATACTTTCAATAATGTTTCTTTCCAATATGAATTCTCTAATGTTGAGTAGCATGTGCCCTCTGGGTGAATGCTTTACCACAGTCATTACATTTATAGGGCTTCTCTCCAGAATGAATTCTATGATGTCGAGTCAGGTCTGCCTGCTTGGCAAAGGCTTTGTGACACTCATTACATTTGTATGGTTTCTCCCCAGAGGGAATTTTCTGATGTTGATTTAAGTTTCCCCCGCTTAGCAAAGGCTTTTTCACATACATTACATTTATGGGGCTTCTCTCCAGAATGAATTCTTTGATGAAGATTAAGTTGTGAAAGGTAGCTATAGTCTTTTCCACATTCATTACATCTAAATGGTTTAAATCCAATGTGAATATACTGATGTTGAGTAAGGTTTGACTGCTTGGTAAAGGCTTTCCCACATTCATTACATTTAAAGGGTTTCTCTCTAAAATGAGTTTGCTGATGTTGAGTAAGGCTTGACCTCTTAGTAAAGACTTTACTACATTCATTACATTTATAATGATCTGGATTCTCTTCAGCGAACTTTCTGATGTTCATCAATGTTTACCCACTTGTTAAAAGTTTTCCTACATTCATTACATGTACAGGGTTTCTCTCCAGAATGAAGGTCATAATGAAGGTTAAGTTGTGAAATGTGGCTAAAAGCTTTCCCAAATTCATTATACAGAAAAAGTCTCTTTCCTGTGCAGGTTCTTTGACACTTAATTAGCTCTGTATTTTCTTTGAAGTTCTTTCCATAGGTATTATATTTACAGAAATTTTTTACTACAGGACCCTATTCTGTATCTAGGATTGGTCTTAGGTTGAAACTTCTCCCAAACTCATTACTCTCAAAGCCTGTCTCATTACTGGAGATTTCCTCATGTAGGGCAGTTTTTTGCTTCAAATGCTTGTGGTGGTCTTGCTGTCTCACTAATCTCCTGTAACAGTGAAAAACTTCTCTCAGTTTGAAGTTCCAGGAACCATATTTTCTGGGTCTTTCCATTACAGCTCCCTGAGGTGGTCCCTCCACAGATGTTTCCCACTTTCCAAATGACGCCTTGGCTGCAGGACTGATGTCTGGATCTGAAAGAAGTTTAAAAACATAAACATCCCCTGTGGTAGAAGGAAACTGTTGTAGTGGGAGTGGAAGAACAAAATGAGGAAA
This sequence comes from Notamacropus eugenii, assembly GCF_028372415.1. NCBI lineage: Eukaryota > Metazoa > Chordata > Mammalia > Diprotodontia > Macropodidae > Notamacropus > Notamacropus eugenii. The sequence continues at coordinate 400,803,213 of NC_092874.1, forward strand.
AAAATACCTATGATGAAATAGTTCACATTTCTATAGCTGCTTTAAGGTTAACAATATACTTTTCTCAAAATAACCCTGTGAAACAGGTAGTAAAAATCATTATAATCACCAGTTTCTAGATGAGTAATGTAAGATTCGCTCAGACCTTGTCAACAGGTCCTAGAAGTTTTGAAAAATTTCTTGGATCAACATTTCCAAAGTGTTTTCTCTCTGACTGACAAAATGAGCTGTTGCTTGTAATGAATTCCTATCTGCTAGTTTTTCATTTATTCAAATAGAAAAGTACCTCTTGGGACTTCACTTTCTAGCATCCATGGCACTTCCCCATGTTCCAACTGGGAGATCACATCTGGTTTGGAAGCTGAAAGTCCTGTTCATGGAAAAGAAAAATGAAATGGATATTTGTGTGGTAGAAAAAATCATTCCAAAATACAATCCAAGAATCTACATTTTTAGAGGAGAGAAGATGCTAATTAACCACAATTTAAAGGACTTCAAGGGCATTCAGTGTTATATCCCAAAGAAATATGGGAGGATGGACCATAGGGCTGAGAATACAAATCTCCCATTTGTGGAAATATTGCATTGGGTTTTTGGCAGAAGATCTAGACACAAAAGGGCAAAAGAAGAGAAAAGGACAGTATCCAGGTTAGTATTTGGGGAAAGAAACTATTTTCAGTTCTATAATACAAAAGGTTTAAGATTCTCTGGCTTCACTAAAAAATAAACTCCATTTAATACTTTCGAAAGTCCATGGTCTTTAAAAATCATTGGTTCTGAGTCATAAGGGGGAAATTTACCAAGAAAAACCAAGTTCCTATAGTTCTCCAGCAACACATCTCTGTACAGGTCCTGTTCAAAAGGGTCCAGCTGTACCAATTCTTCCCAAGTGAAGTCTGGAACAACATCCTTGAATGTGACTGATTCCTGAAACAAATACATTTCTGCTTGTCCAGGACCAGCTAGTTTCCCACATTACTCATAAGGGTGAGGCTGGAAGCACTGAATAAATGAATGAAGTATAAGACACTGATAAAACAGCAAAGTAATAACATATAATCTGTAATCTACTAGATATAGTTACCATATGCATCACTTATGTCAGAAATGGGGCTGGGGGTGGGAAGTACAACAGAAGAATGTGATACGCCTCTTGCTTTTGTGGAACTGAAAATTTTATTGAGAAGCCCTGAATCCTGTTAGACAGCAGGAACTCACCTTTAATAATTAGTCTCACCATTCTTGTTCAGGGACACCCATGGAACACACAGTGTGCTGTTAATTTGCTCAAGGCCATCCTTATTACTTGTTTTCAAAGGAGAGAGGGTGAATTTTAAATGAGATATTCACTAAAACCCAAAGAATAAATTAAACTCACCCTAAGATGGATGTAGTTAACACTAACATTAATCTCGCTCCAAATATTAATTTCCAATTAAATACAACAAAGTTACAACTGTCAAATATTAATCCAAGATTATTTGTTATCCAATAGAATCATTCATACCTCCAATGTTATCAGTCTAATGACAAAATATTCTATATGGTCATTAAAATAACTTCTTACCCATAATTCCTCTCCTACCAACAAGATGTTTTCCTCAAATTTTCCCATTTCTGTCAGGATTAATACATAATAGTGAAGAATATAGACTCAAAAATAATAACACTCCCCATCCCATGCCACCAAAATATAAGGATGAGATCAAAAAGCATGGCTGCTGTATGAGTAAAGAATGAGTCTCTAGTCATTTCTTTCCTTCTGTACATTCCTCCTCAAATTCCAGTCATTCCCAGTACAAATATGTCCTTCAGCTGCCTCCACCTAAACTCTTGTTCTATCCAACTCACCTGAAACAAATGATGAATATGTAATCTCCTATATCCTCCCCTCTGTTGCTGCTTTCCTCTGTGTCCTGTGCCATCTCCACTACTAGGAATTCTGATCAACTACAAACGTTTTCCTCATCTGTTTCCATATTATGGCTGTCCCCAAACCTTACCATATTCTTCAATGCCCTCTCCGGGATTAATCTCAACTTTTTTCCAGACCACCAAATATAATGGAAAAATAAATCTATTCTTTGTCGCTTGGCACCAGGTCTAGGTCACTTCAAAAACCTTCAGAGAGCAAAAATATCATCCATACATACATCCCTTACATAAGAGCAGGCTGCACCCAGACACAGCACTCAATTTGTGTCCAAATATCTCCACAAATCCTCCAAAGAGAACCTATGTAACAGGCTGAAGGATTTCCACTGCTAATGGTAGGATTTCATGCAAACAGCAAAATCTGGGATATCTTCTATGCTTCCCCTATTGCAAAAAGAAAATGGGTATCAAATTGAATAAAGATACTCCAAAGTCTGGGGATTAAGTCAGAAAATGCCCATTATAGAGAAACAGAAATTAGCCTTTCCCAATAAATCAATAAATAAGCATTTACCAAATTCCACCAGGATGGGGTCTTCTAAGTGACACAGTGCACGGACCTGGAGCCAACAAGACTCATCTTCCTGAATTCAGATCTGGCCTTCAATACATACTAGCTGTGTGACCCTGGGCAAGTCACTTAACCTTGTTGGCCTCAGTTCTTCATTTGTAAACTAAGCTAGAGAATGAAATGGTAAACTATTCCAGTAAACTTTGCCAAGAAAACCCCAAAATGGAGTCACAAAGAGTCAGACGTGACTGAAACAACTGAACAACAAATGTGCCAGACACTGATCACCTCAATAGAAGTCTGGCTCTCCTTAAATCACAACACATTCTCCAATGTCTTTATTGTGGAAGAGCCTCAATTTCTCCTACTCCCCCCAGACACAATGGTATCCCTGGCAAACCTATCCGTGTGTCAAGGAGATAAGTATTTCCTGACTGAAAGACTTTCTGGGACCTTCTGGCCTCCTCATAATGGGAATTATTACGTTAGTTAAAACTTCTCCAAGAAATTGTGAAAGACAAAGTCAATATCTTCCCTTTATTATTCACCTTTCAGAGGTCCTTCACATAAATCATTTGAGTTGCTGTACCTCCAAGCAGTATCTTCTTATCTCAGTTTTAGTTCTATATTCACTCCCTTCTAGCTAGAAAAGCTCAACAAATCCTTGCTGACAATAAATATAACAATGTGACTTTACAGTTCCTCAACTTCACTAATTTCCTTTGCAAATCGTGAAAAAAAAGACTATAATTTATGATGTGATGTTCCCTATTTATGGCCCGCACAGGAGAGTATAATGGAAAGTGCATTGGACTGGTAGAGAGATGAGCTGGGTTCTAGGTTTCAGTTCTGCTACTAATTATCTAAGTGATCTAGCATTTACTTTACTTCTCTGGATACCTATTTCTTCATCCATAAAAGGAAAGTGTTAGAATAGATGATCCCCTAAAGCCTCTACCAGTTCAAAAAGTCCAAGAACCAAATTTTTTAAAATATCTATCAATGACCCCTGATGGAGAAAAACCACTTTTGAACTTTGGCTTAATTCACTAGCTGGATAAGCTCACTCTTTTATCCTTTACCATCAACTATATGCACGTGAGTTACCTTATCTACCTGAAGCCTCGAGAAAAATCAACCACTAAACTCCTATTTAGCTCTCAAAAGATATAGGATCACCTATTTAGAAAAGGAAGGAACCTTAGAAATAATCTAGTACATTCCCTTACTTTATAGCTGGGAAAACAGTCTCAGAACAGTTAAGTGACTTGATTAGGATTATATAGGTAATAACAGAGCCTGGAAGAACCCAGGTCCTCTAACTCAAAATCCAGCACTCCTTTCTACTGAACAATGCTAGAGAGGTTGAGTCCCAAATATATATGCTGAATAGCAAATTTCTGCTTTTTCTCCAATTCCCTGTTTCCATCTGTCTACAAAACACCTCTATTTAGAAAGCCCAACACTAAGGGAGACTATATAACTTATCTAAGGTCAGACAGATAGGAAGTATCAGAACCAGGACTCAAAACTCAGAGCTTTTAACTCAAAAATCAGGGTTCTTTATATGGCAAACTGAAATTAGGAGAAATCTGCAAGTTATGACAGACAATGAGAGAAAGGTCATGTGTATGTATGACAGAATAACTATAGTAATACATTTTATTCAAACACCTCTGTGAAATCAACAATTTATAACCCCAGCTTTGAAAATTCCCAACCCCATCCAAGCCCGCACATCCCATGCTACTACTGGTCACATCATGGAATCTGAAAGTTGGAAGGAACCTCAGCAACCAATCTATATTTCTAATCTATATTTGGAACGAGTCCCACTCTAACACACATGACACAGGGTCCTCCAGTCTCTGCTTGCAGCTGTCTGGGGAGCTAACATCCACCACTTCTCAGGGCAGCTCATTACGTTCATGGTTGGCTCTAATTGTTAGGGAGTTTTTCCTGACTTCATGACTAAATCTGCCTCTTTTCAACAAGTCCCCTCTGCTCTTGGTTCTGCCCTTTGAAGATGAGTTGAATTTGATGTTAATACAATCAGATGGATTCATAACTAGTTTTATGGCCTTATTTAACATTAATAGTTCACAGTTAAAAATTAATAATAATAGTTAATAGTTCATTGTCAACTTGGTGGGAGTGGAGCACCCCATGAGTCTCTTCTGGGCCCTGTGATGTTGAATATTTTTACCAGTGACTTAATGGGCCTAACACATGGAGCCTGTGATCATATGAAGCCTGTGGTCACATGGAGAAACATGAAGGTTAAAAATTGTCCTTACATGTAATTGGAAAAAATAAAATACTATAAAAAATTGGGGGTGAGAGGAAGGCTGGTAACAGAAGTTCAATGACAAAAATAAGAATTAGTGCTTGTTTATGAATTTCAAGGACAATATTATCAGTACTGAATATATACACCAAATGTCATAGTTCAATGATTCTCAACAAAACTGCAAATTCCTTAAAAGTGGCAACCATCTCACGTTCCCCTGTTACATATTCCATCATGGCTGACAAATTGCTAGATTCTCAGTAAACAGATAACCATCAGGATGATTTGTCTGAACAGTATCAGAAATCACTTTCCATATTCCCTGCTCATTCTCCAAGGGCTAGCAATATCACTGCTTTGGGTAGCATAGCCCTAGATTGGCTAGTCTTAGACAAGTAGACATAGTTGAAGTTTCAGGAATCCATGACATTCAGGGATGTAACTTCAGATTTTACGTGGAACGGATGGACTCAATTAGACCCTGTTCAGCAGGATCTCTACATGGATGTGCTGCTGGAAAACTATAAGAATTTAGCTTTTCTTCATAAATTTTCTTATGACTCAAAATCTTTAGTTTTTTTAACGTTTTTTAAACAAATTTTTCCAAGGCTGTGGAACTTATGAAGTATGTAGCCAAGTTTTATTTTAGTGTATATAAACCAAAGAAAATCCTAAACCATTTGAGCAAATTAATTGGGTATTTCTTCCTTGTATTCCCAAGTGAAAGCTCCTTGTCCTGGTAGAATTTAAGATATAACAACTTCACTACCCCATTACTACTTTTGGTGCAATTCTTTCTTTATCTTTGTCTTCTGTGTCAAGATTATTCTGCTGAGACTCCAGTGGAAGTACCTCTTTCCTTCAGCTTAAATGAACTTTGTGCCCTAGTCTCCTAATATTTTACATGGGGAAACAGTAAAGAACACGTCAGAAATCCTTTGACCTATTAATATGTTCTGTCTTACCTAAGGCAACATGACATAGTGGCTAGAGAGCCACCAGGAAGACCTGGGTTCCAAGAGACCTTGTTTCTGTGACATAGAGCTGTTCCTGGAGTAAGTCATAACTTCTTACCTTCCTAGGCAGCTCTCTAAGATAATGAAAATATACGGTAAATGTGCTGACTTGCACAGGTATAAGAAGTTTTATCATGTGAGAATTCCCTGAACCAATAAAATCACAGGTTCAGTCTCTCTCCCTCTTCCATAAATATGAAAGGGATCACAAACCCATAGGATAATATGTGTAGAGCTAGAAGAGGCTTCAGTGGCCATCTAAGCCTAAATGGATTGCATTGTGGAGTAACTTCTCCCCAGAACAAATATACATGTTGCTTTTCCTTTCCACAAACAGGAATTTTCAATTTCTAAACGAGATGATATTTTTTCACTTGGGGCATGGGAAAGTGCCATGGATTTTGGAGATCAAATCGCCAAGAAGATTATATTTATGTAAATAAAGACTAGAAGATGGAAATTTATTATTATTACAGGGAATATAGCAGCAGATCTGTCAGGGAGAAACTCCAACTGAAATGTTAGTGCAAGAAGCTCTGCTCAAAACTTTTCGGGCCAAAGGTCTGAAGTTTACTCTCTTAAATTTCTACATATTGTTATAACCAAAATCAAGGTAAACTTGAGGCACACATTTTCCAATAAACAGGGTCTCAGTGCCCTCAGCAAAGCTAAGACCCTAAACAAGGGAGACAGCATGCAGAAGGAGCATTCAGAATAGATGGCAGAATTCTAAATGGGGGAAAACATTGTAATAGGTTACAGTTTGTAGCATCATAGATGTGAGGAACAATATATTTGACTGGAAACTGGGAATTGAATTGGCTAGCAAACAACCTCTCCTTCATCCTGTCGCTAAGAATGTTCATTATTTGAATCTACCTGCAAGGACAGTTTATCAATAATGGACCAGATTTGATAACAGACTAGATTTCCTAAAGTCCACTTGCATCCTTTAAGAATAACAGATTTCTTTGAGGCAAGAATAGAAGAGTGATTAGTAGGAAAACTGAACTTCTAAACTTAACTCAGAAACAATAGGTGCGTTACAGAAAAGCTGAATTTTCAAACTTAACTCTGAGACAAATGAGCCATAGCTTGGGAAGTTACAAAAATGTCAGCAATAATACAGAATGAAATCAATGACAAAAAAAGAGGAGACAGGCAGGGAAACTAACCAGAAGCCTATTGACATAAGCATGAAGTGAAGAAGACCTGCATCATGAAGTGATGACTGTGTCAAAGGAGGGAAGAGGGTGAATACAAGATATGTGGTGAAGGGAGAATTGGCAATACTTGATAATAATTTGGGGAGTGACTGAGATATCTAGGATGACACCTGGACTGTGAGCATGGGTAACTAGGAGGATGATGATGCCCTCCACAGTCATAGGAAAATTAAGAAGAGGGAAGAACTTGTTAAGAGAAGGTGATGAGTTTGACATAGACAGTATTTTAATATAGTGATAATCATTTAAGTTTTTCTGGTTCAGCTTTGTTTGATATGGGTTTTTTTTTCATGTCTTTGTGCTTGTTTTAAAATATTCATCCTGTTGTTTTTAATCCTGAAGTCATATTCCATCCACAAGTCACCTGCAATTTATTCAGTGTTCTCAAAGCAAATGAACTCTTAGGATGTTGTTTTGTATTAAAAAAAAAAAAATTCCCCATTGCAAATAATCAACACTCTATACACAGGTATCTTTAGAACCTTTTTTTTGGTCCTTTTTAAAACGTCGCAGAGGCAGCACATTGTAGTGGTAAACGGTCACAAGAAATGGATGACTTCACATGTATAACTGATACATCGCTTGCCTTCCCAACAGATGGGGGAGGAGCGGGAGAAAGGAAGAGATTTGGGAACTCAATTTAAAAAAAAATGTAAAATGGTTAACGTGGAAATGTTTTGCGTGACCTCGCAGCTATAATCGATATCCAATTGCGTGCCTTCTCAGGAAGGGCTGGGGGGGTGAGGGGGAGAGAATTTGAACTCAACATTTTAAAAAGATTCTCCAAAAATGTACATGTACTTGGAAAATATTTAACGAAATAAAAGTATATTTTAAAATGAATGCAAAAATAAGGATGCAGATAGATAAATGAACGAATGGGCGAATAAAAGAAGAAATCCCACTTCTCACTCCTAATAACTGTGCCACCCGTGGATGTCTCCACTCCTCTGAGCCCTGGTTTCCCTTTGTAAAACGGGGACAAAAATGCCATATTTTTGTTAGTTTTGCACTAACAAAAATTACCATATTAAAGCAGAAAGAGACTTTAGAGATCAGCTGGGACAAGTTCGTCACGAAGAAACTGAGGTTTAGCGGGGTAAAGTAGAATCACGAACTAAGGTGAGAAGCAGGAGCAAAGAACCTGGACCCAAAGTGCTTTCTGAGCGCTTCAGAAGACAGCCTGAAGGGGTCGTGTCCCGAGGCACTCTGGGAATCGTAGTTCCGAGAGCGTGCGTGCCCCGGGGAACTTTGGGAAAAGAAGCTTGGAGAGAGAGTCTGCGCCAGCCGTGGTCACGGACGCGCATGGTTGCGTGCGCATCAGCGTCGCCGTGATTGGGGCAGTTCCCTCCGAAGGGGCGCGGGGATTGCTTCCGGTGTAGTGGGAGGGATTCCCAGGCGCTGCAGCGTGGGAGGGGCAGATGGAAAGGGAAGTTAGAAAACTGTGGTAATTAATGAGAAGCATTTTTGTGGCGCTTTACTTTGCGCAGCGCCGCACTTATTCGCATTGGACCCCACAGCAGTCCGTGTGTGGTAGATACCGTTGTCGTCATTTCGTAGATGAGGAAGCTGAGGCCTAAAGGTAAGTGACTCGCGCAGGGTCTGCATTGGAATTCAGGTCCGAAGAGAGGGAAGAGACGGGGCGCAGATCTGACGGAAGTCGATTTGCTTCGCTCAGAACTAGAGTGTACCTTGTCTTGCGTGCTTCCTTGGAGGCTTAAAGCCTAGACTTTAACCTGAAATAATGGTTGTTTGAGGGATGCATAGAAAGCCAGACATCGCTTTTAAATCAATACCTCCTGAGCTTCAAACACACTTGGGTTTTGTGTGTCTCTGTAGTGCACGGCACGAGGGAGATCTGGACCTGGAATTAGAGCTGGAAGGGGCTGCTGGTATTGCCAGACCATTTAGTGGCCTTAAAACGATCCTCCAAAGGGGGCTTCCATTTTTTTCAAGGCATTTTTTACTTAGGAACGACAAAACTTATTTTTTTCTGGTAAAAGAGATCAGCTTCCCCACTGTCAGTGGGTTTTTAAATTATTAAGGACGGTTTCAAACATACGCCCTATATCCTGTGTGCAGTTATTGAGCACGTTGTGTATTGGTTCATTTGATTGTCTAGCAGATGTTTGCAAGTTGATTCAAGAACCCTTGGCTTTTTGTGGCGTGTGTGCGTGTGTGTTGTGTGGCACGAACGTTGCCACCCCCATTTATCCAACAGACATTTTTGGAGTTCCTGTTTGTGCACAAGGCCATATCTGCCTTGTGCTGTGGCAGATTTAAAGAAGAAAAACTTAGTGTTTCTGTCTTTGTGGAATTTACAGCCCAGGAAAAACATGTATTTTTTCATCTGTGAGCTAGGTTAGTGTGATGGGATGCAGAACTAGTGTTTGTCTGTGTGTGTAGTTTTACACAGAGGCGACATGGTATATAGTGTAAAGCAGGAGTGTTGAACTCACATAGAAGCAAGAAAGCCACAAATTAACTTACCTGTTTTGTACTGGATTTTTATATATTTTGTTAAATATTGTCCAGTTACATCTTAATCTGTTTCCATCACTTGGGTGAATTTGACATCTGTAGTGTAAAGAACACTGGACTAGGAATCATGAGATCTATGTTCCAGTCCTGCTGCTGCTTACTTGTTACTATGTAACTTTTAGTCAGATAATCTATATGAATTTTAGTTTCTTCAACTGTGTAATGCATGTAATAAGATTTCTGTTGCTTATCTCACAAGGGTTGTTGTGGAGATAGGTAAAATGTAATGGAGAATGTGAAATATAGTATCAATCAGTCAGTTAACCAACATTTATTAAGTACTTAGAACAAATTCAAACATGTAGGGGATACCATAAACATCAGTAAGTATAAAATACGTATAAAGTAAGGACAAAATGTATACAATATATAAGTAAAAAAATATGTGTAAATACAAAGTAATTTCTAGGGGGAGGCACTAGCATCTGGAGCAGAGAAGTGAATCAGAAAAGGTCTTATGTATGAGATAGCATTTGAGCTGAGTTTTGAGAGATGGTGGGGATACTTAGCAGGTAAGGGAATACATTCCAGGAGGGACTGCCTGTCACCTGTGAGAAACATCAAGTACTCTGAGTGGTCTTGGAGTATGAAGTAGGTGAAGAGGAGTAATATGTAATGAGTATGGAAAGGTAGATTGGGGCCACATTGTGAAGGGCTTTAAAGGTCAAGCTAAGAATTTGCATTATCAAAGAGGTCATAGGAAGCCACTGGAACTTTTTGAGCTTGAGCTTACCTCTTCCAAACGTCCTTATTTCTTTTGAAAGCACTACTATTCTTATTATATCCTCGGGGTTAGTCTGTCTCTTCCTGTCAATTTAACTCATCTTACTTATCCATATAGTTGCTGAATTTTTCCATTTCTTCTGCCACATCTCTCATAACTAACTACTTCTTAACTGTCACACTTGACCGCACCTTATATTATTACAGTATTCCTCTCTTTCACTGCAACTTTAAGAATCCTTTTCTTCCATCAGGATGCAGTTAAGAAACTACCTTCTATACAACTCCCTCCAACTGCCACTGCCCTCCTTCTCAAACTACCTTGTACTTAACATACTTTTGTATTATCTTTATATTTTTTCTCTACTTAATTAGATAATGTACTTGTCTCTTCCATTAGAATATAAGCTCCATGCAAATAAGGATGTTTTATTCATTATATTGTGTCTACAGTACCTGGCACATACAAGGAAGTATTTGTTGACTATTGGTTTCCTTTACTAACCATGATGTATTTCTTTCCACATTAGTTCTCATGAATGTATGCAGATGTCCAGCCTGAATCCAAAGAGAATTGACTTCTGTCTGCGAATGCAACTCTGAAGCCCAGTGTTATGGTACCAGATGGAGAGATGTTAGCATCTTATTCATAAGATGACCTCCATCCCTCTGGCCCCCCATATTCCGGATATACATGAACAAGATAGCTTACTAAAAGGTTCTCCCAAGGGACAGATGACCATTCTAAGAAGAGAGAAATTCAGCCCTGAGGCTTCTCGGCAGAACTTCAGATGTTTTCCATACCCACAGAAAGCTGGACCCCGTGAGGCTGTGAACCAGCTTTGGGAGTTGTGCCTTCAGTGGCTGAGGCCAGAGATTCACACAAAAGAGCAGATCCTGGAGCTCCTGGTGCTGGAGCAATTCCTGACCATCTTGCCCAGTGAGATCAGGATTTGGGTGAAGTCACAGCACCCGGAGAACATTGAGGAGGTGGTCACCTTGGTGGAGGATTTAACTCAAATGCTTGATGAGGAAGGTGAGACCTATGGAAGGATAGAGGGAAAGAGCAAAGTTTCTTCAGGGTATGAGAATAGAAAACCCGAGAAAGGGTCCTTGGGAAGAATAATAATGAAAGAGGGAAATATCAGAGGTGAAAGAAAGTCTTTGGAATTTTCAGGATGAGAAAGGATGTTCTACATATTCTCTGGAGACAGCAAATGTGAACCTTTTAAATACTGATGTTGTTTCTGTGTCTTGCATCATCCAGCCCACTCCATTCCTTGTAATTTTATTTTATGCAAAGTATGTGGTCCTTTAGTAAGAGAGCATTCTCCATAGACTGTTCTTATGAGGGAACACATATAAGAGGTGGTCAAAAATATTCCTTCCTACAAAACTCTCACAAGGATTCCTTCCAAGGAACTGTGACAATCTATGCATAGATCAATAACTGAGCAGTGGGCTCAACAGTAATATTTTTTAGGTACAATATGTTTTCATCCTGTAAGGCCCTTATGAGGTAAATAAGACAGATGTAATTATTCCTAGTTTTACATATGAGAAAATGAAAGAAAATGATCATTTGACTTGTTTAGTGCTGGAGTGTAAGTAAGCTTGGTTTTGGTCCTAGATTCCTAACTCTCATCCTGCCCCACAGACTACATTTTTCTGGATGATCAATACAAAATACTAATTGTATTTTGGTAAAATTGTAAATTGGTAAATTTGTTCATCCCACATTCTCTATAATCAAGAGTTCTTATTAAATGTAGAAGATTCTATGACAAAGACATTGTATTGAAGGTAGAATTGTGAAATCAACTGTTTGTAGGCTCCTAAACAAAATTCTGACCCTGTGGTCACAGGTACAAAGTCAGAGCTCCAAGTGATCTTGCCATTCTCTCTGAATTTTTCAAAGGCTACATCTGTTCTCATTCTCACCCTTTTTTCTTCCTAGCTTCAAGTTCTCAAGATCTTATTCTTCTCCCAGAGGGAAACATAGAGAAGGAAAAGTCTACTGTGTTCCCAGTAGCCAGATTTCAGGTGAGTTGGAGTATCCTTTCTCTTTCCTAAAATACCATCTTGATTCTCAGTGTAATAATAGCTAGCATTTACTATGTGCCAGATCCTGTGCTAAGCACTTACAAATATTATGTCACCTGATTATCACAGCAGTGCTGGGAAGTAGGTTTTGTTATTATCCCTGTTTTTATTGAGACAAATGTGTGTGTGTGTTCGTTCTTCGTTGCCGAAGAAAACCATGCCATCAGAGAAATAATGACATGACTTGCACTTGACTTTGTTTTGAGGGAGGGAGGGCTGTGCAGGTCACTAGTCTCACTTTCTCCTCCAGAGCCATCTGACTCCAGTGACCAGATATTCATCAGGATGACTGGAGATGACCCAGGATGAGGCAATTGGGGTTAAGTGACTTGCCCAAGGTCACACAGCTAGTGAATGTCAAGTGTCTGAGGTGAGATTTGAACTCAGGTCCTCTTGACTCCTGCACTGGTGCTCTATCCACTGCACCACCTAGCTGCTCCATTGAGACAAATAGAGGTTAAGTGACATGCCCAAATAAATTGTCTAAGGCCAGATTTGAACTCAGGTCTTGCTGACTCTACATCCAGTATTCTATCGACTGGACCACTTTGCTGCCTAAAGTATAGAAAGTTTTCTTTGATTTCTTACATTCATTTTTTGTTAAAGTACAACAGTATATTTTCTAAATATTAATGATGTTCCAAATAGAATAATTTTTTAAAATCCTCAAACTAAGTAGACATAATCCCGTAAAACACATTCATATACTGGCCATGTTCAAATATTCATGTCTGATTCTCTGCTTTAAGTCTTTTACCTCTCTGGCAGTAGGTGGGTGCATAGTTCATTTTTAGTTCTCTGTACTCATGTTCTATCATTGCATTAATTATAATTTTAAAGTCTCTGAAAGTTGCTTTTCTCTATAATTTCATTTTATAAGTTGTTCATCTCACTGCACTCTATAGCAAATCATAGACATCTTCTTAATTTGTTCTGAAATTGTCCGTTTTGTCATTTTTCATGGCCAAATAATGTTATTGCAATTATATACCATAGTTTTTTTAGCCATCACGTCATTGGTGTGCATCCCCTACTTTGCAGTTTTTCACTATTGTGAAAAGAGCTATGATTAACATTTCTTTTTAAAACAAAATTATTTATTTATTTTTAGTTTTCAATATTCACTTCCATAGCTTTTGAGTTTTAAAATTTCTCCACCTCCTTTCCCTCCCCTCTCCCCAAGATGGAGCACAATCTGATGTAGGCTCTATAAATACATTCCTATTAAACATATTTTCTCATTAGTCATGTTATAAAAAGGATTAGAACCAAAGGATTACAACAAGAAAGGAAAAAAGAGAGCAAATAGTATGCTTCGATCTGCATTCAGACTCCATAGGTCCTTTTCTGGTTGTGGACAGCATTCTCCATCATGAGTCTTTGGCACTGTCTTAGATCCTGGCATTGCTGAGGAGAGCTCAGTCTGTCAAGGTTAGTCACCAACAATGTGGCAGTCACTGTGTGCAGTGCTGCACATTTACAGTACTCTTGACTCTGCTCATTTCTCTCAGCATCAGTTCATATAAATCTTTCCAAGTGTTTCTGAAGTCTGCCTGCTCATCATTTCTTAAGTACAATAGTATTTATTCCATTACATTCATATATCACAACTTGTTCAGCCATTCCCCATTTTATGCGTATCCTCTCAATCTCCACTTCTTGGCCAACACAAAAAGAGCTCTTATAAATATTTTTATACATGTGGGTCCTTTTCCCATTTTTATGATCTCTTTGGGATACAGACCTACCAAGTGGTATTGTGGGGTCAAAGGGTATGCACATTTTTATAGCTCTTTGAGCATAGTTCCAAATTGCTCTTCATAATGGTTGGATCAGTTCACAATTCCATCAGCAATGCATTAGTGTTCCAATTTTTCCACATCTTCTCCAGTATTTATAATTTTCCTGTTTTGTCATGTCAGCCAATCTGACAGGTATAATGTAATACCTAAGAGTTGTTTTGATTTGCATTTGCATTTCTGTAATCAGTGGTGACTTAGAGTATTTTTTCTTATGATTGTAGATAGCTTTAATTTCTTCATCTGAAAACTGCCTGTTCATATCCTTTGACTATTTGTCAATTGGGGAATGACTTGTATTCTTATAAATTACTTAGTTCTCTATATATTTTAGAAATGAGCCCTTTATCGGAGACACTGGATGTAAAAATTATTCTTTCCCAATTTTCTGCTTCCCTCCTAATCTTGGTTGCATTGGCTTTATTTGTGTAAGCATTTCTTTACATATGGATCTTTTTCCTCTTTAAATTATGTAGGTGCAGGGATGAGGAACCTGTGACCTTGAAGCTACATGTGGCCTTCTAGGTCCTTGGATATGGATCTTCTGACCGAGTCCAAATTTTACAGAATAAATCCTTTTATTAAAGTGATTTGTTCTGTGAAGTTTGATAAAATTACTTCACAGATTTTTCCTCAGTTACCTGTTTTTCTTCTGATTTTAATTATATTATATTTATGCTAAAATTTTTAAACTTTATCAAAATTGTCCATTTCATTTTCTGTGATCCTCTATCACTTATTCAATCATTCTTTCTCTATAGATTGATTTCTTCCTTACTCCTCTAAAATTTGCTTATGATGTGCACTTTTACGTCTAAGTCATGAATCTATTTAGAGTTTATCTTGGTATATGGTGTGAAATGTTGGTCTGTACCCAGCAGCGTGCCAGATTGCTTTTCAGTTTTCTAGCAGTTTTTGCCAAATAGTGAGTCCTCATCCCAGTAATTATGGTCTTTGGAGATGCCTTTTTTTTTTTTTAATACTCTGCTATTATATTGACATGCTTCTCTGTGTTGCGTACCTAATTTTTCCCCTATTCAGCCTATATGTATTTTAAGTAGTTTCAAATTGTTTTGACAATTACTGCTTTGTAGTGTAGCTTGAGATCTGGTACTGATCTTCCTTCCTTCCTTCTCATTTTTCTTATCAATTCCTTTGAGTTTCTTGATCTTCTGTACCTCCAGCTTAATGGCATTATTATTTTTTTCTAGCCCTATAAGTTGATTTTTTTGAAATTTTGAAATATGACACTGAATAAGTAAATTAATTTAGCATTGTCATTTTCTGATATTCAGCCTACCATAAGCAATTAACATTTTACCAATTATTTATGTCTTTTTTATCCCTCCAAATCTTATTTTATATTTGGATTCATACCATTTTCTGGGTGTATCTTGGTAGACATACTATCATGTATTTTATACCACCTATAGTTATTTTTAATGGAATTTCTCTTTTCATCTCTTCCTGTTGAGTTTTATTGATAATTATGCAAGGATCTGAAGATTTATATGAATTTATTTTATATCCTACAACTTTGCTAAATTTATTGTTTCAATTTATTGGTTGACTACAGTTTCTAAGAAAAATCATATAATTTGCAAAAAGTGATAATTTGGGGGTTTTTTGCCTATACTTACTCCTTTGATTTCTTTTTCTTGTCCTATTACTATAGCAAGCATTTCTAGGACTATGTTAAATAGTAAAAAGTGAAATCTTTTGTTTTCATACTAGGCATTTTCCCTCCATAGAACACTCTTTTACCCCCAGAACCCTTTCTTGTAACAATTAAGCAAAGCCAATCAATACTGCAATTGTGTCTGAGGATGTATATGCAGTTATTTACATCTGCAATCTGCTTTACCGATCAAAGGAATATCAGTTTTTCAGAATTGATTGGTTTTTGCCATTATTAATCTGTTTGATTATCTTTTAGTGTTGTTTACATTTATGATTGTAGTCATTATATGGACCGTTCACTTTGCTATTTCATTGCTTGTAAGTTATTTTCTCTATATTCAGAGATTATTGATTAATTGATTCTTGTGTTTGTCATTACTTATAATGCAATAGCATTCCATTACATTAATGCATCATACTTTGTTTAGCCATTCTTCTCTTTGGGATATATGCCCAGAAGTGATATTGCTGGAATTTTTATTATATTGCTAAAGCATAAGGATGGACAATGAATCTCTTGGCAATTTTTTTATTTGAAAAAAATACAAAATGAGAAAAGGAAAAAAAGTTGCCTTGTCCACAACAGAACTTAGGAAAGGATTCAGTAAAAAAACAATGAATTTCCTTTCCAAGAAAACCTATATAATAAATATTATACATTGTTTTCAAAGCTGCCCAGGTTTCTTTGCTTCCTTGTTTGTTCTCTTTTGTTCTCTCTGTGCACTTTTTACTTTTTTCCTTTCTTTCCACCCTCTCTCTAAGGAAGACTACAATTAAACATGGAGATATATACATATGCTTATTTCTACTTGTCACCTCTTCCTCTGAAGGTGAATAGCATCTTTCTTCATAAGTCAAGTCTTTCCATGTTTTTCTAAATCAGCTAGCTCATCATTTCCTGTACCACAGCAATATTCCAACCCAATCACATCCTCTCTGAAAGATTGTCTTCCCCAATTTTCTGCATTCCTTCTATTCTTGGCTACATAGGCCCTATTTATACAAGAAAATGTTAATTTAAATAATCAAAATTATCCATTTTATACTTCAGCAATGCTTTCACCTTATAATATAGTTTAAGATCTGATGCAGCTAAATCTACTTCCTTTACATCTTTTTTCCTGTTTTTTTTTAATTCCTGACCTTTTGTTCTTCCAAATGAACTTTGTTATTTTTTCTAACTCAGTAAAATAATTTTTTAGTAATTTAATTGGGATGACATTGAATAGATAGATTAGGTAAAATTGAACTTTAAAAATTATCCTGGTTTTACCTACCTATAAACAATAAACACTACTTAAGTTATTTAGATCTCAGTTTATTTATATAAAAAGTTTTATGTTTGAATTCATATAATTCTCATGTCTGTTTTGGCAGGCACATACCATCTAGATATTTTAAATGGGCTAAAACAATAATAATAGTAATACTGAAATAGTGTATTTTCTCTTTTGAATAAATCTTTTTTAACTTTTAACTTTGACTGAGATCATGAATACTATCTCTGCTTTTTTTACATAATAAATTCTACTGCCCTTTATCTTTGTATCTCATTTTTATAATGTTTTCTGAAAGCAACATATTGTTGAATTCATATTTTTAATCTGCTGTTTCCATTTTATGGATAAATTCATACCTTTCACATTCTAAACTATATTTACTTGTGTATTTTCCTCCCTCCTATTTTTCCTCACTATCCTTCTCACCCTATTTACCCGGTCTCTCCTCACTCTTCTGCTTTACTTCCAACCACTACTTTGCCCTTATCCTCTCTCCCTGTCCTATCCCCTTGCCCTCTTATTTCTTTTTGAACATTTTATACCCTTCTAGATATATATGTTGTTCCCTCTTTAACTTATTCCCAGTGAGAGTAAGGTTCTAGTACTACCTGCCCTCTCCCCTACTAGCTTCTTCTGTAACAGTTTTTCCTTTTGTGCCTCATTTGTATGAGAGATCCTTTTTCTCTCTCCCTGCACCATTTTATTTTTTTGAGAATCACCCCATCATATGCTGCTTAGCCCAATTTTTTCTTTCAAACTCCCTAAATAGTGATGACAATCATCAGAGTACTGCTAATATTTTCACATATAAGAAGTAAACAATTTGACCTTTTTGAGTCCTTTATAACTGGTCTTTAACGTT
This sequence comes from Notamacropus eugenii, assembly GCF_028372415.1. Lineage (NCBI taxonomy): Eukaryota > Metazoa > Chordata > Mammalia > Diprotodontia > Macropodidae > Notamacropus > Notamacropus eugenii. Next base: position 400,821,179 of record NC_092874.1, read on the forward strand.
TACCTTATATTTCTCATGGATGTTATATGTACAGTTTTCCCTTAAATTCTGGGGGGTTTTTTTTGACTAATATTTGAAAGTCTTTCAGTTCATTAAATGTCCTTTTTTTCCCATTCAGGATTATACTGAATTTTGCTGAATAAGGTACCCTGAATCATAACCCCAGCTCTTTTGCTCTACGGAATATAGTATTACTATGGTCCTTCAATGCAGTAGCTGCTAGGTTTTGTATAATTCTTATTGTGGCTCTGTTATATTTAAATTGGGTTGGTTTTTGTTGTTGTTCCAATATTTTCTCTTTAACCTCTCCTCTTCTTCAGCTCCTTGCTGTCCCAACTCCAGAAATCTATGGAGTTTAAGAAAGCAGTGGATTTCAGTGGAATTCACTGAAGAATTTTGTGACTGAAGTTTTAAAATAGTAAAGATTCAACAATGTGTGGTGTCTAATAAGTTACTTAGGAAGAGACCATATATTTGTAATATTTGCTTCAAGCATTTTGAAACACCATCAGATTTAGCCAGACATCTTATTCATGCTGCTCAAAAGCCATTTGAGTGCCATGTGTGTTATAAAACTTGTAGGCAACTAGTTCATCTGGAAAGACATCAACTAACTCACAAGCTGCCATTTAAGCATGGTATTTGTGAATGACACTTTAAAAATGTAATTACCTTCTTGAAACATCAGCACCTCCACAATGAAACCTACCAGAGTGATGTAAAGGAAGTCAAAAAATTGGTGGAATCCAAGTAAGAGAAACCAAGTTATGGAGTATACCTTTCTTTTTCAACAGAAGAGAGATGGGTATTACACCTATCCTCCAAGTCAGATCATGTGTATGACACTGCAAGGAGAAGAAAGAAAATCCATGCATATGATATCTGCAGCAAGATGTTTCCATCCCACTCATGGAAAGGAACTTACTTATTCATATTAGCCAGAAACCTTTTAAATGTTCTCTTTGCAGTAAGTCATTTAGACGGTCAGCTCATTTGAAAATCCATCAACTAACACATACAGAAGAGAGAACTTTTCAGTGTTGTTTCTGTCAAAAGGGATTTAAAATTCAGAGTAAACTTTAAAGTATAAACAAATGCATACCAGAAAAAAAAATTTCCAGACTATTTCATTCAAGAAAAAGACTCTTTGAAACTTGGCCATGATATTCCTATAAGTTGCCCTCCTGATATCTTTTTAGGTCGTAATTGGTAGATTTTTTTCTGTTTCTGCTTTGCCTTATTGTTCTAGGTCTTCAGGACAATTTTCCTTGATAATTTCTTTTAATACTGTATCAAGATTTTTTTTTGTTGTAATTTCCAAGTAGCCCAGCCATTCTTAAATTATTTCTCCTTGATCTGTTCTTCACATCAGCTGTTTTTCTGATGTTTCACTTTCTCTTATTTTTTCATTCTTTTCATGTTGTTTTATGATTTCTTGCTATCTTAGAACATTATTAGCTTCCCCTTGCCCAATTCTAGTTTCCAAGGAATCATTTTCTTCCTTAAGTTTTTGATTCTCTATTTCAAGTTTGTTGACTTTCTTTTTATAAATTTTCTTGGATTGTTCTTTTTTTTTCCTAATTTTTCCTCCATCTCTCTTATTTGACTTTAAAAAGTCCTTTTTTAAGTTCTTCTAAGAACTTTTTGTGCTTAAGACCAGTTGACATTTCTTATTGAAAAAGGGGTGGTTTTTTTTATCTCCATTATCTTTCTATGAATGTGAAACCAGATCTTCTCTATCCCCGTAGTAACTATCTGTGGTTGGGGTCTTTCTCCATTGCTTATTCATTTTTATTTGTTTGTTTGTTTGTTTGTTTTATTTTGTCTTTAGCAGCGATTAGTGTAATTAAGTTCCAGTCCCTGGGAACCATGTCCCAAGCCTCACGTTCTTCTTACTGTTATTTTCTGAGGTCTGTCTTAGCCAGCCTTAGGTTTCTCCTTTCCACTCCTAAGTCATGGCTAGGGTCCCCCAGCCACTCTGCCCTGCAAATGATCTTGCACCCCGCTGTCCCTCCATGGCTGCAAACTGCCATAGTCCTCTCTGCTATGGAGCTGGAGCCAGAGACTATGCTCTCCTACTGTTGTTGTTTTTGTTATGTAAATGATGACATGACTTGCACTTGACTTTGTTTTAGAGTGAGGGAAGGCTGTGCAAGGTCACCATATCAAATTTGCAGGTTACTCAAAAAATAAAGGAAAGGCACAGGGTGAATATAATTAGCTTCAGCATCAACAGTAATAGCTAACTGTAAGCAAAAAAAGAGATGTACCAGCCATGTAAGAAGAGAGAATTAATCGAATCAGTATCTCAAAATTTCACTCAAATCAAATTCAATTGCATGTCATGTTACCATCTCCCTGAAGTCCTGGTCTTCTTTGAGAATGAAGGATAAACCACAACCTCAGAGCTGTCATTCATTTCTATGAAATTTCAGAAGAACTAGTGGAAAGCCTCTGATATGTATCAATGCTTTTTATAGATGCTTTTAGGATTTCTGGAGGGATTTGGACAAGTATTACACAGATAGAGAAAGGGTATATAGATGGTTTGCAATCTGCACTATTGTTAAGGAGTGAAATCAGTGAGATAACAGTTGCATTAGAGTTTGAAGAATCATCTTCTGGAGTAACATTAAAAAGTAGGAGTAGGATGTAAGACTCACAAAGAAGTGGGTAGAGTAGAAAAATGGAGAGCCCATGCTTAAGGAATCTAATAAACTCAAATTTGCTTTTTTGTGGTGATAGCTTGATGTCATCAGTTCAGAGAGAGTAATATAGCTTTATAGCATTTACAGGGAATGAAGGTAAATGGAGAGAGGATAATAGGTCAGTGGCTTACACCTGGTACTAGGGAAAAAAGGCAGAATAACTTTCTTATTCTCTTTGGGGTAGTGGGAGAAATCGAGGTTCTCCTAGGAGAAAAGCATTGTATACAGTAGTACAGTTAGATAGAGCCATGCTTCCCCTGAGGCGGTGAGGATAAGGTCAGTGATGAAGGCATTTTACCCCCTTTAGACTAGGAATTCCATAAGCACAGTGAAAGGGGATAATAGAAAAGAGGTGGTGGCGGAGAGCCTGTATATTTATCACTTGTACCAGATGATCTAACTAGATCAAGTTTGAGTGAAATTTTCTTCAGAAGTGGAGGCTATATTTCATTCCTCTTTAAATTTACCACCAAGTCTGATAAAAAGTGAAATAGGGTGAAATAATAACAATACCTAGCATTTACATAGTTCTTCAATCAGCAAATGACTTGGGTTTCTTTTGTATTCTGAATAATGTTAGTATCATCCTCTGCGCACTCCATTCATTTCCTCAGTGCTGCCAACCTTCCCTAAGACTGAGGAGCTAGTCTTCAGAGACACAAATGTGTTTGATGTTTCAGCAATCAGTGACATTCAAAGATGTGGATCCAGATTTCACCTGGGAAGAGTGGGCTCAGCTGGCTCCTATTCAGCAAGACCTCTACAAGGAAGTGCTTCTGGAGAACTATAGGAACCTGGTTTTTATTGGTAAATCCTCTCCATATGACTCAGAGTTTCTATTTAAGGGTTTTTTATGTCCTGCTTCTCTGAAGAATATGGGATATAAGAAGTATCTGAGTTTTGTCTTAAGTTTCAAAACTGGAGATTCTTAATTCCCTCTTAAACTTTTAGATTTTTAAGTCTTTGTCTTGTAGAACTAAAAATGAGGCAGTGTTATTACCTTATTGCTATTCCTGATACTGCCATTTGCCCATCCTGTGCTTCCCTGTGTCTAGGAGTTTTTGCTAACATTCCAATACAAATACCTCTCAAGGTGGGGTACTTGTGGCCTTCTTGCAGACAGGGCAAATGATTTAAGTACCTTTCTGAACCTAAATCAGTTCCATGATCTGTTCTCAATACATTATGTAAACACAATGCCAAATACTCTTCAGAAGTCATTTAAACTATTCTAGGCTTTAGCATATTATCTCTTTAATGATTATGATGAGCCTTGAATTGAATTCTGGAAGGACTCTTTTCCCCTCAGCATAATCCATTTTGCTTTTTTTCCCCCTTGGCAGGACTTTCAGTTCCCAAACCAGATGTGATCTCCCAGTTGGAACGTGGGGAAATGCCATGGATACTGGAGAGTGAAGCCACAAGAGCCATCTGTCCATGTGAGTTAATGAAAAACTAACAGATGGATATTTTCTACAAGCAGTCATTAAGGAAGTCAATCAGGGAGAAAGCATCTTTGAAATTTTGACCCAAGAAGTGCTTTCTTAATGTTTTAGGACAGTGGGAAAGAGTTGAGACTAATTGGCTTGATGCCTGTATATTTTATTGTCATCATATATTGTGTGTCCATTGTCTCCATTTGCTCAATTCCCATTCCTTTCTTAATTTCCTTGAATTTCCTTCAGCTCTCAGTACTTGGTGGAAACTGATTTTATAAATTATTTTTCATTTCTTTTACTTAAATATAGAGGTTTTTCATGGGCTTCATATTCAGTCTGTCTTCCTCATTTGATGGGGTTGAGCAAAATCACAAAATACCAGAATAGAAAGGGATCCAGAGACCCCCTAGTCCAACCTTCACTTGAATAGGAAGGGCAGCTAGATGGCAAAGTGAATAGAGGGCTGGGCCTGGAGTCAGGAAGACCTGAACTCAAATCCAGCCTCAGATATTTTCTAGCTTTGTGATCCTGGGCAAGTCATTTAATCTCTGTTTACCTCTGTTTCTTTATCTGTAAAATGGAGATAATAACACTTAACTTTCCAGGATTGTTGTGAGAGTCAAATAAGTTAATAATTATAGAGCACTTGGCATTTTGCCTAGCACATAATAGACTCTATATAAGTGTTAGTTATTATTACTGAATAAGAAACCTGGCTATGATAGGTAATATGTAACTATTCAGTATATGCTTAAAGATCTCATGTACTACACCAAGTAAAGAGGTTTCTCTTTATTTTTTGGCCAAATATTAGTGCTATAATAAGGTAATTTGGAAAGGACCAGGTGTGAAATAAAGAGATTTTAAATTTAGATTCTATCCCGCTTCCACCTGTGATGTCTGTTTGCTATTTTGTCAGAATTTCCTGTTAAGCCTATGTCCTTGTTTATTCTTTCTTCTTTATTCCAAGTTTGTCTTGAATAGTACAAATGAGGATAACTCCTAGCATTTTAGTTTTCCAAAGCTCTTTCTTTTGTAGTATATAATACAGAATCTATATTTGCAGTTGTGGGAAAGAGCTCTGAGGTCAGTTTGGGAGACTTGTATTCTGATCTCATTTGCTTATTGGCCATAGAGAAAAATCATTTGACTTCTTTGAGCCTTGGTTTAGTCACCTAAAGAATACTGATAATTATATTGGTACTACTGCCCTCACAGTTGTAACTATGAGTTATTTCTGAACAGACATTTTTCCCCTATTCATTTCCACAATTTTCTTCTAGTATAGGAGATATTTTTTTTCATTTATTTCAGATTTTGACATTGAACCTGAAGTAAAGGAACCACTTCCAAAGTTGGAAACTTCTGTAGGAAAACCATCTCAGAGAAGAATAAGAGAAAGACCCATAAGACTTAATTTTTGGAAGTCCAGATTAGGAGAAGACTTTAACTTTCAAGGTCCATTAATGACAGAGCAGGGCCAACAAGAGAATCATTTGAAGCAAATCATGATCATACATGAGGAAACACTAAGTAAGGAAAAAAACTCTGAAAGTAATGAGTTTGGGAGACACTTCAGTTTGAGATCAATCCAAATTACACAACAGAAAGTTCCCATAGTAAATAGTGTCTGTAAATATAATATGCATGGAAAGTGGTTCAAAGATGATTCACAACTAACTAAATGCCCCAAAATCTACACAGGACAGAAATCTTTTACATATAATGAATTTAAGAAACCCTTCAGACATATTTCAGAGTTGAAACTTCACTATACCCATCATTCTGGAGAGAAATCCTATAAGTGTAATGAATGTGGAAAAGCCTTTACCAAGTGGGCAAACCTTACTCGACATCAGAGAATTCATTCTGGAGAGAAGCCTTATAAATGTGATGAATGTGGGAAAGCTTTCACACAAAGGACACACCTTACACAACATCAGCTTACTCATTTTGGAGAGAAACCATTTAAGTGTAATCAATGTGGAAGAGCCTTTTTCCAGAGGACACACCTTACTCAACATCAGCTTACTCATATTGAGGAGAAACCATTTAAGTGTAATGAATGTGGGAAAGCCTATAGTTCCATTTCACAACTTAATCTTCATCAAAGAATTCATTCTGGAGAGAGATCCTATAAATGTAATGAATGTGGAAAAGCCTTTACCAAGTGGGCAAACCTTACTCGACATCAGAGAATTCATTCTGGAGAGAAGCCCTATAAATGTAATGAATGTGGAAAAGCCTTCTCACAGAGAGTGCACCTTACTCAGCATCACCTTATTCATATTGGAGAAAAACCATTTAAATGTAATGAATGTGATAAAGCTTTCATCCAGGTCTCACAGCTTAATCTTCATCAAGTAATTCATTCCGGAGAAAAGCCTTATAAATGCAATGAATGTGGGAAAGCCTTCACTCAACGGACAATTCTAACTCAACATCAGAAAATTCATTCTGGTGAGAAACCCTTTAAATGTAATGAATGTGGGAAAGCCTTTACCAAGCGGTCAAACCTTACTCAACATCAGCATACTCATATTGGAGAGAAACCATTTAAGTGCAATGAATGTGAGAAAGCCTATAGTTATATTTTACAGCTTAATATTCATCAAAGAATTCATTCTGGAGAAAAACCCTATAAATGTAATGAATGTGGGAAAGCCTTTACCAAGCGAGTGATCCTTACTCAACATCAGAAAATTCATTCTGGAGAGAAGCCCTTTAAGTGTAATGAATGTTGTAAAGCTTTTACCAAGCAAGCAAATCTTACTCGACATCAGAGGATTCATTCTGGAGAGAAACCTTATAAATGTAATGACTGTGGCAAAAGCTTTACCCAGAAACCGAACCTTACTCAACATCAAAAAATTCATACTGGAAATAAGGGCCTTGTACATGGTACATGTTTGTTGATTAATTAATTTAGTTAAATTAAGTTAAACAATTTTTGTTGAATTGAAGCAAATTAAAATATTTTGCTGAAATCTAAGTAGTTATGTCTATAGCATCACCCTGACCTACAAGTTCATAGTAAAAAAACAAAAAAGAAAAAAATTTAGTCTGATATGACCTGTTTGTAATGAAGATATTTTCTTTTTTTTAGTTTATTTATTTTTAGTTTTCAACATTCACTTCCAGAAGTTCTAAATTTTCTCCCCCTCCATCCCCTCCCCCTCCCCAAGACAGCATGCAATCTAATATAAACTCTGTACCTACATTTCTATTAAAAACATTTTCGTGTTAGTCATATTGCATAGAATTATAACCAATGGGAGAAACCATGAGAAAGAAAACAAAACAAAAAAGAAAATAGTTTGCTTCATTTTGCATTCTGACTCCATAGTTCCTTCTCTGAATGTGGCATTTTCCATCATGAGTCCTTTGGAATTGTTTTAGGTCCTTGCATTGTGGAGAAGGGCTAAGTCTATTAAAATCAGTCATCGCACACTGAGTCTATTACTGTGTACAATGTTCTCCTAGTTCTGCTCACTTCACTCAGCATCAGTTCATATAAGTCTTCCCAGGTTTTTCTGAAGTATGCCTGTTGGATGAAGATATTTTCACTTTAAATAAGGCTGCTTTTTCAAACTGTTCATAAAGCTAATAATGTGTTCTAGAATTTTGCCAGAGATAGAAGACAGACTCACTAGTTTCCAGACTTTGGCTTTTCAAAACTATTTTTAAGAATATGGTCTATTCCATTTTCTTTTGTATTATGTTTGTTTTGTTTTATGATATCTCCCATTCATTTTAATTCTTTTATGCAACATGACTAAGGTAAAAAAGCATTTAATAGGAATGTATGTATAGAACCTATATAAAATTGTATGCTGTCTCAGGGAGGGAGTGGGGAAGGAGGGGGAGGAAAAGGGAAAAAATCTAAGATATATGAAAGTGATTGTAGAACACTGAAGACAAATAAAATAATTTTAAAAAAAAGAATATGGTCTATTTATGTCTTTTGTCTTTACATCACTGTCATTTTTAGAAAAAAAAATCTCCAGATTGGATATTGTCTTGAGAAAAACAAGCACAAGCTTCTAAAACAGAGACTGCCCTGACAACATATACAATATTCTGCCCTAATAGTCCCCACATCTCTCCTGTGAAAAGAAAAGCGTATTGCATCATTTGTTCTTTTTCATTTATTCAAGGTTCAAATTCCTTTTAGTGGTTTTTTTCATTTATGTTGTTCTTTTGGTCTTCATCTTAACTGTTCTAAAAAATGGAATGTTTGTCCTCTTGTCCTAAGAGTCCTCTCACATTCTTAAGATCTTTCAAATGTCAATGATGGGGCTTAGATCTGTTCTTTTCATATTCTAGGATGACTTTCATCTGTGTCTGGTGACTTGAACTTGTTTAGGATGGCTAGATACTTACCCTTACCTAATCAGTTTCCATTCCCTACTAATCATTTATGTTCTATCCTTCTAAGTCCAAAGATCATTCTCCTTGAAAGAGAAAAGAGGGACAAAGTAAGAACCCAATTACTTCAGCTTTATCTGTTACAGTCAGTCCTTCATGTAGAGGTGCAATGCTATCTTTTCTTCCTTTGCCTCCCACATAGCTAAAGTCCTTTTTTTGTTTTCCTTTTCTTCATCTGAAGCTGGAATCCTAACTGCCAGTCTCAGCTCATTCTTTGCATTATCATTCCTGATATAGTCCTATAGGATCTTGCTACAATTTTTATATTCAACCTCTGCTAAAAGTCAAGTGACTTTGCTTTCATCAGCTGTATTTGTCTTTATTAAAGCCTGCATTGATGTGTTCCTTGTTCATCCATTTTAATCTCTTTACTTTCCACAGAATCTCATTCTCAAGATAACTAACTTTCCCTTCAATGTATTAGAACATCAAGTACTATATATTCTTTCTTTGAACTCAACAAATCTTTTCTCCTAAAATATAAGGTATAAATCAGACTCATGTCTCGCTTTCATTTCCATTACAAAATCCCAAGGTTCTATTTCTGCAACTATTTTTCCTTTTCAGTCAAAATTGTGTCAAGAATACCACTTGCTCCTGTTGCTGCTTCTACTTTTTGAAGGATAATTGAACATGAAGGTAAGTCATAAGTTTGTTGGCTTTTGTCAGAGAGTACCCACAGATGTTCAGTTCCCTGGCATTATTGTACTCTGGTGACAGATTGTAAACTTTTCTAGTCTAATTTTTCTCTCTGCTATTATACACCCTTCAGTTGAGTGATGTACATTACAGGTGATCCATGCCTGCTCATCCTGTGGGATATTTGTCGACACATTCCAACAGATTTGCCACAACTCAGCATGTTGGGCACCTTCTTTAAGCTCTCTGGACATCTCAAGGATAACAGTGGAGCTAGTGGCCTATTTATCAGTTGTCTTTTGTTGTGTTACTTAATCAGGCTGTCTTTTTAGATCTGTTCCTTTGACAACATTCCTCACACTTCTTCTGCATTTGCAATGTGCTTAGCTTACTTGTTTCCACCATGTGTTCACCATTTGGGTGATCCTTAATTTTAGTTCTTTGAAGACTGTAATAATCCATTACTGCCATAAAATATCACCAGAGGAATATTAGTTTTAAAAAGTTGAGTGTTTGTTCATCGAAAGAACTGCAGTTTCCAAGCAGCAATCCAGCCTGTTCATTCTGGTATGCTTTAAAATATCTTTACCTTAATTCATTATGATCAAATACTCTCTGCTATTTTCACCCCCTCAGGATCTTAGATTTCTTTAAAGGTATATTTTCTTAATATGCAATCACCCATTTTTAATCTTTTTTTGTTCCTTTTGGGTACAGCATATCTTTTCAGAGACAAATTTTAGTTTAGCCCTCTGTCTTCGTGTGTTTTATAAATCAAAATTGCCTCAGTGTATTAATATGTGTGACTATAGGTTTTGTCATTAGCTGTCTTTAAATATTTCTCCCATTATTTTTATTGATTCTTCTGATTTTCCTCCTTTGTAGTACCTGTTTGTTGCTTTCTTTGATACTAGGTTTATTAGAAGTATGTGGACATTTTCTCCATTCCCTTTCAGTTTAAATAGCCTTTTGTATTTGATAAGTGTATTTATTACTCATATTTTTAGCTATGGTCTAGCTAAACAAAGTCTTCTTAAATACACCTTAGCTTTTAAATTCCAGATCTACTTTTCTCTTAAGTCAGGCAGTATATGTTTTTTTCCAGTACATTCAGTTAAAATTCATGCAAATTGCTTCCAAAAACAAAATGAAACAGATTATACAGAGGTCTTGCCAATTTAATGACAGTTGGATCACTTTGACCCTCAGGGGTTGATCTACTCAGTATTCCAAATTATGGTACAAAGAAGTCCAGTGTCCAGTAAAATGATAATCCATCACCATAAACATACATATACAGTACAGTGTGGAAAGCTGGTTTGTTACAGTGAGACTGAGGCATATGATATAGGTAAGAGATAGGGGCTAGAATTTTAACCCAAAAGATGTAGACCATGACAACCGTGAGGTTGCATTAGGGCCACTCACTAGAGCAATTTGATGGGTGGTTCTTGTGTGAGTTTTTGGATTTTTGAAATGAAACATGATTATTTTTCCACCCGTATCACTAAACTGGCGGCAAATGCCGTTCCAAATGGATGGTTATGTGGCAGCCCAGCATCTATACTAGAAAAGGGGAAAGGAAGAAACTTTATTAGAGGATGTTCTGTACAGGCCTTGGAGGCAGTTACAAAATTCTAAGAAGTATAAATTTATATAAAATATAATTTTACAACAAATATATACATATCATTTAAAAGGTCATAGAAACCACAAACCAAATACTATGAAATTAATTGCCACCATTAAAGTTTAATGAGTACTTGGTCTTGCAGCTCCGAGTCAAGAAGGACTACTTAAAACTGTCTCCTTGAGAGTGAGATGAGGCAAAAGTTCCAGCAGGCTTATCTCCAACCAATCCATGGTGACTCTAAGCACATGGCCACTTGTCTATATTATTTGTTCTTTTCTGATCATAGGCAAACCACTGTTCAAAGGTGAATGAGTCCATGTCATGACCTAGGAGGTCTGAGAAACAGACATGACAGCCATAGCAGTGACCAATGGTAGTAGAAACGAATGCAAACAACTACTGAAAAAAGTTAACAAGAGTAGTAGTCATTTCAAGGAGTATGGTCCCTCCTGGCAGACAGAAATTCTTGCCTATTATACTCTAAAAAATCACTGACTGTCAGATCCTAGAAGAGAGCTGCATGTAAGGGGAACTGCATGAGGCATCAAGGGAGAAAAGGCCTTGCAGGACCTTGCCAATCACTTTGTTTCCCACCAGAGACCATGCCCTGAGGGTTTCATTCCCTTCATCTTCACAGCTTCTACCTAAGAGCCCCACTATCCTGATTGGTAACTAACCTGGTCTGGTTTTTCACTAAACCTCGGCATGTTTTACTCCCTCTTTGCTGGTTGGTCTCCACACACAGCCTCACCAACTTCCTTACTGCCCTGTGTAATTCCCTTCCACCTCCACCCTTTCCCCCACCATCTTCAGCTGTGGAACCATGATCAAATCAACTTTGCCATTGTTCCTGAACAGTGTGTCAATATATTACCCGTCAATATGGCCTCACCCTCTCAGTGCCATAGTACCCCCTCTCTGGTCACTGATTAGAATGGAAACTCCTTGTGGACAAGGACTATCTGTTTATGTATTTGTATCCCCAACATTCAACACAGTGCTTGCCATACAGTAAGTACATTCATTCATGGATAGAGAAAGACAGTCAGGCCTTACACGGTTCACTAGTAAATTCTGCAGGAGTCGTTTCTCCCACCACTTCTCCAATTATTAGTTTGTTGCTGTAGTTTATTTACTACTAAGCTGGCATGTGCCCTGCTTTTATTTCTCGGTATTATCTCAGAGGGTCTGCCACCCTCTGTGGCAATTAATAATAATAATGAGGGCAGAACAGATCTGCTCCCTTACAGTTGGCATAATTAGCAGCATAGTCTGTCCCCTACAAATCTTGTGTCTTTACCCCCATCTTATCCGCTGTTATAAAAACTGGCAATAACTTAGTTCCATACTATCTGAACTCAAGAGGTTATGATATTTCAGTGGAGTTTGGTGGAGGACAAAACTAGCAAGGCATAGTCAAGGCAAGAAAACAACAGAAGAGAAAATCTATTTTAAGAAAATACAGCACAGAACTTCAGCCAGGAAAATTTCAGAGAGAATTAGTGCTGGCTATGAAATCATCAGTAGACAAAGTTCTCATATATAGTCCCTCTTCTCCCCTCCCACCACTTCTACCTCATTGGTTCTGTCCAAGGTGAACTGTGTTAATCAAAACCAAAACCCAAACCTAAAAAGGTTTATACAAAGAATTTTATTAGTTGTCAGGCAGAGAAGAGAGAATTGGAAAAGATATTTCCTTCCGTGTTTGTGAGTTTTGCATTATTTGCATGAATTCAGACAAAGGCACTAGCTGAAGAGCCCGCATGCAGGCAATTTCCAGCAGGGGTAGTTTCCAAGATAAGGCACATAAGTTATTTGATGTATACATTAGCAGGTAAGTGTAAACATTAAATAAAATTTGAGGAAGTCAAAACCCAAGCTCTTTGTTGTTTTTCACTTGTTTCAGTTATGTCCAACTCTTTATGACCTCATTTGGTGTTTTCTTACAATGATACTTGAGTGGTTTCCCATTTCCTTCTCCAACTCATTTTATAGATGAGGAAACTGAGGCAAACATTTGCCCAGGGTCATGCAACTAGTGTCAGATTCGAACTCAAGAAGATGAGTTTTCCTGACTCCAGGCATTCTACTCACTGTGCTACTGAGACCTCAAACAAGACCTTAGTGAAGTCCAAGCATTTCTTGCAGTAATTTCTGGCTCCCCTGGAGGGTCTCTGGAGGATCAATATGATCTACACATAAGCTTTGGGTTAAATAACATTCAACCATAGAAGGTTAAGTTCAAACAAATAATTGATAAGGTTTCCTAAAAATACAAGAATGCTTTCCCCCAAAGTTTGGACATTAAAAAGGAGCAAAAATGGACCACAGAGGGATAGATCTGCTACAAAAACAGTGTGAGGCAAATATATGAGACAGAAAAATAGTGCCTCATCTTCCTCCCTTCTATTTTCCTGCTACAAGTAACAGTGATGATGAGTCTAAACTATCCTTTTTCATTCTCATACTTGCTTCCAGCCTTTGTCTCTCTTTTAAAATGGGGTTCTATAAGGATGGCAGTTCTTCACCCTGTCTTTTGGAATCCCGTGTAAGGATTGAAAAATGTTGTGGAAATCATATGACTGCTCTTCACCCAACCTGTCATTCTCAGAGGCTGAGCCATGAAGTTTCCAATATATTTTAATGCTCCTAATTTACTTTATTTCCAAAGGCTTGTGGGTACCTAGGACTTTTTTCCCTAACTCCTGTCTTTCTTTGGCCTCTGCAAAAGTCTCTGAGGTGAGTTTGATGTCTAACATTAGATTCTAGCCAAACTGACTAGGTAAAACATCTGGTTCATGCCTTAACTTTTTCTTTTTCATCTTGAATCCTAATCAAGCTTCCTTTTATGGAAAATGAACTGAGATCAACAGAAAGGTTTTTCCAGGTTTTTTGTGGGACTTAAGGTATACTTCACAAAAACCAGTGTAGCCTGGGACTTAAAGTAGTATTAGGGAAGGGGTAATAGTTAGAAGGGATCATAGACTTAGAGTTGGAAAAAACCTTAGAAGTTACCTAATACAATTCTCTTATTTTACATATGAGGGAATTGAGGTTCAAAGGTGAAGTGATTTGCCTAAGGTTACAGATAATAAAGAGGCAGAATTTGAATTTGAGCCCAGACCCTCTGACTATATTAAGCACTCTTTCCACTACAGCACACAGCCTCTAGAAGGCAAGGGAAGTAGGCAGGGTGACATGGTAGTGTGGATGCCAACATGATTATGATCAAGTTGTAAATTAGAAGGTGTCATAACACACTTTGTGGTTTTCCAAGCTGTTCTTGAGAGGTAGATATTGTATGTCTGTTAGGACAGAGAGCTGTTTTGGGTTGTTCAAAGTTGTTTCTGGAAAGAGGAGCATGCCGTACTCAGACTTGAGCTCCAGACGTCACCACAGCAAAAGAAGCTCCAACTATTTCATGGGAGAACTTTCATGTGACCCTGGGCCATTTCTGGCACTATGCCTTTGGTGTTGTTTCTGTATAATTGGTGGCCTAACTTGGGGTTGTTGTGGGGATCCATTTTACATTGCCCTGCTACCACCCACAACTGGTGTCTTGTGAGTGAGCTCCCCCAATTAACCCAAATAAAGTTTATTTACTACTAAACTGGCATGTACCCTGCTTTGCTTTTATTTCTCAGTATTATTTCAGAGTCTGCCACCCTCTGTGGCAATTAATAATAATAATGAGGGCAGAACAGATCTGCTCCCTTACAGTTGGCATAATTAGCAGTATAGTCTGTCCCCTACAAATCGTGTGTCCTTACCCCCATCTTATGTGCTATTATAAAAACTGGCAATAACTTGGCTTCATACTATAGCAACAAACTAATAATTGGAGAAGTGGTGGGAGAAACGACTCTTGCAGAATTTGCCACTGAACCATGTAAGGCTTGAACTATGACCCAGATCCAAGCATGGAAAAAGCAAAATAATCCTGTCTCAGTGTCAGCAAAGAGATCCCTGCAATCCCCCTCTGATCAGCTGCTTGATCCCCCCACTGTCTGTGGGCTGAGAGTTCTGGAAGCAACAGTGCTACCACCCCATAGCCCCACCATGCTCCTCTCTCACTCAGGTCTACCAGACTTTCCTATTGACTTTCTGAGTTGTCTTTGGCATTTGTGGGTTGAGAGTGCATGTAGAGTTTAGTGGAGGACAAAACTAGCAAAGAATAGGCAAGGCAAGAAAACAACAGAATAGAAAATCTATTTTAAGAAAATATAGCACAGAACTTAAGCATGTGGATAGCATTTTCCATCATGAGTTTTTGGAGTTGTCTTAGAATCTTGCATTGCTGAGAAGAGCTAAGTCTATCAAAATTAGTCATCGCACAATGTGGCTGTTACTGTGTACAATGTTCCTTTGGTTTTACTTACTTCACTCAGCATCAGTTCACCTAAGTCTTTCCTGCCTGATCTGCCTGATCATCAGTTCTCATGGCACAATAGTATTCCATTACATTCATATAGCACAACTTGTTCAGCCATTCTCCAATTGATAGGCATCCCCTCAATTTCCAATTCTTGGCCACCACAAAAAGAGCTGCTATAAATGTTTTTGTACATATGGGTCCTTTTCCCATTTTTATGATCTTTTTGGGATACAGACCTAGAAGTGGTATTTCTGGGTCAAAGGATATGCAAGCACTTTGGGCATAGTTCCAAATTGTTCTCCAGAATGGTTGGATCAGTTCACAACTCCATCAACAATGTATTAGTGTTCTAATTTTCCCACATCTTCTCCAAACACTTATCATTTTCCTGTTTTGTCATGTTAGTCAATCTGATAGGTGTGAACACATCATTTCTTAAGGCATAGTAATACTCCAGTACAGTCATGTACCACAATTTGTTTAGCTATTTCATTCCCCAATTGATAAACATCTACTTTGTTTCCAAATCTTTATCACAAAAAGTACTGTTATATATGTGGTTTATATAAGGACTTTTTTCTTATTGATGACTTCCTTGAGGTATAAGCCCAGCCTTGGAATCTCTGGTTCATATGGTATGGACATTTTAGTCTCTTTATTTAGTTCTTCCACCTCAAGTTTGCATCCTAGTTCTACCCAACTCATCCACTGTCTCCTCTGTAATGTTTCATAAGCAATAAACTTCCTTTCATGTTGAATCTATTCCTTTCCCACTCATCCCACTCTAGCTCTTACTGAAACCTGACTTCCTTCCCCTTCCCATCTTCACCCCCCACGATGACACAGCCTCTGTAAACACCCTTACAGCACCCTTTGGATACTCCATGGCTGCAACCTTTACGTGTTCTCCTTGTCTTACTGGTTGAGGCCAATGAGTTGGAATCATCCTTGCTCCCCATTTCCAATCACTCACTTCCTTTGAAGTTCATGCATTAATATCTATCACTTATTCAAAATTCTAGTGGCTGTTATCTACAGATCACTAGGTCACTTTCCTTGCTTCCTCAATAACTTTGATACCTGGCTTATAATTTTTATCTTCTCCCCATCTCTTGCCTTCATACTAGGGAACTTTAATATATACATTGATTCGCCCTCAAATATGCTAAACTCTCAGTCATTAAGCCTACTTACCATGAGTAACCCCTTCTGCCCACCTTAGCCATACACAAAGACAGCCATTTCCTTGATTTTGCCATCACCCACAGATGTACCACTCCATTTTCAAGAATTCCAAATGCCCATATCTGACCATAATCTATTGACTTTTCACATCTCCCTCTGCCTTCTCTTGCACAATCCTACTCTTCATCTATACCATGACCTCCAATCCTTTGAACCCTCAATTTTCTCCCAGGCCATTTCCTCTACACTAACCACTCCTTTCTCTTCTCATCTTGACTCCTTGGTAAACCAGTTTAACTGTACACTATCCTTCTCTCTTGAATCCCTAACCCCCTTATTGTAACACTGATTACACCCAGCCAAACCTCAACCTTAGATCACTTCAACCATTTCAATTCATGATCTCATTCTCCCCAACAGCTCTTCCAAATTTTTTTACAAATCTTTTCACCCCTTCTCAAATCTTCCATGGTTCTCTCTCTCTGTCTCTTTCTCTCTCTCTCTTAAAAACCTTGTCTCATTTTACAGAAAAAAATTTGGGCCAATAGTTATGAACTCCCTCTTCCTCATATCCTATCTCTTCGACTTTTTCCTCCTTCACCCTTGTCTCCCACAATGAAGTGGCCTTACTCCTTACCAAGGCTAGCCCCTCTTCCCGTTCATGCAGTCCCATACCTTTCTGTCTCCTACAACAGACTGCCCCATTGTCACCCCCACACTATCACTTATTTTAATCTCTTCCTATCTACTGAATCATTTTCTATAACCAGCAAACATGGCCAAGTAGGCCCTATTCTGAAAAAAACCCTCACTTGACCCTTCTGCCACTATCATCCTATATTGTCTTCAGTAGTCCTTTGTAACTAAACTCCAATTCATTCACCCTCATGACGTCATTGGTTCTCTTTGATAATGAAGGACAAACAACAATCTGTGAATTGTAGTAGCTTCCTTCTGTTGGGCAATGCTCTTCTCCTCCTCCTCTTCCTTCTTCCTTCATCACATGTGGTCCCTCTGTCCACATAGGGTGTCATACCCTTACATGTGGATGCTCTGTCCAAAGGAATATAATTTTTGCTTGCTTATATTTTATAAGATATTTTGGGATTTGGGGACTAGATTTTTAAAAATTTCCCATTTTTTTTCAAGAAGTTGGGATAATTAACTTTGTGCAGTTTTCAATTATGATTCCTTGAAATATTGCTCTGAAAAAATAGGCTTTGAAAAGGTCCATTGTGATTCAGACAAATCATCCTGGCTTTCTTTTATTGAATGGCCAATAATGGGTCCCACCCCAAGCCTATCTTGCTCATTGATAGCAATTGTTTTCTGTTCTGGTCAGAAACTCTGGGGGTCTTCCCCTCATTGATTGATTCTGTTGTAATGACAAACTAGGCCATCTTTTTTTCTCAATTCTTACCTAGGCCTTCATCATTGAATGGGCATTGCCTCAGACAAACTGAGAACTGGGGAAGACCTTAATTTAAAAAAGGCCAAGATCACTATATTCTGGGCCAGTCATCTTGCGTTTTATCTTGCCACTGGACTCCCTTGCCTCTGGAGGAGACAGTGAGGCTGATGGCTTTGCACACTCTGCCTCATTTAAATCCAAATTATACACAAGACACCACCATCATGATGTTATTGGTCCTATTCAAGGATGAACAACAAACAATGGCACATAATAGGTATTTAATAAATGCTTATTGATTGATGTGCCAAATTTGCAATAGTTGCTTTGCTGAGGACAGCAAGTAGCTAAGAGAGGAGAGTATAATGGAAGTAAATAGGGAGTTCGCCTCCCCCTCCCCCACCCAATCTTTAAGAGCTTGAGACACTTCTGGTGGACCATGTATGGGTTTCAGTTGCAAACCCTGGATATTACCTTGATCTACTCCACCACCCCACCATCCCCCAGCGATAGTAACAATGGTGGAGATAAAGGGTACATCAGTTTTGTTGTTTGTCCTTCATTCTTGAAGGGGACCATGACATGAGGAAAGTGATGCCATGGCTTGTACATGAAATAGATTTAAGGGAGGGAGAGCTATGCAAAGTCACCAGCCTCACTTTTTCCTCTAGAGCCATTTGGGTCCAGTGGCAAGGTATAGATCAGGACAACTGGAGATAGTCCCACTGCAGTGACTCAGTTCTAACTATGCAGCACTGAGTGGCATCCATGTTGCTATACTGCATCATTTTATTTTTTTATCACCACTGTATACACATTATGTCAAAACAAGAAAAAAAGTTTTATTATGAATTTTGGACCTCTCGCCTGGGATTGAAATTCTTCTGAGTAAGAAGAATAGTCCCTAAGCGCTATTTTCAAACAATGAATGGCTTTCCAAGCCAACTTTTGCTGCAGACTTGGTCATGTTTCTTAATGAATTCAACCTAGAATTACAAGGCAAAAGAGTGCCTCCTTATGGCATTTAAGTAAAGTCAACTTGATGACAACTAATGTTTGAATCCCAAGTGAGATCATGTTTTTCTAAAATCATCAAGCTCATCATTTCTTGTAGCTCAATAGTACTCCATCACAACCTATGGCTCAGCGAATAGAATGCTAAGGCTAGAGTCAGGAAGACCTGAGTTCAAATTTGACCTCAAGACACTTATTAGTCATGTGACCCTGGGCAAGTCACATAACTTCTGTTTGCCTTAATCCCCTGGAGAAAGAAATGGCAAACCATTCCAGTATTTTTGTCAAGAAAACCCAGTGGATAGTATGGTCCACAGGTTCACAAAGAGTCAGACACAAATGAACAACTTCCATGTGGTAGCTGGAACAGGTGCTTCAGTCACAATCACAAGGATCTAGTTGCTTCTGCTTTTTCTTTCACTGAGCTCAAGTAACTAAAGAATACTCCTGGTGGAGACCTTCTTAGTCTTTTTCCTAGACATCCTAGTCAGTTCAAGAGGTTGAGAGTCCTTCAGTCAGAGCTGACTAAAGCTCCTGAGTCTTTCACTGCCCATGTGCTAAATTTCCTTTCCATACTATCATTAAATAAACTCATTTCAAGTGTTTTGATGTGTGAATGTCTCCTTTCATTCTAATCTAGAGTCTACACCACTTATGATTAGTCCAAATCCATAGGAAGAAATGAAGGGGAAGCAACTTATCTCTCATTATTAGGATACTAATGAAGTACATAGATATGGAGAATGAGATGGAGTGAGTGGGTATCACTTGAACAAAACTCTTACTGGAACCAAAAGAAGGTGAGACATATACACATAAACACATACACAGAGTTTGATGTAGAAATACATCAAGAAAGAGAAGAGAAAGGGTGGTTTCAAAAAGAAGACAGTGGGGTAGGGAATAAACACAAGCAAAACAAATTTATTTCAAAGGTAGATGATAAAACAAAGATTAAAAGGAGAGAAAAAAGTGATTGATGTATAGGCTAAATAAAAAGATGAGGGGCAAAGGAGAACAAACACTTTGATTAGATTACATCCAACTAGTGTTGATCACATTTCTTGCTTTTTACCATCTCATTCTTCTTTGTAGAGTGGGAAGGGTAACAAATAAAGGAAAAACATATAGGAGGATATGATGGCCAGAAATGCAAAATTAACAATAACCATGAACTTGATGGGATAAATTCACCCATAAAATGGAAGAAGATTGTGATTGGAATAGAAAGCAGAATTCAAAAGTAGTTTATGAGAAACACACTTTAAATATAAAGATTCACACAGAGTTAAAATGAGGGGATATAACAGAATTTATTATAGAATTTATAGAATATTTATTAAAGAATTTGCTCCAGGCAGATTCTAAAAAGCAAGAATGACAATCATGATTTCAGACAAGGCAACAGCAAAAATAGAGATGGATAAAAGAGATAAGCAAAGAAATTACATTATCCTTGAAGGCATTGTAGATAATGAAATATCATAATATATAAGTACCAAATGGCACAGCATCTAAGTAATTAAAAGAAAAACTAATCAATATGGAGCAATAGACAATAAAACTATAATAGCTGGGGACCTTTTAGATCTAGACAAAACAAATAAAAAAATAAACAATAAGGACCTGACTAGAATTTTAGAAAAGTTACATTTCTCTAGCAATTACTGAATGGGAAACTGAAGGAGTATTATGTGTATATACATATACACGTGTATGGTTATGTTTATACTCATATATATATGCATATACACACACACACATATTCACATATGTGTATACTTATTTCTGTATTTCTCTGTATGTTTGTATGTATATGTATATCCCCACTGTACATAGCACTTTTTCAAAAATTAAGCTCATGCTATAAAAACTTTATAAAGAAACGCAGCAAAGCAAAACTATTTAAATGCATCTACTGACCAACAAAAATTATGCTCAATAAAAGGCCATTTGAAGAAAGCAAAAATGGAGAATAAATAAGTTAATCTTAAAGAACTGATAGGCCAAAGAACAAAACACAGAAACAATTATTTCATCAAAGAAAATAATGAGACAACATATACAAACTTTTGGGATGCAGTCAAAGCAATCCTTAAGTGATATTTTAAATCTGGAAACATTTTCATAAACAAGAGAAAGATCAATTAATTGGGTAACTAAAAAAGAAAAACTAGAAAAATCAGAGAGAGACAAAGACCAGGACAGCTTTGAAATTGACACATTGAATTTATTTTTTTTAAAATCCAAGCTATTTACAAAAGAAATTCACAGACACAATCTTTTATTTCTCTTCTTTTTTGTATATGGTTTCTCAAGTTCAGAATAACAAAAATAAAAATTATCAAAAGACAAAAATAAAATTAATTTAAAACTATAAAAGGCACAAATCAGTATCTCTCAACTAAACACAAAAATAGAAATTCTAAAAATTAAATAAGATAAAATTTGTCTTAACTATAAGATAGACAAGCAATTGGTTAATTCAGTTTTTTAAAAGGTAAAATCAAATTGTCAAAAACAAAAGTGAAAAATAAGAATTTCTGACCAATGAAGGAGAAATATGGAAATTATCAGAAAATACTTTGCTCAATTATAATCCTAAAAATTTGATAAGCAAAATGAATAATTAAGGACAAAAATATGGAAAAGATTCATAGAAAAATAATGGAAAAGTTAAGTAACCTAATCTCAGGAAATGAAATTGAATAAGATATAATGAATCTCCCAAAGAAAAAAATTCCAGTAACAGAGGAATTTGCAAATGAATTCTATGAAACATTCAAAGAACAGTTAGTCCCATTATTACAAAAGTTGTTGACAAGCTCTTTCTCTGCCAGAAATATGAGCCTAACATCTAAACCAGAGAAAACTAAAGCTAAAAAAGAAAACCACAGGTCAAAGTCTCTAATGAACTTCAATGTAAATCATATGTAATAAAATATTAGCAAAAAGGCTATAGCAATATGTTTAAAAGAGTATATATATGTGTGTATGTATATATACATACATATGTACACAGATACCCATGTACACATACACACACACATACGCACATATATACTGTGACCAAATTGGATTTATGCCAGGAGTGCAGGGTTGGCTCAATATTAGAAAAATTGTGGACAGACCATATTAACAATAAAAACAATTAAAATCACTATTAAATTAAAATATATGGAAAAAGCTTTTTAATGAACACTTTTAAAAATATTAAAAATAGATGGAAACTTCTTTAAATTTGATAAATAGTATCTAAAACCAAGAATTAACATAATGAAGAAATGCTAGAGGCCTCTTAGAGGATAAAAGAAAGATGTCCATTGAAACCACTATTGTTTGATATAGTTCTAGAAGTATTAGTGATTGCGTTAAGACAAAATAAAGAAACTTAGGGGAAGCACGTGGAAAGATGATAAAAAAATGTTCTTTGCAGATATGGTGGTTTACTTAGAGAACCCTAGAGATTCAACTAAAAATAAATACAATAAAATCCAGTAAAGTAACAGAACGTGACATCAGCAGTCCTACATGTTACCAACAAAACCTTGTAGAAAAAGACAGAAAAAGAAATTCCATTTAAAATAACTATGGAATTTCTAAACATCTTGAGTTCACCTGCCAACATGCACAGGAACTACGTGAATACTGCAAAAATTTCCAGCAAAACTACAAAAAAGAAAATGAAAATTCATCTACTAGAATAACGATCAAAAATCTCAAGGGAAATAATGAAGAATTTGGGAAATTGGCCAATAGTATCAAATCTTAATATATAGCAAAAAGCAGTAAGCATCAGTACTATTTGGTACTAGTATAAATAAGTAAATAAAAGGTTCAGTGGAACATACCAGGTACATAAGACCCAAAAGCAATCAAACATTATAATAGAATAGTGCTTAATAAACGCAAGGACAACAACTAGTAGGTGAATCCTCCCCTGGATGACAAAAAATGCTGGGAAAACTACAAAGTAATCTGGCAGAAATTAGATTTTGTTGTTGAATCATTTTCAGTCAAGTTCAACTCTTCATGACCCCATTTGGGTTTTCTTGGCAAAAATTAAGAGTGGATTGCTATTTCCTTCTCCATCTCATCTTACAAATGAGGAAACTGAGGTAAACACGGTTAAGTGACTTGTCCAGGGTCAGCTAGTAAGTGCCTAAGGCCAGATTTGAACTCAGAAGTTGATGAAGATGAGACTTCCTAATTCCAGGTCTGGCACTCTATCCAGTATATTGCCTAGCTGCCCTCAGAAATTAGAAATGGATGCATGACCTAAATATGATACCATTTTACAAAAAACTGTTAAAGGAAAAGATAAAATTTTCACAATTTCAGATAAAGGCCAAAGGAGTGACAAAGATTATCATAGGAAATAAAATGCTTAATTCTGATATATACAATTGAAAACTTTCTGCAAAAATCAATCCAGTTAGAATTAGAAGGAGAAATAGATGGAGGGAAAAACCATCTTTGGAGGACAGTTTTCCTGATAAAGATCTGCTATTTCATGGATATAACTATGGATATATCCATGGATATGAATTAGGAAGTCCATGGATATAAGGAATTGTAATAAATATGTAAGAACAAGAGTCATTCCCCAATTTTAAAAAATGGCCAACACAAGACTAGATGATTCTCCAAAGAAGATAGTTCTCAAACTACCAACTACAATATGAACAAAATCCCTATATCTTAACTAGTAAATCTAAATCTAATAAGAAAAATGAAAATTAAAACAATTTTGAGGTTCCACTCTAGATCCATTAAACTGGCAAAGACAACCAAAAAAAGAAAATGACAATTGTAGGAGGAGCTATAGGAAAAGAGGCACTCTAATAGAATCTTGGTGGAGCTGTAAATTAGCCCAACCATTCTGGAAAGCAATATGGATTTATGCCCAGGAAGTCATTAAATAAATACCACTACTATGCATAAACAGATCAAAGAAAGTAGAAATGACTTATATAGACAAAGATATTTACAGCAGCATTCTTTATTGTAACATAAGACAGGAAATTAAAGAGAAACTGAAAAATTCACATGAAATATAATAGAATATTACTGAGATATATTAAGTGACAAAAGGTAAGGATTCAGAGAACCCTGGGAAGATCTAGATGAACTAGTGCAGAGTGAAGTGTCATCTTGGCAACAAGGGGACGAGTAGTACCTAATGAGATAAACATTTTCAAATATGGACAATCTATGGATTTATTTTGCTTGACCATACTTTTTATAAGGGAAAGGTCAGTGAGTTGGAACAAATGAAACAGTAGCAAGGATGCCAAAAAGAAGATAAGAGAAAAAAGACAAGCATATCAAGAAAATATTAGGAAAAAATAAACAGAGAAGAAAACTCAGAAAAGGACACAAGACACAAAGGGCTGTGATGGTAGTACAATGTTAAATTTAACATATACTTGATTGGCAGTACTGTTCACAATCTTTTTTTCTTTGCAGTTGGAAAAGTATGCATTTGTCAAATTAATAAAAAAGAACAGGGAAGCAGAAATGATTAAAAGTTCAGCATGGCTTCACCAAACATGCAAGACTAACATTTTCTTTTTTGAAGGTAGCTAGCCTTCTAAATTATGGCAATGCTATTTACACATAGGTTACTTAAAATTTACTTAAAACAAGGCATTTAAATTCAATTTCAATTCAACAAACATTTATTATGTCCTTACTGTGGTAAAAGGTTCTTCTCTCCAGTATGAATCCTATGATGTCGTGTAAGGTGTGTCTTCCGGTTAAAGCCCTTCCCACATTCATTACATTTATACGGTTTTTCTCCAGAATGAATTCTCTGATGAATTTTAAGCTGTGAAATCTGACTGTAGGCTTTCCCACATTCATTACATTTATAGGGTTTCTCTGCAGAATGAACTTTTTGATGAGTATTTAGCTGTGAAATCTGGCTGTAGGCTTTCCCACACTCATTACACCTAAATGGTTTCTCTTGGTTGTGAGTGTGTTGATGTAGAGTAAGGTGTGTACTACGGTTGAAACCCTTCCCACATTCTTTACATTTATAGGGTTTTTCTCCAGAATGAATTCTCTGATGTTGAGTAAGTATTCCCCTCTTAGTAAAGGCCTTCCCACATTCATTGCATTTATAGGGTTTCTCTCCAGAATGAATTCTCTGATGATCAGTAAGTATTCCTCGATTGGTGAAGGCTTTACCACATTCATTACATTTATAGGGTCTTTCTCCACTATGAGTAAGTTGGTGTTGAGTTACATGTGCCCTTTGAGTGAAGGCTTTTCCACATTCGTAACACTTAAATGGTTTTTCTCCACTATGAGTAAGTTGATGTTGAGTAAGTTGTGCCCTCTGGGTGAAGGCTTTCCCACATTCATTACATTTAAAAGGTTTTTCTCCAGAATGAATTCTCTGATGTCGAGTAAGGTTTGCCCACTTAGTGAAGGCTTTCCCACATTCATTACATTTATAGGATTTCTCTCTACAATGACGAGCACGATGGAGATTAAGTTGTAAATCCTGGCTAAAAACTTTCCCAAACCCTTTATACTTCAAAGATTCCTCTACTGCATAGATTCCTGGACATTCAGATAGTTCTGAATTATCTTTGAAGCTCTTGCCATGTGTATCATATTGAGAGAAACTATTTACTAAAGGAATTCTCTGTTGTGTAATTAACATTGAGCTCAGATTGAAGCTTTTCTCAAATTCACTGCTTTCAGAACCTCTAACCTTGCTTGGATTTTCCTCATGAGTGATTGTTCCTAGCTTCAAATGATTTTCCTGTTGGCCTTGTTGCCTCACCAACATGTCATAACATATGAAGGCTTCTCCTAGTTCAGAGTTCCAAGAATTATGTCCTTTTATTGTCTCCCCCTGAGATGACTCTTCTACAGAAGTTTTCCACTTTGGAAATTTCTTAGCATCAGGTCCAGTATCCCAATCTGGAAAAAAATGTTTTGTTTTTTGTAAAGATAAATGTGGCCTTAGCAGGGATAAAAGAATTTATTACCTTAGGAATGTAATAAAATGGGAGTACATGCTTGTGATGAAATAATTAATTTTTCTATAAGTATTATTAGTATGAAAAGGCATTTTCCCAACAACAACCCTGTGAGGTTGGTAGTAGAAGGACTATTATCATCTTTTTGTAGATGAGGGAACTATGAATCGAGACCACTTACACAGCTTTTAAGGAATGGAGTTGGGATTTAAATACAAGTCCTATACCAAATCAAGTTCATGGTTTTTTCTCACTACAGTAAGGAATGCAAGTTTCATTCTATTCATTTCACAAGGAGTTTTGGAAAACGAAAAAGAAGATATATATTATTGTCATTGATAGCTGTCAATAAAGAGTTGCTATCTTGAAGAGCCTCAAAAGGGGGAAGAATAAGCAAAGGAGATACTGATTAAATTTTATGAGCAAGTAAAAGGAAGATAAGATCAAACTGCAAGACCTCCTCCACATATACCTGTACCTTTCTAATATACCATGCATACAACTATCAGATTAAATTTACTATGATAATAATAATAGTATCATATCATATCATGATTCACCCTTCCAACCTATAAAGTAAATCAAAACTTTTGGGTCAAAGAGGAAAATGTGTGTTCGTCTCTCATTGCTGAAGAAGACCCTGCCATCAGAGAAATGATGACATGACTTGCACTTGACTTTGTTTGGAGTGAGGGAGGGCTGTGCAGGTCACCAGCCTCACTTCTCCTCCAGAGTCATCTGAATCCAGTGACCAGATATTCATCAGGAAGACTGGAGATGACCCAGGATGAGGCAACTGAGGTTAAGTGACTTGCCCAAGGTCACACAGCTAGTGAGTGTCAAGCGTCTGAGGTGAGATTTGAACTCAGGTCCTCCTGACTCCTGCACTGGTGCTCTATCTACCGTACCACTAAGCTGCCCTCAAAGAGGAAAATGGGCTGCCTGAAGAGGTAGCATGTTCCTATCAGATCATAAATTCCTTTAGAGTAAAGATTATTTCATTCTTTGTATTTCTATCCCCAATACTTCACACAGTTTAATAATGCTTACTGGTTGACTGACTTAAAGGAAGTCTTCAAGCAGAGGCTGGATGATAATATAGTATGTCAACAGAAGGGATTTTATTCAGGTGTAGACTTAGATCTCATTCAATACTGGCAAGCCGAGATTTGAGTCATACTACTCAATCTATCTTTCTAGCCTCATTATACACAGACAAATTGGACTTATCTCTGTTCCTCACACATGATGTTCCATCTCTTATCTCCATGCCTTTGTACCAGCTGTCCCTCACCCTAGGAATAAACTTTCCCCTCATCTCTGCCTCATAGAAACCTTTCAAGACTCAGCTCAAGCACCAACTTCTACATGAAACTTTTTCTGATTCCCTCAATTGCCAGGGTGCTCTCTCTCAAACTACCTTGTATTTTAACTGCTCTGTTTGTCTCTTTGTAGATTTACACACACACACACACACACACGCGCACACACACACACACACACACACACGCACACACACACCCATCCTCTCTTATTGTTTCCTCCGTTAGAATATAAGTTCCTGTTGAATAAGGACTGTTTCACTCACTGTATTTGTACCCCTAGTGCTAGCATTTGTGCCTAGTACTGCATAGTGCTTGGTATATAGTAAATGGGTAATAAATATTCTGATTGTCACAAGAGGCAGAAAGGCTAACTATGAAAATAATGAAAAGACTGCAGAATTTAAGGATAAGAAATCAGTGGTGACCTTCAAGAGCAGTTTCTGTAAATTAATGAATACTAAAATCAGGTTACAAAGGGAATGGGAACTAAGGAAATGGAAGGCTACAGGCAAACACTACTTGGTGAAAATTGAAAATCTATGCAGGACACAGAGCCAATTAGCCTCTGCCCTTCTCCAAATACCTGGAAGGTTTAGGGAGTGATTCCTGGATCAACATTTCAAAGATGTTTTCTCCCTGACTGACCAGCTGACATATTGCTTGTAGTAAATTCCCAGCTGTTAGCTTTTCATTCACTCACATAGACTGATGTCTCTTGGAGCTTCACTCTCCAGCATCCATGGTACTTCCATATGTTCCATCTGGGAGGTCACATTTGGTTTGGAAGTTGAAAGCCCTGATAATGGGTGAGAAGAGGTAAATGGACATTCATGTTGAAAGGGAAGAAAAGTCATTCTAGAATACTGTCAATCCTTTCGATCATGAGTGAGTAGTGAGGTAAAAATGAACATGCTAAGAAGTCTCAAGAGGTAGCTAAAAGAATTTCTGAAGGAAACACCTACTGTGCTTCCACAGACTACAGGGGAATACATTATGGAGTTCAAGAGGACACATAGGTGTATTCCTCCTAGTGAGAATGTGCAATTCTCAAATACCTGGAAGTATGTGAACTAGGTTCTTGACAAAAAAGGTGGGACAGAGAGCACAGGATGCGTAAAGGACAGAACCATAGAAAGCAGTGAGTAAACAAAGCTACTGTCCAAGGTTCAGTTCTACAGGGTAAAGATCTCTCACTTGGGAATATAGAGCATAAAAAAAAAAGTCCTGTGATTTGATTCAAAAAGGTTTAAGAATCTCTAGTTTCTAGAGACTAAGACAAAATGAACTCTGGCATCCCAGAGTCTTTACAACCAACGATGTTTTAAAAAAAAAAAAGCATAAATTTGGAATCACAAGGGGGAAGAGTTACCAAGAAAAACTAAGTTCCTATAGTTCTCCAACAGCACATCCCTGCAGAGGTCCTGTTGAACAGGTTCCAGTTGTTCCCATTCCTCCCAAGTGAAGTCAGGAGCTACATCCTTGAAAGTCACTGATTCCTAAAACAAATAAACATATTGATGCTTTATAGGGTGATTTTCCTATTTCACTCTTATGAGGGAAAGTGGACAAACGAATAGGGTGTGTGAAAGATTATTCTGATATTGCTAACATTGCCAAGTGATCCCAGATCATTTGTTTCTTGTATATCTACTGTGTGTGTCAGACTTGGTGGGGATCGAAAGAAAAATGTGGACCCCTATTTTTTAAGAACTTAAAATGTTTTGAGAGCCACTGAAGTCCGTGAGCCAACGAGAAACTGCCTCTCCTAATCTGTTCCTGATGCTTCATGTTTTTCAGTGATACCCTGGGATATAAAGCACATACAAGTCCTAGTATCTTGTTTCCTTGTCTTCTAAGGGGGAGCTGTAAGCTTGAAATGAGTATTCACTTTCCTCCTAAACAACTAAAACCTACAGAACTGACAAAACTTTTAACTCATTGATCAATCACACTTCCAATATTAACTTCCAATTGAATACCACACAGAAACTATTTCAGTATGAGTCAAAGATTATTATCCAAGAAACACACTGGAATTTTATGACTACTACTACTACTACAAAAAAACCCCCACCAATTTCTTTTCAGAAATGAAGGAAAATTTAAATAACTGGAAACATACTCATTTATTCAAGGTTGAACCATAAAAATGACAATACTACTAAATTAATTTACCCTTCTAGTATCATACAAATAAAAATATGAAAGTTACTTTGTATAACCATACAAAATAAAAACTAAATTCATCTTCAAGAGCAAAAGGTCAAGAAAATGTAAGGGAAATAATGAAAAAAGTGGGAAGGAAGGGGGTCTATCAGCACCACATCTCAAACTATATTAGAAAGCATTAATCTTCAAAATTCTTTGCTACTAGTTAAAAAATGATATAAATTAAGAAGCAAATGAATATACTGCAGCCACATAGTGTTTGATAAACCCAAGGATGCCAAATACTGGGGTAATGACTCATTATTTGAAAAAAATTGCTGGGAAAACTAGAAAGCAGTCTAGTAGCAGTTAAGTTTAGACCAACATCTCACACAATCTATCACAAAAAGTTCAAACTGGATATGTGACTTAAATGTAAAACATCATTTAATATTTAAATAAAGTTTAAAAGTTATTGTATAGTGATAGATATGAAAAAAGAGCAAAAGAAGGGAGAGGGCATCAATGAAACATTTAAACATACAAAGAAAAGAGCAAAAGAAATTTAGAAGGGGATATAAACAAGCAGTGTAGTTTTTTTTTATAGTGCTAAATTTTATAATTAAAAACATCAAACATGTAAAAGCTTATTTTATATAAGATACTTTTCAATTATTTATTTTATATGTAAATGTTCATGCTAATGTTTTAAGTTTTTGATTTAAAAATTTTTAAAAATAATTACTAAAAGTTGGATCAAGCTGGGAATGCCATCAGAAAATATAGAATATTTAGCCACCTGGATGTGCCCAGTTTCCCAGAAGAAAACAATAGGAATTCCAATCTCTAGAAAGGCCTTTGGTTGAGACAGAAGTCCAAGAAAAAGGGGAAAAAGGTGTCTATGCTGATGACTATAGAGGAAAGGGGAAAAGGCATTGCAGCTTACCAGAAATTTGGTTACTGGGAACATTTCTTCCTTTTCTGTGCTTTCTTCTTGAAGAAGAGGAGAATCACAAGAACATGATGCTGAGGAGAAAGGATGGGAACAAGATCAACCCTAAGGCTCTGACATTTTCTGAGAGAACAGCAGTCAAACCTGAAGATCTGATATTGTTCCAAGGACAGAATTCTGGTTCATGGAAGATGTCAAGATTTAACTATTCAGTCTCCAATTGCCATCTGATGGGTGTAATTCTAGATCTTTCCATGATAATATGCCCATTTAATGAGGAATTATCATTTTTTTCAAATGATAAAATATAGAATGAATCAATTGGCTGACATCCTTGCAGAAAATGACTTTATAGGAAATGAAATATTTCAATCTATTAGAAATCCATTAGATTTCTAAAAGGAGGTTTACTTATATGTAACGTGGAACAAAAAGTAAACTTAATCACTACCTTGCTACGTGACTTTGAGCAAGACAAAGGATCATACTGAGGTTTAATTTTTTCCATCTGTACAAATGGGATAGTTATATATACTTCACTGCTTTGTATTCCCCAGTACCTGGCACACAGTAAGCACTAGTAAATGTTTGTTGCATGACTGACCTCAAAGGGCTCTTAGAAGAGAAAAAGAATTATTAATGCAAAATAATAGGCTGAACACAACACTAAGTTGTTATATTCATGGATGGGGAAGCTATTAAGCCTTTGGAACAAAGATGTCAAATACATAGTCCTAGTAAAATCTGATTAAAATTGGGATTATTTTTAAATATTAAATAATAAAAATATTACTAAAATTGGAAAATATTTAACAAAATAAAAGACACTAGAACACAGATAATGTTAATATGTGGTTTTCTGAGTCAATATGTGGCCTGCAGGAATTCTTATATATCTTTAGGTCCCATTTCTATTTCAGTTTGACATCATTGCTTTGGAAAACACTTTTGTTAAAGTATACAGGAAGAATGAATATCCTGATTGTGCTTGATATCTGTCCACTTAAAAGAATAGTTATAAAAATGTTTCCTATTTTGTGGTCCTGTGCTTTGCATGTAGTGAACCTGTAAGACTCAGAGTTGACTGGATATCATAAGAGGACTAATGTTGGGATTAAAAAGATTATTAATCAATGTCCTCCTGTTTCCTTATCTATTTCACAAACCTGCTTTCTCTCCTTCTGTTTCTTCTCTTTACTACTGTTTCTCCAAGCACCCCTCTGAGAACCTGTGTTGTCTATTCTCTCCACTCACACTCTAAAGAGACTGCTCTTTCCCGCTGTTCTTCTGCAGCTCTCACCTTCTTCCTCAAGGCTTTGAGTCAAATCTTCTACCAAGCAGACCACTTCCTCAATATTCTCTGGATACTGTGACTTGACCCAAATCCTGATCTCACTGGGCAAGATGGTCAGGAATTGCTCCAGCACCAGGAGCTCCAGAATCTGTTCCTTTGAGTGAATCTCTGGCCTCAGCCACTGAAGGCAGAGTTTCCAAAGCTGGTTCACAGCCTCACGGGGTCCAGCTTTCTCTGGGTATGGAAAACATCTGAAGTTCCGGCGAGAAGCCTCTGGATTAAATTTTTTCTCTTTTCCTAGGGTGATTACCTGATCAATGGAGGTTTCTACTTTCAGGATTCTGTTTTCTTCTTGTACATCGAGGTTTTGGGGGTTCAAGGAGATGGTCATCTTATTCAGGGCCAGCATCTTTCTACTGGGTCTATCACAATGGACTTCAAATCTGCATACCCAACAGAGTCAGTTCTCTCCAGATTCAGGTTGAATATCTGCATACATGTCTGGGTAAAGCTGAGGGCATGTATATAATGATTAGCTGGAGGGATCAAGGAGCTCCAGTCCTATCTTCACACCTCAAGGCTCTATAGAGATGGGGACATAAAAATGTCACGAAAAGTTGAGTAGTAGACAGCAATGAAATATTAAATTAAGTAAGATGTTAAGCTTTCAGCATTGGCTCACATTCACACAACAGATCATAGCTATGTAGAGTTTTAATTACACAATGGTATCTTTACAACCACCCTGCCAACTAGGCAGTACAAATCTTATTTATCTGCACTATGTAAGGTTAACTGACTTAACCAAAGCCAGACAAGTAAATTATCAGAACTCGGGCTTAAACATAGATCTCTGCACTCCTGGTACAGTGCTCTTAACACTAAGCCATGCTGCCTCTGTGTTGAAACGCACATGTACAAACAAAAACACAACTGATTACACCTCCCGCCATACCCAAGCTGCCCAGAGCTGAAAAGTATGTCCATTTTACTTGAGTGGTAAACTTTATAAGGGAGGAGGCAATCTTATTTTTCTATGCATCTGCTCTAATCCCCCATGCACAGAAGGTACCAAAAAGTGCCTGAATGTCATTAGTAAAAGACATGCAATACCGTTGTCTGTATGACAGACAGAGGTGAATGATTTAGGAATGGTGTAAAGTACCAAGCTTCTTGGCACGAAAAGGTGCCATGGAGCAGTGAGCTCTGCAGCCCCTAGGGCACACCTCACTGCTTTAGGGCCCGGACTCTAGGTGCAGCCTTTAGACTGGGTCCAAGTCTTACAGCACAAATCCTTTTATTAAGTTTGGGTTCAGCCAAAGGGCCCAGAAGGCCCCATATGGCCTCCAGGGGGGGCCCCGGGGACTCCGGGCACAAACTGCGGAGAAGATGCCCACTGGTGCTGGCGGATGGGCACAAGGTGGGCAGGATCACAGGCCCAGGCCTAGCCCCCATGGGCTCTGACCGCCCCTTCTGCGTCCCCCCCACGCACGTTACAGATGACCACCGGAGACACGCCCAGGATGAAGTAGTCACACGGCCAAGCAGGACTTGAACTCGGGGCCTGTGCGGCCGAGACGCTTACACGAACTAGAACATCTCGAAACCGACGCTAGGCCTCCGAGTCCCAGCCGAGGGCAGGAGCGGCCGCCCTGTCCAGCGGGCTCCGGGGCGGGGGCTGCTCCCCGCAGTCCGTCACGGATGCCCATGCCCCCATCCCCCCGCCTGTCCCCCATCCCCCCCGCCTGCCCTACCCCTGCTCTCTGCGGCCCCTCCGGTCGGGGTGGGTCGTGCCAGTGCGGGGCGATCTCAGGTGGAGACGGCGGCGATCCGCGTACGGAGGGCAGGTGAGGACAAAAGTGTGCGGAGCACAAGCCTCCCCGACTGCCAAAGGCGGCGGCTCCCGGGCTCCTGCGGCCCCCGGGGCAGACCGGAAACACACAGACCCAATCTGCGCGGAGTCCAGGAGCGGCGGCGGACGCTTGGGTCACCCGGCCTGACCGCAGCTTCCAAGCCGTATTGTCAGAACAGGCGCCCCGGGGCGGCTGACTGCCTGAGTCCCGCCCGTCCGAACTACGATTCCCAGAATCCTCCGGGAAGCGTTTCTGAAGCTTGGCCGAATGGAAAGCGTTCCGGGCGGAGTTGGGATGCGGAGAATCCGAGTTCCAGTCTGTGTAGCGGAAGCCCTTGATTGTCAGAAATTCTTTGAGTAGATTGAGGAATGAAAGGGCAAGTGGAGAGGAAGGGATCAGAGGGATAGGATCACAAGGGAGGGAGAGAAGGATAAACAGTGAAGAAAACTAGGATGGAGGGAAGTATACAAGTAGTGATGACAACTTTGTGAATGGGATGAACTCACCCATAAAACAGAAATGCATAGCAGAAAGGATTAGAAAACAGAGTCTGACAGTACGCTGTTTGAAAGAAACACATTTAAAAATCAGAGATGCACATAGAGTGAATATAAAGGGTGGGAGTAGAATTTATTATGCCTGGGCTGATGCAAAAAAAAAAAAAAAAAGCAGAAGCAGCAATCGTGATCTCAGACAAAGTTAAAGCTAAAATAGATTTAATTTAAAAAGACAGGGAAACTATATTATGTTAAAAGGTACCATAGAAAATGAAGCAATATCAGTGCTAAAGCTATATGCACCAAATGCTATAGAATCCAGATTTTAAATGGAAAAGCTAAATTAATTACAGGTGGAAATAGAGAGCAAAACTATAATAGTAAGGGACTTCAACCTTCTCCTCTCAGAACTAGAAAAGTAAATAAGAGAGAAGCCAAGGAGATTAATAGAATCTTAAGTAAGATAGAAATGATAGATGCTGGAGAGAACTGAATGAGAATAGAAAGGAATACATCTTTTTCCTTAGTGGTACCTTTGTAGAGGTACATGATGCCTTTACAAAAATTGACTTTATAGTAGGGCACAAAACTTTATAGGTAAATGCAGAAAAGCAGAGATATTAAATGCATCCTAGTCAGATCATAATGCAATAAAATTATATTTTACAGGGGATCATGGAAACACAGATTAAAAATTAATTGGAGACTTAAAAACCTAATCTTAAAGAGTGAATGAGTTAAGGAACAAGTCATAGAAACAATTAAAAAATATTAAAGTGAATGATAATAATGAGAACATAACAAAATCTATGGAATGCATAAAAGTAGTAATCAGAGGAAAAATTATATTTCCAAATGCTTACAAAAATAAAATAAAGAAAGAACAGACCAGTGAATTGGGTATCCAACTAAAAAACTAGAAAAAGAACATATTTTAAATTCACAATTAGATACCAAATTGGAAATCCTAAAAGTTAAAGGTGAAATTAATCAAATTGAATGTAAGAAAATCATTCAATTAACAAATAAAACTAAGAGTTCATTTTATGAAAAAAATCAATAAAATAGATAAACCATTGGTTAATATGACTGTAAAAGAGAGAGAAGAAAACCAAACACTAGTATCAAAAATGAAAGGGGTGAATACGTCACTAATAAAGATGAAATCAAAGCAATTATTAGGAATTATTTTGCCCAATTACATGCCAATAAATTTGACAATTTAAGTGAAATGGAATATTTACAAAAATGTAAACTGCCTAGATTAATAGAAGAGGAAATGAAATATCTAAATAAATCTATTTTAAAAAAGAAACTGAACAGACCATAAATGAGCTTCTTAAGAAAAAAAGTATCAGGACCAGACGGATTTACAAGTAAATTATGTTAAACATTTAAAGATCAATTAATTCCAATATTAAATAAATTATTTGGAATAATAGTCAAAGAAACTCCTACCAAACTCCTTTTATGAAACAAAAAGGGTGCTGATACTTAAACCAGAAAGAACAAAAACAGAGAAAGAAATTTATAGGTCAATTTCACTAATGAATATGGATGCAAAAATCCTGAATAAAATAGTATCCAGGAGACTACAACAATGTATCACAGAGATTATACATTGTGACCAAGTAGAATTTATACCAGGAATGCAGGGATGGTTTATAAAAGGAAGACTATTAAGATAATTAATTATGTCAATAACAAAAGTAACAAAATCATGTGATTATATCAGTCGATGTAAAAAAAACTCGTTTCTATGCTTGAAAGCATAGCTATAACTGGATTTTTCCTTAAAATGACAAGAAACACCTACCTAAAACCATCAGCAAGTATTATTTGTAATGGGGATAAGCTGGAAGCCTTCCCAATGAGATCAAGAGTGAAACAAGGATGCCCATTATCATGAATATTATTCAATATTGTATTAGAAATGCTAACAATAGCAATGAGAGAAGAAAAAGGAATTGAAATCAGAATGGGCAACGAGGTAATAAAATTATCTCTTTTTAAAAATGATGTGATATTATACTTGGAGAATCCTAGAGATTGGACTAAAATGCTAGTTTAAATAATTATTAATTTTAGCAAAGTAGCAAGATATAAAATAAAGTCACATAAATTATCAGCATTTCTATGTGTCACCCACAAAGCCCCCAAGAGGGGATAGTAAGAGACACCCCATTTAAAATAACTATAGACAGCATAAAATAACCTGGGAGTATATCTGCCAAGACAAACCTAGGAACATAAGCATAATTATAAAGCACTTCTTATACAAATAAAGTCAGATTTAAATAATTGGAGACATTAATTGTTCACAGGTGGGCAGGGACAATATAATAAAAATTTCAATTCTACCTAACCTGCTTAGTCAATGCCATCCCAATTAAATAATAAAAAATTATTTTACTGAGCTAGAAAAATAATAATAAAATTCATTTGGAAGAACAAAAGATCAAGAATATGAAAGGAATTAATGAAAAAATGTAAAAGAGGATCTAGTAGTACCAGATCTTAAACTGTATTCTAAGTTGGTAATTATCAAAACTATCTAGTTCTGGCTAAAAATTAGAAAAGCAGGTCAGTAGAACAGAGTAGACATACAATATATAGTAGTAAATGACTACAAAAACCTTATAAAGATTTAACCTTTTGGGATAAGAATTCACTATTTAGTAAAAAATTTTGGCAAAACTGGAAAGCAGTCTGGCAGAAACTAGGTATAGAACAATATCTTATACCATTTACCAAGAAAAGTCAAAATGGATACATAACCTAGACATAAAGGGAGATATCATAAGTAAATTAGAAGAACATGGAATATATTACCTAACAGACATGGAGAGAGAAGAATTTATGAAGAGGAGATAGGGAGATTGTGAGAAATAAAATGGATAATTTTGATTACATTAAATTAGAGAGGAGTTATAAAAATAAAACCAATCTGGCTGAGATTAGAAGGAAAGCAGAAAACTGGGGGGAAATTTTTTACAGATAGTTTCTTGGACAAAGGCCTCATATTTCAAACATAGAGAACCAAGTCAAATTTTCAAGAATATGAGTCATTCCCCAACTGATATGAACAGAGGATATGAATAGGCAGTTTTTGAATGAAGAAATCAAAGCTAGATATAGTCACACAAGAAATGCTCTAAATCATTATTTATTAGAGGAATGCAAATTAAAACAACTTTGAGATATCAGATTGGCTAAAATGATAGAAGAATAAAATGACAAATGTTGGGGGGGGTTGTGGAAAAACTGGGACACTAATACGTTGTTGTTGGAACTGTAAACTGATTCAATCACTTTGGATTAATGGAATTATGCCCAAAGAATTATAAAACTATGTATGCCCTTTGATCTGCAATATTAGGGCAAAAGGAAAAGAACCTTTATGCTCTAAAATATTTATAGCAGCTCTCTTTGTGGTAGCACAGAACTGGGAGTTGAATGGATGCCCATCAGTTAGGGAGTGGCTAAACAAGGTGTGGCATATGATGGTGATGGAATAATACTGTGCTATACGAAATGATGAGCTGGTTGATTTTTTAAAAGAAAAATGGAAAGAATTGCATGAAATAATGAAGAGTGAGATGAGCAGAGCCAAGAGAACGCTGGATACAATAACAGCAATACTGTTTGAAGAATTACTGTAAATAAGCTATTCTGAGTATTATAACTATTCAAATTAACTCCAGAGGACCTATGAAGGAAGATACTCTACACCTCCAGACAAAAAACTGATAGATAAAAGTATGCAGAGTATCATTTTATATGTGTATAGGCACATATATATATATATATATATATATGCACATACATGTCCATTCTGGGTGTGTGCATGTGTGTGAGTGAAATGGTGGTCTTCTCTAGTGCCAAAAACATTAAATTTTTAAAAGCTTTAAAAAGTGAAAGAAAATATTGTGTATTGTTCTCAGGAAAGACAAGAAGGAAAGAAGAAAAAGCCTCTATTCTCTCCTGCATGATGTTAATCTGGATTTAGGGAGCCTATCCCAGAGAGTAGTGGCAATGAAAAACTTACTTCAGATGGCTGGGAGGCTGAGGGGAAAAAAAAAATCTGAGGAACTAGTGATCTGTAGTCTCTTCCCCTGTCATGACA
This sequence comes from Notamacropus eugenii, assembly GCF_028372415.1. Taxonomy (NCBI): domain Eukaryota; kingdom Metazoa; phylum Chordata; class Mammalia; order Diprotodontia; family Macropodidae; genus Notamacropus; species Notamacropus eugenii. The sequence continues at coordinate 400,859,201 of NC_092874.1, forward strand.
GTATATTCTTAAAATCTGTTAATAACTACATGTGTCAAATCGAATCTTATGTCTCACAAACACATGTGGTCGACCCTGCCCTTTGCATAATCTTTGTGTTCATTTGCTCTCAGTGTGAGGGCATACAACAGCTCTGGGAGCCACACAAGACTAAGACTGACTCAGCCTGCCTAAGATTATTGGTTTGCCCATGCTAGTTAATTCTAGGTGTATCAGAACAGGAATTAGAGAGGTTTAAGATATGTATGTAGTCCTTCTGGACTACTCCTCCAACTCCAGGCTACTCACCCAACTTCCATTTGCACTTAAAGTTGGTGCCCTGGGGGGACACAACATTCAGGTTCTTGAAGTAACACCATGGAGCTGAGCTCCTAACACTACATTTTACAAGCCCCTACTAATGTGTTTCTCATTAACAATCAGCCAGTAGATCCAGTTAGACCTTAGTGTACTGCTACTAATATGGTCAAGTAAAAACAGTAGCTATAAAATGTTTCCCACTAAACCTGGGGTGCACTCTCCCAAAAATATATGCAGCATCTTTGGGAAGAGTGAGTTCAGACTTAGAGTACAATGCTAGTGGAGCACACATATAGAGAATACATGTGGTCAGGACAACTCACAACTTCTGATACTGTAGGGCTTGAAAAACCCTGCTCTTTTCAGAGTCCTCATGAAACTTCCTCTTAAAAGTGTGTCCCTATTAGGCAGTTTCATCAGATTGGTTGCCAGAGTCTGTTCCTTTCTTGATTTCATAGGTGGTTCCCTTTTCCCTAGGGCTACTGTCTATCTGGAGGGGAGATGGAACAAGAAGAACCACCTAGCATAATAATAGTTCATATTTTTATGCTGTTTTAAAATTCATATAGTACTTCATATACATTGCATTGGATCCTCAGAACACCTTGTGAGCTAGATAGCTATATCATTATTTATATTTTTTATTGTGAACTTAAAGATCATCAGTAAACGTAAACATTCCAAGATACATAGGACAGCAAAGAAAATTTTATATGTATAATAACCCTTCTGGCAAGACTTGTCCCGTGAGGAGACCTAACTTGCTAAAGTCCCTGAGATTTATATTTCTTCCCAGCATAGGAAGAGAGGAAGTTACTGTAAGGTTTTGCTACTGTGGCTACAAATGGTGTTGTAACAGTCTCTTTGTCTTGTGTGGCTCCCAGAGCTGTTGTATGCCCTCACACTGAGAGCAAATGAACACAAAGATTATGCAAAGGGCAGGCTTGACCATATGTGTTTGTGAGACATAAAATTAGATTTGACACATGCAGTTATTAACAGATTTGAAGAATATACTGTAATGACAGGGGAAGACACTACGGATCACTAGTTCCTCAGATTTTTTTTTTTCCCCTCAGCCTCCCAACCATCTTAGTACCAACAATAAAACAAACAAACAAACAAAGCCAGTCATACTTTGCTGCTTTCGTTTTTTTCTCTCCAGGTTCCTTTAGAGGCCCAGGTTGGAGGAGATGAATTGATAATGTTGCCACCACTACTGCTAATGCTACTGCTGTTCCACATGGAAGAAAAGGAGGAAAGAAGGGAAGGAAGAGGCAAAGCTTCCACCTCTCTTCTCTCTTAAGAAAGAATAACTTCTTTTCTTTCTATAAGACACATAGCAGTCTCTAGTGCCTTAGGTCCCTTCACAATGAAACCAATCCAAACTTGCCAAGACTTATATATAAAACTATGAAATTCTATTATCTAAAAAGTTTTTTTTAAAAAGAAACATATGCTGAGCTTAGTGGTCCACATCTATAATCCCTGCAACTGGGAGAAACTCAGGATGATAAGTATCTTAACAGGATTTCTGAGCTACATTAGGTCTAACACATCAAATCTCACACTAATCTGGTGAGCCTTTAGGATGGAGAGGCATCAGGTTGTCAATTAGCCTTGGAACTTCCAGTGAGTAGCTGTGGCACTTTCAGCCCAGGAGACTTAGTCTCCCTCTCCACCAAAAAAAAAAAATTCAAAATTTTAAACAAAGAATGCGATAATCAATTAATACTACTCTATATATGGGTCTTTATCAGAATGTAAGCTTCTTGAGAGTAAGTACTGTTTTTGCCTCTTCCTGGTCTAGGAGATAGTGAACTCTTGTCATGGTCAACTGGTACTCTGGTTCTCTTGTTCAAAGTCTAGTAGTCTATACCTATGTGTATTTTTCTATTCTGTTACACAATCACTATAGGTTGTGTATATGACCTCTGACCTCTGTGATGATGCCTTTTACCAGCATGTCTTTGAAGTAATCCATCACAGAAATGGAATAAGAACCTTCCTAGAAAAGTTGGGAGGTAGTAAGTTGGATTCTTTGGTTTACTTCCTGGGTACATCCCATTCATGCAACAAGAACACACCTGTTCTCTTTTGAGCCTGAATTCCTTTTCTCCTTCCAGTCACCAGAATCTTGGGAGTCACCTAGATCAACTTTCTCAGGCTCTCCATCTTTGGTTGCTGATTACAGTCAATGCTTACTTCTCCTTCTTTTCCTATAAACCTCTGGATAGGCTGCCTGGATAGTGTGTGCATATATTAGAGCCCAGTTTGTAGTATCCTGCTAGTATCTCAATAGGCTGCAACTGGTTCCAATTAGTGATGACATTTCATTGATAGATGATGGACCTAGAAATACTAGACCTAAGGTGTCCACTGCCCATTTGACACAGCAACTTTTGGGGAAAATTTCAAATTCACTTTAGTTTATCCCAGATATAGGTAGTGTTTTACCTCCAAGTCCAGCACATTCAAAAGCTATAAAGATATTTTTCTCATGTCTCTTATAGAATGACTTGGACAGTATACTGATAATGAAGCATACTATGTACTTCCTGACTGAAAGGTGGTAGACTAAAGATGCAAAATGAGACATGCATTTTTGAACATGGTCAATGAGGGAATTGGTTTTGTTTGGCCCTGCATATTTGTTACAAGGGTTTTTATTTCCTTTTCTTTTTATTTGCATAGTAGGAGTAGAAAAGATGGGGGGGAGGGGGGACGCGGCTAGGGACAGTTACCAAAAAAATGAGAAAAGAACAAAGGAGATAAGTGAGACAACTTTGAAAGTTACACGTAAAATTTATTAAGAAAAACAAGTCCTTGCTAATAAGAGTTTCATAGTTTCATGTATAATGCTCTCCTTCTGTTTTACTGTATGTAGCATTCTCATTTTATTTGATTAAAATTGTCTGAATTTGCTAAATTTAGAATTTCAGAAATTAAAAACACTAAGATAGTCAGGTGGGAAAATAAAAGGCATCTGCATTCCATGCTACTTTAAACCAAAGGAAGTCATCCCTGGGAAGTTAAAGTAGATGATGGGATCCCATGGCTTAAGCAACAAACTTGGTCTTTTTCCATCTAGAATGGAAGTAGAGGCCAAAGTATATAATAAGTGACTGGCAATAACTATCCCAGGTTTAAGGAAGTTTGTGGGAAATAGATATTATGGAGATGAGTTTGGTTAGTGTAGGGCAGTAGCCAAGGTTATTCAGGAAGGATTCAGGTAACCTGAGTTAAAAATTCTAAAGATATTTACAGAGGACTGAACATAAGATTTTCAGTATACAGTGGAATTCTCTCCTTAACTTCTCCATACAGAGAAAGCTAGATAATGTAGTAGATAGCACTGAAGTTCTGGAATTAGAAGACCTGATTTTTAGTCCTGCTTCACATACTTACTAGCTGTATGACCCAGGGAGCAAATCCTTTAACCTCAGTCTACCTCATTTTCCTCATCTGTAAAATGGGAATAGTAAAAGGGCTGTTGTGAGGATCAAAGGGAATAACACATGGGAAGATAAAAGATTGTAAAGCCTAAAATGCTGTTCAAGGTCACCAGCCTCACTTCTCCATTGGAGATGACCCAGGGTGCACTGGGAGACTTCTGGAAAAGGATGCACAATGAACCATGCTACCAAATGCCTGGCAGATAGATAATGAATATAAGATGCAGATTGTGATATACATATTTGCATATGGCCTAAGTATGGTTGTAATTATTGTTTTGCATGATGAGGTTTATTTGACACAGGAAAGTGTTTTTTTTTAATTTAGGGGAAGGTTTAGGGATAAGAAGCAGGGTGAATGATAAAGATGAAAGATTAAAAAAACAAGAGAACAGAGGGTGGTGATGAATACATAAATTAGTAAAACAGGTTTGAAACTAACATGATGAATGTATTATATGCTTTTAAAAAAGAGGCAAGCCTGCTCAAAGAAGAGATTCTTGAATATATAATATATGTGCCCACATGGGTTGTCTAAATATATAGATGTAGGTTTTGGATGGCATGAATAGAAATGATCTGGTCTGCTCAACCTTTGTGGACAGAAGGAGCACCAAGGGCCAAGCTCACCACATCAGTACACTAGCTGAAAAAGAAGGGCAAGCAAGCCCTAGATTGTTAAGGCTGAGCATTCTTCCTTCCATTTTCTAAAAGGGACATAGTACCAGAGAAGATAGATAACCACATCAATCTTTCCCTTCAAATAATGGGAGTCTAAGAGATGATTAGTTCAGAACAAAAGCTGCTTCTTTAATTCTCTCAAGAGGGAGGTTAGCTTATATTCAATAACTTAGCACCTTCCCACAAAATAGTGATTACCCAAAATAGCAAATATTGAGTTAACCCATTTATCCAAGCAAAATAGCAAATGGAGAAAAGAAATTTAAATTATTTACCAAAGAATTCAAAGAATGAATGAACCCTTCATCTGAGGGTAAGATAAAGCATTCGCTAAAACCAGGAGAACGAGAACAGTCTTACCTAGATGAAATGCATTGTCAGCAGCCTCTGAAATTTCTAGCAAATCCAGGGACAAAATGGGGCCACCTTCTTATGTGTATCCTTCATTGCAAAGTCAATGTCTCCCTCTCTCCATTGACTCTTTGTCCATGCATTACTTCTGAAAACTGTATGAAGCAACTCAATAAGCCCCTTATGTGTGTATTGGGTGACACGCTCAGCTTTCTCTCTACCAATGAGGAGTCACATCTCCTTGTATAGATGCTGCAATATTTAAAGCATCGCAGGCTTGGGGTCAGATTGGAGTTACATTTGCAATCCCTTTTTTCTGTTCTTCTTTGGATATAGAAAGGCTCATATTCATTGGTGTTTGGTAAATATAGAGTAAAATAAATAAATAAAAACAAATTACTGTTAAAATCTCAGAAGAAGCAGTCTAATAAGTATAATGCAACATAATAGAGTTGAGGAACCCTCTTCCAGTATATAAGGAGTAGGGATTCCTGAAGAATTTGTGACATAGTTTCAGCAGGATTTGATCCAACTCAGGAGAACATCACTCAACTAACTGCTCCTTTTCAGAAAAGAGTGATTAGAGATGAGCCTCTTTCACTCTATGTTCCCTTGTTAATCCTACAAAGTTGTGAGTAGGCAGTGTGGCATAATGCAAAAGGTCCTGGATTTTTTAGACTCACAGGACCTGTGTTCAGTTTTAGTACTTAGTGACTTTAGGCAATCACTTATCTAATTTATTATGTGTCAGATGTAACTTCAAATACATTTTTCTGTAACTTAGACTCTTAAGTTAAATAGAAAAAGTGTTGGACTTGAAGTTGTTAAGATTCAAATTAGAATCTTGCTGTCAGCTCTTACTATCTGTGGGACTCAATGAAAGTTACTTAATCTCTTTCAGAATCAGTTTTTTCATCTATTAAATACGATAATAATAACACCTACCTTGGAGGATTGTCACGATCAAATGAAATAGTATCTGTAAAGTACGTTGCCAACCTTAAAGTAATATATTAATGTTGGGCATAGGGACAAGACCTAGTATTTCACTGGGAACTCCTAGGTGAAGAAACTCCTTCCACCATTACAAATTGGCACCCTCTCTGCAGCTTATGCTCTGAAAGAATCAATCAACAAACATTTATTAAATGCAATTACCAAGTGCCAGTGTCTGTGTTAAGCACTGGGGAGAGAGACAAAAAAACAGTGCCTGACCTCAAGAAACCCACCTTCTAATGAGAAACACAAACCAATGACTATGTCCATACAAGAACTATAAGGTATAAATGGAAGGTAATTTAAGAAGAAAGAGACTAAGGGAGAGGGGAACCTGGGAAGACCTCTTGCAGAAATTGAGAACTGAGTAAAAAGTCTTAAAGGAAGCCAGGGAAGTTAAGCATCACAGATGAGGAGAGAATTACAGGCTTGTGCAAATGCACCATAGGGAAATGAAGGGCCTTGTGTGAGAAGTAGCAAATGGTCCAGGATAGATGGACCATAGTGTGCAAAGAGGAGAGGTGACAAACATGCAGCCTGGTAGACTGAATGCAGTCCACAACATATCCACAATAATCCTGAACCAGATTAAGATGTAATTAGGAAATTTTTAAAATATATATATGTGTATACACACATACACACATACATATATATATAATAAAACATAAGATTATATGACATTTTAAAAACTAAGTCAATATGTGACCTACAGGGACCCTTACATGTGAATTAGTGCCCATTGGTTTCTGTTTGAGTGTTTAATCACTAGCCTAGAATACCAAAGATGACGAGATTTGTCCAGGGCCACACATCCAGTATCTGTCAGAAACAGAACATGAACTTAGGTCTTCCTGGCTACAATTCCAGCATTTTTTTCATTAAACCAAGCTTCTTTTAACTATATAAATGGTAACTGTCATTATTGAAACTTCAAGTCAAGTTTCACTGTGTGGAACATGGAGGAGTAAGAATTGACATTATTATTTTTAGAGAAAAAGAATATTAGGAAACTTCAAGCAATGAGAGAGGAAAGTTAGAGCAACACATCAATGGCATATCCCTGTGATTATCTTGGCAATTCCTGTGGAAAGAGGGAGGAACAGATCAGAAGCTAGAGAAAGCAAGGGTCCCAAGGTTCTGAAATCAAGTTCATCTTGTGATGAGTTTAAAGATAATAATTATGATAGCTAGCATTTCTATTACTTTAAGGTTTGCAAAACACTGCAAATATTATACCATTTTACCCTCACAGAAACCCTGGGAGGGAGTTGCTATTCTTATCCCCCCCCCCCCTTTTTTTTTCTTATCCCCCTTTTAAACCAAAGCAGATAGTGGTTAAGTGACTTGCTCAGGATCACACAGTTAGTAAGAGTCTAAGGTTGGATTTGAACTGAGGTCTTTTTGAACCCAGGTTTAGCTTTCCATCTACAGTGCCACCCTACTTTCTACAAAATGGCGTATATATACTATTGCCAAGGTATATATATTCCATGAATACCAGGTTCTCATTGGCAAAGGTATTTTTTACAATAGTGCAGATAACGCCATCTATACCTATCCCGTACAATTCAAGGTGTCATAGTGGGTAGAGCAATGAGCCTGGGGTTAGGAAAATCTGAGTTAAAATTCAACCTCGTGTGACCCTAGGCAAGTCATTGAATTTATGTCTCAGTTTCCTCATCTGTAAAATGGAGATAATAATAGCACCTGCCTCCCAAAGTCATTGCAAGGATTAAATGAAATTTTAAATAGATAGATACATAGATACTTAGATATAGAATGTATAGTACTTAGCACAGTGCCTGCAGGCACTATTTAAATGATAGCTATTACTATTCTATGTCTTTCAATAAATGTTTTTTCCCACTTATTAGTATTTTATTTTTTTCCAATTACAAGCTTTATTGTTAATGTATTTTTGCTTAACTTGAAGATCTTTCCCACCCATTAATAGGCCTGTATGACCTGCTTAAATCACATGGAAGCCTAAGTCACAGGTGGTGGGAGGAGCTTGCTGAATGGGTGGAACAGGAAGGGTGGAGCAGAGCTGGGAGGAAATTGGTGAGAGAAGTTAGGGTAGAGGAGAGAGAGGGCACAGGCAGGCACACCTAGTCTTTTGAGTGCTTGCTTGTGGGAAGGCCCCTGGCAGTGGGGAGGGGGAAAAAGGCTTGGGAACAGCATTGTCCCCTGCAGTGGTAATGTGCATTGACTTCTTGATTACTATGATGGATTTGGCTTCCTGGTGTTGGGATTTCTCTTTCTGATGTCTGAATAAATATTTTTCTTTTACCTTGTATATTGAGAGTCTGTTAAACTTTGTGATTCAGAACTACACCGGCATATTCATAGTTGCTGTTGGTGCTCTGAATATTGCCTTGGTGTTACACATGCAAAGATATTCAATATTTAGTTTTATAAGATTTTGAGTTCCAAATTTTTTCTCCTCCCTCACCATGATGGCTGCAATCTGATATGGGCTATACATGTACAATCATATTAAACATACTTCCACATCAGTCATGTTGGGAAGGAAGAATCAGAAAGAAAAAAGAGAGAGAGAGAAAAATAGTATGCTTGTCATACTACATAGTTCTTTTTCTGGATGTGTACAGCATTTTCCATCATGAGTCTCTTAGAATTGTCTTAGATCATTGCATTGTGGAGAAGAACTAATTATCTCAAAGTTGGTCAAATCACAATATTACTGTGTTGTTACTGCTGTTACTGTGTACAATGTTCTGGTTCTGCTCACTTCACTCAGCATCAGTTCATGTAAACCTTTTCAGCTTTTTCAGAAATCTGCCTGCTCATCATTTCTTATGAAACAATAGTATTTCATTACATTTATACACTACAATTTGTTCAGCCATTCCCCAATTGATGAGCATTCCTTCAATTTCCAATTTTCTGCCACCACAAAAAGAGTTGCTATAAATATTTTTGTGTATCTCATTTTTATGATCTCTTTGGGATACAGACCTAGAAGTGGTATTGCTGGGTCAAAGGGTATACACATTTTTATAGCCCTTTGAGCATAGTTCCTAATTACTCTCTAGAATGGTTGATCAGTTCACAACTCTACCAACAATGCATTAGTGTTTCAATTTTTCCACATCTTCTCCAACATTTATCATTTTCCTTTTCTGTTATGTTGGTCTAATAAATCTTTTATAGAGGATCTAGCCAATGCATTAGATGCTATTTTTTTTTTTTTTTTTACTATTCAGTGGATAGAACTGTGATACTTATACTGCCCATTTGATCTCACGTGGACTGGGTGAGACATACTCCTTTTTCTGGTTATCCAGAGAAGTAGGTGGAGTTATTTGGAGATTGCAGCAAGGTGAAATAAGGTAAATAGAATTAATAAGATAAATGGACTTTGTCTTGAATCCTTACACCTTGTACTCCTTGTATTTTTGCATATTTTCTCCCTGTATTGTTTACATCTTTCTGCTAAAATAATTAAGCCTTATTATCCTGAGGAAGTAGATTTATTGAAAAAAGACAAGGTTCAATGAAAATGGTAGATCTAACTGTGCCTAACTATATTTGTCTCTATTCTCAGAAACAGGTCATTTAGCATAGCAATTAGCCCCAAGAATTTCCCAAAACAGCTACAAAAAAAAAGGCAAAGTATTTTTGTACCAGACCTTTACACTGAAAAACTCAGAACAAAAAGAGCTAATAGGGAGTTGATAACAGTGGTAATTAAGGAAAGAGATAGCAACAGAGTAGCTAGTTGCCCAGATAAATTTCAGTCATCTAGCTCAGATGGACTACATCCAGGAATGTGCTTGTAAATGTTTTAACAACCAGCTCTCATAATAATTTTAAGTTTAATCACTGTTGTTAACATTTTCTCTGTCATTTTCTTAAGTCTAAGGGGTTGGCAATGACCAGATTCAGTGGCTGCCGGTTTTTTACATAAGCTAAGAACTAAAAATATTTTTTAACATTTTAAAATAAACTATTTTTAGAGAAAAAGAATATTAAGAAACTTTAAGTGATTAGTGGGAAAGTTGGAGCAACACATCAATTATATACATACATATATATATATGATATATACACATGATTGTCTTGGTAATGCCTGGGAAAGGAGAGAAGAACAGACCAGGGTAAAAGGAAAGTAATACTATCTTTTTAAACCACAGCATTTTAAAAATTCAGTTTATCAAAAACAAATCAAAGATTTCCATCTTTTCTAATAGGCTGTTCTAAATCTGTGGGTAAGGGAATAGTTACATTGTAACTGCAATTATCAGTCAACAAGCATTACGTGCAACATTGTTAAGCATTGAGCTAGGATAAAAAGATAAAAATGAAACACTGCCTGCCCTCAGGGAGCTTGTATTTTACATCTCACTGAAGAGTCTATGCTCTTTCTATTATGCTTCACAGCTACAGTTTCTTTAGCTCTTCCTAAAACAATCAAAACCTTGTATTGTTTCTTATTTTTCCTTAGCTGGTAGGGAGGATAGGCAATAAGCATTTATATAGTGACTACAACATGTCAAACAGTGTGTTACATGCTTTATCAGTATCTTACTTGATTCTCACAACACTGCAAGGTATTTAAATATTATCTTCGTTTTACAGATGTGGAAACTGAGACAAACAAGCAAAAATGACTTGCCTAGGATCACACAACTCAGTTTCTGACGACAGATATGAACTCAGATCTTCCTGACTTCAGACTCAGCAAACTATGGTTCTACCTAGCTGCCTCTGTTGGAAATAACCAATAACACTATATCCACTGTAGATACTCATTTTTTCTTTTGAAAGGAAAGTACACCTGAGAGGACATACAATTTAGTGAAAAGTACACTGAACTGACAGAAGACATGGGCTTGAGACCATTTTTTTTCATCCTTACTACGTAGCTGAGACACTAGAAAAAAAAAGTCTTTTAACTCGCCTTAGTTTCATCCTATGTAAAAGAAGGATGGATCATCAGGCTTGCAGAACCTTGCTCTTGAACAGGTTACCTTTAGAGATTTTTCTTTCATTCATTCTCAATCAATCCAGGGTACTAGGCGCTGAGATTTAAAGACAGTCAGTGAAAATCTTTATTCACAAAGAACTAAAGGCAGAGACAAAACAGATTGAGTCAACATTGAGGAGGGCTGGAAAGCCAGCTGGAGCAGTTTGGATTTTATTCTGGAGACGAGGAGACCCCTAGCGTGCTGTGGACAGGACGGACCCGGTCAGATACGCCCTTAAAGGAAAGTCCTTTTGTCGGCAGGGAGGAGGAGGAGGATGTGCGGAGACACTAGAGGCAGGGAGGCGGTCGTAATAGCCTAAGCTAGAGGGGGTGCCAGGCGTTAGCTGTGCGGGGTGGGGGTGGGGGGAGAGAGTTGGATAAATGAACTCAAAGCTAATTGGTTTCTTTTGTAATCTTATGCAATTTATTTTAGGCATTTAAAAACACTATTCTGACTGGGGACCTAAAGCAGATTGCAAAAGGGGTCCATGACAATCACAAAAAGGTTAAGAACTCCTCACACCTCCTCTAGCTGAACTTTCTCATTTTTACCAGGAAAAAGAAATTAGGATGGCTGCTGCTAAGAGTAGGAGTCGGATCCACCGCTGGAAGCGACCCTGGAAAGATAGTCTTCCGACTCAAAGTCCAGGTTTCTTTCTTCCAGACTTCAGAAACGTTTGTGCCCAGAGGATTCTGGGAGTTGTAGTTCTGGGCGAATCGGTGAGTAGGGGCGCGGATGCGCACGCAGCGCCGTTGTTCTGCCCCTGATGGTCCGCTCTGCCTGCGGCAGTCTTGGTGTGGGATCGCTCGCGCTTTGAACTCTGATGGACACGGACCGCCGGGTCTCGGCCGCCCAGAGCCCCCTCCCCCGAGCCCCCGAGCCGCCGACTCCCTGCGGGTGTCCGGTCGGCAGAAGAGCTTCTCCCGTAGGGGCAGAGCGTGGGCCTCGGGCCAGGGGAGGCCCGCCGGCGCTGGACGCCGACTTCGCCTCGTGAAGGGTTGCCCCGCCTGCCTCCTGCACGGTCGCCTCGCCGGGGTCTTCCTTCCTCCCCCTCCGTCTCCCCCGAAGACCCGCCTGGGCAGACTGCCCGGTGGAGACGGGGCTGGGGGGAGAGACCGCCAGGGTCCTCGACCGGGAGACGCGGTCTCTGCCCCGGCGGAGTTTCCATCCCAAGCAGAATGCATGCATTGTTCAGCTATGAGCAGCATGGAGTGGTGGGAGCAGGCATCTCTTTGTGTGTCTGTCTGCATGTGTGTATTTCTATCCAAAGACAGCGTAGTGTAGGATGGAGGGCGCCGAGCCAGGAGAGGCTCTGACCCTGGCTGTCAACTCCGGGTAAATCAGTTGGCCCAACTCACGTCTTCATCTGTACAGTGCAGATCATAAGACTTTTACTAACTAGCTCGCAGGGTAGTTGTAAGGAAATGTGAATTTAAAAGCGATAAATATAATTATACATACACACACACATATACAGATAAGTGCATGTAGACACACATGTATGCTTGTCTCTATACGCATATAGACCCATACATGTATGCATGGGTCTATATGCACCTATGTGTATGTGTGTATTCCCTTGTTGCTCACTACTCACTTTCTGGGCTATTTGTCCACAGTCTCTTTACAGTCTTAGGATTCTAAAGTCAGATGGTGTGTGACTAAAATCTTGGTTCTTTCTTTCAGTGAACCATGATACAGTGTATATGTATGTATCTTTGTCCACAGCACCCCTCAAGAATGTATGCAGGATTCCAGTCTGAAACTGAAGGGAACTGGCTCTCTTCTGGGAATTCGAATTTGAAGTCCATGGTGACAGTCCCAAGTGGAGAAATGCTGGCTCTGAATAACATGGTGACCATCTCTCTGAACCCCCAAGTCCTGGAGATGCATGAACAAGATAGGAAGGATTCCAGGGAACAGGAAACCACCCTAGGAAGAGAAAAATTTAACCATGAAGCTTCTCGCCAGAGCTTCAGATGTTTTCCATATCCAGAGAAAGCTGGACCTCGTGAGGCTGCGAACCAGCTCTGGGAACTGTGCCTTCAGTGGCTGAGGCCAGAGATTCACACAAAGGAGCAGATCCTGGAGCTCCTGGTGCTGGAGCAATTCCTGACCATCTTGCCCAGTGAGATCAGGATTTGGGTGAAGTCACAGCATCCGGAGAACATTGAAGAGGTGGTCACCTTGGTGGAGGATTTGACCCAGATGCTTGAGGAGGAAGGTGAGAACTGAAGGAAGATAGAAGGAAAAAGCAAACTCTCTTTAGGGTCTGAAGGGAGGTCTCTAGAAGACAGTACCCAGAATCTGTGGACAGGGAGTGAGACCCTTTTTAATCTCAAAGTTGTTCCTCTTGTCTTATGTTATCTACTTGGGTCTTTCCTTGTCTGCCCCCCTTCTCTCCCTCCCCTACCCCACCTTTTCCTTCTCCCTTCCTATTTGTATAGCATCTGGCTATAAAATGGGAGAACATTCTTTATGGGCTGTTTTAGTGGGAGTGGAAAGACAGGAAAGTCAAATATTCATCTCTTTTTATGTTCTTACAGGGGTTCTCTCCACAGTTTTACCTTGAGCATCAGTGAATCAGTAAACAATTATGAATATTCTTCCTGTATTCCTGGCACAGTGGTAGGGGCTAGGGATACACAGATACAAAAATGAGATGGTCCGTGTCCTCAAAGAATATACATTATGGCTGGGGGAATCAACATGTTCACAGATTGGTAGATATGGGATAGCTACAAAATAAATACAGAGTGATTTCAAGGCTGACAAGGATAATTATAACAACTAGACTAAAGACTGCTTGAAGGAAGTGGTGCTTGAGCTGAGCCTTGAAAGAAGACAGGATGGACATAGGAATTCTAAGAGACAGAGGTGAGGAGAGAAAACATTTCAGGCGCGGGGATAAGGGAACAGCCTGTACAAATGCACAGAGGTGGGAACTGGAATATCTTACCTGGGAAACAGCCAGCAGGCCAGGTTAGCAGGAATGTAGAGTGCAGGAGGGGAAGTAATCAGTCTGAAAGATAGGCTACAGCCAGATAGTAAAGGATGGGCTTTACATGTTAAACAGAAGTTTATATACTGATAAGTTATTGAAGTGTCTTATTCAGGAATATGACATAGTTAGACCTACCCTTTATGAATACCCATTTGGCACATTTATGGAGTCAGATTAGATTAGAAAAAGGAAAGAGTGGGATGCAGGGGGACCAATTAACAGGCTCTTATAATAATCCATGTAAGTGATACAGTCCTGAATTAGAGTTGTTGTGGAGGGAAGGGATAAATTTGAGAACTGTTGAGAAGGTTGAATCAACAAAACTTGTAAATTGACTGGATATAGAAGGTGAATGAGAATGATGTGTAAGATAATGCCTAGTGTGCAAACCTAGGTGATTTGAAGAATTGTGTTATTTAGACAGAAATAGGAAAGTTAGTAGGAACAATTAGTTTGGGGAAAAGAAAAATTAAGTTTTGAATGTGTGGACTGGTTTTGAGGAGCCTATAGGACATTCAAGTGGAGAAGTCTTGGTGGCATTTGGAAATGTGAGACTGGATCTCAGCAACAGATGAGGATTAGATATGTATGCATGGGAATCATCTGCGTGGAGATGGCCACTGAATTCATGGGAGCTGATGAGATCACTGAGAGAGAATGAAGAGGAGAGAACCTGGATGGAGCCCTGTGATACCCATACCTGCCTTAGATAGAATGGGACATGGAGGATGATACTGCAAAGGAAACTGAGAAGAAATTGATTAGACAGATAAAATGAGAACTGTGAAAGAATAGTATCCCTAAGGGAGTGGTCAACAGTGTTAATGCTATGGTGAGGTCAAGGAGGCAGACACCTGTGGAAAGGGCATTGAATTTAGCAATAAAAAGTTCATTAGTGACTTTGGAAAAAACACTTTCAATCAAGTGATGAAGATGGAATCCTGATTATAAGGTATTGAGAAATAAGGGGGAGATAAGGAAATGGGGGCAATGAGTTTATACAGCTTTTTCAAGGAGTACAGCTTTGAAGGGGAGGTGAGATATAGGACAGTAATTGGAGAAGGTGAAGTGAGAATTTTATAAGACTAGGGGAGATTTGGGCATGGTTATAGGAGACAAGAAAGGATCCATTAGGGGAGGAGAGGTTGAAAATTAGAGGGTATTGTCAAGGGAACAAATTCAAGGAGAAGATAGATTCAAGGATACTAATAGAGGGGTTGTTTGGCAAGGCAAGCAGTCTCATCCTTTAAGATTGGAGCAAAGGAAAAGAGAAAGGGAGATGTATGCTTTGAGGTGATTTGAAGTGTGAAGTTAGGGGAGGGAAGGAGCTAGTGATAGTTGGCCTCAAGAGGCAAGATGCTTTACTGAGAGGGAAGGGCCGGGTTGGATGGGTATATTGAAGAGTGGAGAGAATGTTTAGAATATCCTCTGGAGATTGGAATAGTAAATTAGAAAAGAGTCAAAGAATTGTTTTGCAACTGGGAAGGTCCAGTGAGAGACTGGATAGCATATGTTTATTGGACCTAGTCAGGATGGTTGTTTGACTTTATCCAGTGACATATGAAAGTACTGAAAAGGTGGATAATGTGGGTAATCCAAAGCTGGAGTTTGGAAAGGGCTGAATAGCAGTAGGACATTGGGGCATGAGATTTAAATATCGAAGACAATGAACAGATTTAACTGGTCAAGATTTTGAGGGGAAGAATATAGGGCCAGAGTAGGGATAATGGCTGGTAAAATCAGGGAGAAACAGTAACAGGAAGTTGTAGTGAAAATAGAGAATAGTTTTAGGAAGCTAGAGAATAGCGTGAGGTGCAGGGAGAGATGGAAAAACAGAAAATTATGTTCCAAAAGAAGAATTTCAGAGTTATGGACTGTGAAGGTAGAATACTTGTGGAGAATGATGAAATCAAGGGTAGGACTATACCTCCGTGTTGCTGAGGAGGAGTGACAGTATAGATTATGGGAGTTGTTGAAGTGGATGAACTCAGGAGAAAGGGTATCTGGGGCTATCAACAACTCTAAATTGAATTCTTCAGCATAAAGAATGGAGGTGAAAGGAAGTCCTTGTGTCAGGTACTGAGCTCTTTGAGAAAAAAGGAATTGAGGCCAATAAATAGTAGCTGCCAAGATGGTTTGGGCTATTTGGACAGAGTAAATCTCAAAGGAGGAGATGTTACTGAGTGAGGATGTTAGGGAGAGTGCCTGGAAGTAGTGGTGAGGAGCACGAAGCATGACCTCCTCAATTACTGTGTCACTATGAAGGATGTTGAGGGGAGTGGGGTGAGAGGGGAAGAAAAAGTACATTTAGTACTAATGTGAATGACCAGAGATGCAAAATCTTCTGAGGAAAGCTAGATTTCTGTGATAGCTAGGTAGGTGGGATATGACATGAAGAAGTTTAACTTGAGGGACAATTTGTTAAAAGCAAGATTAGGCTTTTGGAGGGCACAGTGAAAAGGTTAAGTGGTATAGGTACCTGGATAGAATGTGACTGACATGGATGCTTATGAGGGAGAGGGCTCAGCATTAAACATTTTCATTTAGAATGTTTTTTTTTTTATCATTTACAAGCCCTATGTGGTGAATAAGACATATAATTAGTCTACTTTTACAGATGAGAAAACTAAGGTATAGTATGATCGGTTGAGTTGCTCAGGGACACACAACAGTGTTTAAACTTGGTGTTGACCCCTTGTGTCTTAAGTCTCACATGTGCTGTAACAATGATATAGCACTTTCTGTCTAACAGAAAATATTACATTTCTTAGGAAGTATTTTCTAAAAGGAAATCAGCAAATTGATTCTTATATATTCTATATTCTTAAAGAGATAGTTCTTCATACAAAGGGGGAAAAGTATAGCAGAAATACTGAATTTTACACTCCAAGTGTCATATTAGATTAGGCATAGAATGATTAAACAACAGACTGTATGTCTGATGTTTGAATCTAAATTCTCTCCTTGGAAATGTGCTGTCAACTATAGGGACATAAAGTTAGAGTTCCAGGTGGTGTCATTTTTTCGGAATTTGTAAGAGCCTGGGTGCTGATCTTGTTTTCATTCTTTTTTCTCCTTAGTTCCGAGTTCTCAAAATTCTCCTCTTCTCCAAGAGGGAAGCACAGAGGAGAGAATGTCTGCTGTGTTACCAATAGCCAGCTTTAAGGTGAGTTAAAATGTCCTTTCCTTTTTCTACAGTGTCGACTTGACTCTCAGTACAGACACTTTTCTGTTCTATTTTGCATGGGCTTCTCTTCTCAACAAAGGCTCGTCTAGAGATATGAACTCTTGTTGTTTTTTCCCCAGACACTGGACCTATTCTGAGGGATGGTGGACTCCCTAGGGAATACTCCCTATTTCCTTTGTCCAACTCTCATTTTAGTCTTTCAGATGCTCACATAGTAGCTTAGTTTAGTAGATAATTGGCCTAGGAGTCCAAGACGCAGATTCAAGTTCTGTGATAGTGGGGCAAGTCATTTAATCTCTCAGTGCTCTAGGAAGCTCTCCAAGACTGTCAGATCTGCATTGGTGCAGATTGTTCCTAACTGGAAACTCCTTACACTGCTAAAGCCATAGGTTCATTTTAATATTTTAAAAATGTATTTACTGGTATGGCAGTCATTCTGAAGGATACAAAAGAAATGTAAAATAGAATCTTTGGAAACAAGGATATTATAATCTTATTTCAATGCCAAATCTAACATATGAAAAACAAAAATAAATGCAAAGCATTAAGTGTCATAATTCATGATAGAGAAAGCAAGGTCTGTCTACCTATCTATCTGTCTGCCATCAGAGATGAAAGAGATTAATGTGGGTTAGAATATAGGATATGAGTACTGTTGGGTACTGTTTGATTAGAGAGGAGAAAAAACAGATTTTAAGTGAAAAGAAGAAAAATATCATATATCTAGAAGAGATAAGGACATGCTCTTTGCAATAACCAATGTGAATATAATGTCCTGGCTACAGAAGAAGGTTCATATTAAGTAGCAGTGGGGCTAGGTTTGAAAAGAATATTGAATATTGACCCTTTGTATGGAGCAGCGGAGAATGGTTGAAGTATTTTGAGAAGGCAAATGAAGGGGTGAAAGGATAAGGTGGGAACCAATTCTAAGATTTTAACCTTTTAGACCAGAAAAATGGTGTTTTATATATAGTAATCATGGCTGTGTCAGGCTAATTATGTATCTATGTCAAACTGTTAGAAATAGATTGACCTATTATGTCCATTTCTGGGCCCTGGCCCTTGTACAGTTATTTTCAGTTCTCCTTGAATGGAGAGGATATTGAGAGCCCCTGCTTCAGGAGGCCTCAGCTCAGCATTGATGCCTTCAATCTTCCACTTGCTTCTGAGCTCCTCTATTTGTGCATGATGTTAAAAAGAGTTTTCTTCCATTCCTCAAATGGCTACTCTCTACAAGATACACATACATAGTGTCCCAAAAACTTGAGCGCTGTTTTAAGTTGTAAAAGTTTAACATTTATTAAATTTTTAAAGCTTAGAACTGCTCTAAAATTTTTGGAATACCATTTATAACTACCCTATTGGAAAAATGCATTAACGTTATTAAATCATGAAAATAGGGAACTGGTAAGAGAATCCACTGATTCTGTTGTGGTACTGTTTCTTCATCCAAGTGTAAGTGATATAATAAAAATTACCTGGTGTTACTGGAAATGTGCTTAATTCACCAGATAGAATTCAAACTATGCTTTTTGAAGAAAAAGGGGGTCACCAGTAACTTACCAATGATTATAATTTCCAAGAAATTTTTAAACCTGGTTTGTGGATTTAAGCAATAACTCAAATGAAGAACCTGTGCTCAGCAATCTCTTTACCCCTTTTTCACTATGAAATGTCTGGAGCTATAAATGGAATACATATTAAATGAGTTGCCATATGGAAAGTGTTTTACAAATCTTAAAGCATGATATATGCTTTAAGCTTGAAGGCTCCATTATATTCTCAGGAGGTTAGGAGAAAAGGAAGAAGATCCACTGTGGTAAATCTTGTGTGAGACATGGACAAGAGTCTCAAAGGAGGGACTGATATGGATGAAATCAAAGAGATGTGGTCACAGATCTATTTGAGTATTATCATAATAACAGTTATTATTATGAGAATTTTCTTTCCTTCTAAAGATTTCCTTGGTTGTGGCCAAGGCAGATGGTTGAACTTTAGACTAGCTAGATGTCTTCTGCAGAAAATAATGTGATTGAAACATTTTCATGTAGAACTTTCAGAATATTACAGTAAGTAGTCCAGCCTGGGGTGGAGAAAGTAAAGTTTAAAGAATACTTATAATAATTTGTTGATAAGTTACCAGTACCTCTTCATCCTAAGTATGGGCTAAAATGCTAAATCCGTATTTCTGTGAGTCTCACTTTGTACTTGTTACCCAGTGTCAGGGTATTATCTGATTATATTGTATATATATAAAATAAGGTCAGGTATATCTGATCTTAGTGCCCTGTTGCTCTGGTTGAATAATAACTTCTATTAAGTAGAAGTAAAGAAGTAACATGAAGTCTTGTAACTTCTTGTCTTGAGTTCAGCTCTCTTTGGCTTCGGGCCTTAGAACTCTGAGACAGGTTTTGACCCAAAGTCCTTTTGTTTTGTTCCTAGTTTCCAATACTTTGCCTACTTCCTGTGAGGCTGAGCTTTTCTAGTCTTCTATGCTATGTGCTGGGTCACCACTCTATGCTTTTACTTCCTGAACAGCAGCCTTTGTTTATCATACTTCCAGCCTCATCCACTTTCCTTTTGTTTTGATTGGCCGTAGTCAGTCACCCTAACACCAAAAGTGATAAGCTGTCAGATTTTATTTGGGACTCTTGAACAAGAGGTCCTGTTTCTAGAACCCACTCCTTTGCTATGCCCTTAGACCCCGGTCCAAGTGACAGTTGTGGGGCTTACTTAGCACAATTGCATAACCTTCTAATTCTTAAGGTTTCTTGCATTTTTCTTCATGCATTCTTTTTTTCCAGCAAATTGACCTGCTTAACTATTCCTGGTACAGGACATTCTACCTCCTTTTCTCTCCCTTTGTATAGGCTGTCCCCCCATTCCTGGAATTCATCCCTTCCTCATCTCTGACTCATAAGTAGGGATCTAACTTCCTTTTTATCTTAATTTAACCACTGCCATCCTATTGCAGCCTTTCCTCGTTTCTCATATTACTCCCTTTTCCCTCCAGTTGTGAAACCCTGCTCCTCCCCCATAAATAAATAATAAAGTGACCTTTATTTACTTTTATATTTTGTATTTACTTCCATGTATACGTGCTTCCTGCCCTGTTTTCTCCAAACTGTAGACTGACTTTTTTATTTGTATTCCTTAGTATCTAGCAGTGCTTGTCATGTCAAAGATGTTTAACAAATGTTTGTAGATTGATTGATGGTAAGAAATTTTTTGAAAGTGGAATCTGTAAATCTTGATTTTAAAATTGCTATTAATATAAAAATTCTGTTCCAGTCGGGGTTTTGTGACCAATAGGATGGAAAACTAGACTTTTTTCTGATCTACATGACCTCTAAAACCTCTTCAAAATAAGAGTCATGCACAAGAGGTTGCAGCTATATCCATGCTCTGAGACACCAAGAACCCTGAGGAGATAACTGATACTGGAGAAAGCTAATCCCTAAGGTGCTCACTCAGCACCTCCTTCCTTACCATGCCCAACACTCTGCCAGTGCAGCACGACCTGACCCATAGGCTTGTTTCTGGAGTTTTCCCTTGTTTCTACTATATTCTCTGTCGGCTAACCCCTACTCCGGACCCTGCAACAAGTAACAGAACTCAATTCTGCCTTTCCCCTCACCCTCTTTTGTGACAAATGTTCAAAATTATGGGAAGCTTGCTCTGCCTGGGGTAGCAACATGAGGAACAGAGGGAATGGCAGATTGCCTAAAGGAAAGGAATCTGGCATTCACCTAAGGCCAGTTAATTCCCCCTAGAAGACACTTGAAGCAGAGATTGATGCCAAAGAAAAATAAATTTCCCAGCTTGGGAGGAGACTAAGACAGCTTTGATTGAGGTCTAGCCCCCAGGGAATCCATGGTCAAAGAGAAAGAGTCAGAAAATGATAGGGAAATATAAGGGAAAAGGACTGATGTTAACAAAGGTCTTAGGAGGAAGAAAACTCAGAGACTGAGCAAAAACATAAACTGGCATTAACAATTTTAATAGCAGCAGGTAATATGGCCTCTTGATCAGGTAAATGAGTCAAGACATCTATAAATAGATATTGCAAGATAAAGGAAAATTTATCAATACCTAACAAGACAGAGTGCTCTGTGGATTCCCAGGAGAGCACGGAACCATAGTAGGATGTTCTTGAATGATTCAAGAGAGAATTAAGAACTATAAAAGTAGAATTTATGTCATATGCAGCAGGAAGAATCGGCAGAATAGAAAAACTTGAAACCCTGGTAGCAAGTTTCACCAAAGAAGCAAAAGAGAGGATAATTGATTGTGAATGCAAATACACAGAAGTGAAGGACAAACAGGAAAAAAAGAAGCAAAAGGCAATAATTTTAAGAAATGTAATCTTCATACAAACAAAACACATCAATCTTGAATTCAGGATGCATAGAGATAATTTAAGATTATAAGTCTCCCAGAAGAACACAAGTGAAAAATCCTAAACGCTGCAATGCAAGAAATAAAACAAGAAAACTGACCAGACCTTCTGAACACAGAAAACAAAGTGCCAAGGAGAAGAACCTACAGACCATTTCCAGAAGGAGAAAAAAAAACCAAACCATCTGTACTGTAAATCCCAAGACAGTGGTCAAATAAAAATTCTAATGAAAACAAATTTCACAAACAACCAGTAGAAAAGTTTTCAAATATGAAGGAAAAGATATTTGAATAACACAAGACTAGTCTGTCCACACTTGAAACCACAGGAGAGAATAGAATAAAATGAACTGAAGGAGAGGTGCTCTAGATGAAACCCAAGGTGACATACCCTGTAAACTCGAGCCTCATCGTTAATGGAAAAAAAAGATGGATGTTAAATAAAAGTGAGACAGTTGAAACATTCCTTTCAGAAAAACAAAGTGTAAGAAGATTATTGCTTTGCAAATACTCCAGAAATACAAATAGGTAAAGAAGTGACAGCAATCAAGGAAGGCATAAGTAATGTAACCTGAGGAGAAAAGGAGGGGTGAGAGACTAGAAAAAGAAAGACCTCTGTGGGGTTAAAGCAACAGCAAAATGACAGCAGAGGGACCAGGAAGAGATTTCCTTCTAAAAGTATACAAGAAGACATGATACAAACTGGTGTTTAAATGGAGAAACTAATAGTGAGGAAATAAGCCTAAAACATCATGCACCCATCCTTACAACAGTGTGCCTACAGGTGAATCACTTTTTGTGGGACTAAATTGAAGCATGGGAGGTTGTCCAAAAAGGGAGAGGGGAGAAATAAGTAGAGGGGAATGTCATACACCCTAATTAAGTGACTCATAAACCATAAATAGAAAGTGACTCCTATAGTCTATCAGGAAGAAGAGGGTTTACAGGAGAGTGGGTGAAGTGGCAAGACTAAGGTTTGAAACGGAAAAGGGGGGTCTTGGATTGGGGTAGAGGGTCCCACTGAAGAACACTCCATAGGAGGAAAGAGATATTCCATAATGGGAGATGAGGGCTTCACAGTGGGTATTATCTGCCAGGATTTGATGCTTAGAGCCTATTATTTCTGAGAGTGTTGTGCCACTATGGACAGAATCCTGTCTTAGGGAAAGGGGAATCAGACTTCCTGAGGGTAACTGACATTCAGAAGGGTGAAAGGGCACAGACCCAGAAAGATTTGATGGCAAATGGGGGAAAAATGGTTTATGGGGATGTCAAGGATAGGGAGTAATCGTGTTAGGGAGACAGGAAAATTCCTACCATGGGAAAATATTTTCATCTTCTTTATCTCTTGTAGGAATTAATTCTTCTAAGAGTGAGGCACACCAGGAAGAGGGGACTGGGGGGGTGGGTGGTAGGAAGGGCATAGTCTACAGGACAATAACAAAAGCTGTTCAAAATGGGTACTTTAGAAGCTTTAATTCCACAAGGAATACATAGCCTAAAGAAGAAATAAATATAAAGTACATTAATCAAAGAATAAAAGTCTAGCGTAGACATGAAGGGGAGAGAGAACAAATAGAACAAGAGATAGAAATTTAGAAAAGGACACAATTTTTTTTAAACTTATGAACACAATTTTAACACAAGGAAGAGGAAGGAGGATTTCACTTGATGCCTTACCTGAGAAGGGAAAGAACTTTCTAGATGAAAGGAAGAAAAGGAATTAAGTAAAATTAGGGAAAGGGGTAGTGAATAAGAAGGAAAAGGCCTGAGGATGGCAGGGAGAGCCTATGAAAAGGGGGTTGCCTTAAACCAGATTATGCAAAACTAACTAGAAACAAAGTACTGTTTTTTACAGAGGAAGAAGAACAAGGCCAGGAGAT
This sequence comes from Notamacropus eugenii, assembly GCF_028372415.1. NCBI lineage: Eukaryota > Metazoa > Chordata > Mammalia > Diprotodontia > Macropodidae > Notamacropus > Notamacropus eugenii. Next base: position 400,882,450 of record NC_092874.1, read on the forward strand.
CATAATTAGGGGAGGAAAACTGTTTTAGAGATAAATGTAGGAAAATATAAACCTTACTCATAACAAAATATAAACCTTACTCTTATAACTTTAAGTGTGAATGGATTAAAAAGTCTATTAAAAGTGACAGATTAGGTACAAAATAAAACCCCACCATAAACTGATTATAAGAAACACACCCAAAAAAACAGACACAGAATCAAAAAAAATGAGGACTTGCAGGATAGCAAACAGAAAAAACTCTCAAAATAAGAGATAAAACAATAAATTACATTCTGTTGAAAGAAATCATATTCAATGAACATATATAATTCTTAAACTTAATATCTTCAAATTCTTTAGACAAAATTTATAAAAGAAAAAATTAACTTAATTACAAGAAGACAGACAATACTATCATAGCAGTAGATTTTTATCTTTCTTTTTTGGACAAGTTAACAGATAAAAAGACTAAAAAGAAGGGAGAAAATAAAATCAACAAGAATAGCAAATGAATAAGATAGAATGAAAACAAAACCAGAAGAATTTTTTTAATTATCTGAGTTTTCTATACTTTTATATGTTAATTTCCATCAAAATTGAGAAAACAAAAAAAAGGGCTGTGCTACCTTAAAAATACAAAATACTCAGACTAACAGAAGACCAAATAAAGATCTTGAATAATCCAATCTCAGACAAGGCCCCTGAACTAGCAATAAAGGAACTACTGAAGGAAGGAAAAAACTCTATCATCATGACAGGTTTACAGAATTCTATTAAACTTTTAATATTACATAAATTATTTTCAGAAATTGAGAAAGAAAACACTCTAATAGAGTTCTTTTGTCCAACAAATATAATCCTAATACCTAAATCAAGAAGGTATAAATCATAAAAGGTGAACTATAAGTCAATATCATTAATGAATATTGATTAAAAATCTTAAAATAAGATCCTGTCAACTATAACAACAAAATTAAGGAATTTTTTGTTATGATCATGTTAGATTTATACCAGGATAGTTCAACATTAGGAAAATAATCAACATAATTTTATTAAAAACAAAACATCCACAACTACATCTCAATACATGCAGAAGAAGTTTTTAACAAAGTACAGTATTAATTTACACTAAAAATCCTACAAAGTATAACAATAGAGGGGCCTTTTTTTTAAGGCATCATAAGAAATATATAAGACCAAAAGCAAAAGCATTGTGCAGTGGGGATGCATTAAGAGCTTTCTCAGTAAGGACAGGAGTAAAGCAAGAATGCTTGCTTTCCTTGCTGTTTATTATTTGACATAATTCTAGGAATGTTAGCAACAGCAATATGACAAGAGAAAGAAATGAAAGATATAAAAATGCTATCCCAATTTGATGATGGTACGATGGCTTACTTTAGAAATCTTATGAAATCTGCAAAGATTGAGACAAATTTTGAGACAAAATTGAGACAATAACTTCAAGGTTGCAGGCCACCAAAAAGTTTTATTTTACAAAACACAAAAACATTCTGTGTAATAACAACAAAACCCAAGAGACACTGAGAGAAAGGGAAATGCCAGTAAACTACCAAAAATATAAAATACTTGTACATTGATTTAGTAAGTCACACACATTAATAATATAGATTTTATTACAGTGTCCTCCTTAAAGAATTAAAGACTAACAAATAATTGGAGAAATACTCATTGTTCATGTCAGGGTCTTGCCAGCATAATAAAAATTACATACTACTGAAATTAGTTTTTATGCTATACCAATCATCAAAGGGATATTTTTTTTAATTTAGCAAACATTTATTAAGCACTAACATTTGTTCAAGGCATGGGGCAGTGATACAAAAATAAGAGAACTGAAGAGTGCCTGTCCTCAAAGAGCTTACATTTTATAGGGAGGGGTAGGAGAGAGGAATGAAACTTTAACATGTACAGGTAAATGTATGAGGTTGAGGAAAAACACTAATCATGGAGGTTGGAGAGGAGAGTCAGCAGAAGTCTTGTTTACAGTGGCACCTAACTGGAGCCTCGAAAGGATTCAGGAATTCAGTAAGGAGGAAGGAGAATATGGGGATAGACTTGAAAGGATTCAGGAATTCAGTAAGGAGGAAGGAGAATATGGGGATAGACTTGAAAGGATTCAGGAATTCAGTAAGGAGGAAGGAGAATATGGGGATAAACTTGAAGGGATTCAGGAATTCAGTAAGGAGGAAGGAGAATATGGGGATAAACTTGAAGGGATTCAGGAATTCAGTAAGGAGGAAGGAGAATATGGGGATAGACTGAGCCAAGGCACCAAAGCAGAAGAAATAGCATTTACAGGAAAGGCGGGGAGATTGTAGTTGGGCCATTTTGTCTAGAATGTAGAGTGAGGAATTAATGCGAAATCTGGAAAGCTAAATGCTTTAAATACCAAATAAATATTTTATCCTTAGAAGCAATTCAGGCCATTAGAAAATTCTTTACCATTAAAGACTAGTTTAAAGCTATGGCAGCTAAAAGTCATAATTCTTATGATGGGCATTTGACAGATTTCTTTCCTCAAATGCAGGTAGCTCACATCTTTCAAGTAGCCTCTACCTTGATAGTTCTCAGCCCTCCAGAGGTCACAGTCCTAATTTTAGTTTATTGCAATGGTGTGATCACTGAAAGAAGTAATTAGTTTATAAAAAATTTCCACAAAAATGAACAATGTAATCCTCTCTGGACCAACCCATGAAGCTAACAGAATGACATTAAACTATTCAGTGTTAATACTTTATTTGAAAACAGGGCTTAGTAGTATGTCTACAGAAGGCATATATATATAAACACAAACTGCAGATTAATAAAGGCTTTCATGGAAGGTATCATTTCTCCTGCACTTCTAAATTGCTGTAACTGTAGTAACTGCCTACTCTGCTCCTTTTACATCCTCTGCATTGACTGTGTAGTGACAATAAGACTGGGGCAGATGTGGTGCAAAAATAACACTCAGTGTCCTAACAACAGTTCTAGTAGCTGAGGCATCTGTATCTCTAGAAAACTTACAGGATGGACGACCATCAGCCTCATTAGTAGCTGATTGGACCAGGTCATTCCAAGTGTTGGAGAAACTCAAGTACATCCAGATTAGTGCCAGCAAGGCCCCTCTCATCCACTGTGTGTTATCTGATTAATGTACAATACTGGGCTCTGGAATCCACCGCTTAATTGGTACAACTTCCTTCTGAGCATCTGTAAACATTTGGTTTTTGTAATGGATTGCTGGATGCCAAATTTACAGCAAAACAGAGCAGCAGTGGAGTCAGTGATGATCAATTGGACCATTCCTCTAGATAGCAAGATGGGAGCCCTCTTAGTATGGCATTGAAACAACGTATCTATGTTTGCCCTATGTTTGATGAAGATACAGTTGCTAAATTTAATTTTCTTGGTGATCTCGCCAGGAACATGTGTCCTCAGTTGATGTTGCAGTGCTATAAGCTGCTATAAATGCTTGTCTGGGAAAACATCCTTTGTATAAATATAGATCACACCTGACTGTAAATCTCCATACTCATAAGGGTATGATCTTCAGGCCAATCTGAGTCTTCCCAACCAAACTGTCCAACAAGCTCTGTGATTCCCACCAGGGGCAGACTACCTCTTAAAAGTCTGTTAAGTATTGAGCAGCCAAAGCCTAGATTCTTATGCTGTGTTGGAAAGTCCTCTTTTTCTTGATATATGTGAAGTGCTGTCAGAACACAGTTATTCCTTAGTGTTAATGAGACTGTTTTCAATCAATACTGGACAGTTTTGTCCAGAAAGGTGCAAAACTTCCTTTATTGATTTTAGTTTGTCTTTCTTAACAGCAGTGATAACTTCAGGATTCAATTCTAGGAGTTTCTCTTTTTGGATCTCTTTCAGGCGGTGTTCTGTGGATTCCTTGGATATTTATTTTGCCCTCTGGTTCTAGAATCTCAGGGCAGTTTTCCTTGATAATTTCATGAAAGATGATGTCTAGGCTCTTCTTTTGATCATGGCTTTCAGGTAGTCCCATAATTTTTAAATTGTCTCTCCTGGATCTATTTTCCAGGTCTGTTGTTTTTCCAATGAGATATTTCACATTATCTTCCATTTTTCCATTCTTCTCTCTTTGTTCTGTGATTTCTTGGTTTTGCATAAAGTCATTAGCCTCCATCTGTGCCATTCTAATTTTGAAAGAACTATTTTCTTCAGTAAGCTTTTGAATCTCCTTTTCCATTTGGCTAATTCTGCTTTTGAAAGCATTCTTCTCCTCATTGGCTTTTTGAACCTCTTTTGCCAATTGAGTTAGGCTAGTTTTCAAGGTGTTAATTTCTTCAACATTTTTTTGGGTCTCCCTTAGCAGGGAGCTGATCTGCTGTTCATGCTTTGACTTCATGTCTCTCATTTCTCTTCCCAGCTTTTCCTCCACCTCTCGAACTTGATTTTCAAAATTCTTTTTGAGCTCTTCCATGGCCTGAGCCCATTGGGTGGGCTGGGACACAGAAGCCTTGATTTCTGTGTCTTTGCCTGATGGTAAACATTGTTCTTCCTCATCAGAAAGGAAGGGAGGAAATGCCTGTTCGCCAAGAAAGTAACCTTCTATAGTCTTATTTCTTTTCCCTTTTCTGGGCATTTTCCCAGCCAGTGACTTGACCTCTGAATATTTTCCTCACACCCACCTCACCTCCTGATCCTCCCAGCCCGTGTTTGTGGTCTGAGATTCAAATGCTGCTTCCAACCTCAGGGCTTTTGGCGGGGGCAGGGCTGCTATTCAGTATGAGATTATGATCTGGTGCTGAGATCGGGGCAGGGCCACCTCTCAGGCTCAGTTCCCTCAGGGGGTTTATGTGCCGACCTTCCGCAATGGATTCAAGCTCCCGCCCGCTTGGGGAGCCCCTGTCTGCAGCCGCCTCTCAGCTTCTACCTCCCGGGGGGGGGCCTGAATTATGGGGGCACCCCACTCCCCTCTCGACCCGCCAAAGAGACTCTCTCACCCACCCCTGTCACCTGTGGGTGGAGGGACTTGTGCGGCCGCTGGAGATCCCGTCCCTGAAGCCTGCTCGGATCTGTTTCTCTCGGTGCCGCAGCCGTGGCCGCAGCAGGTCTGGGCTGGGCTTTGTGTCTGCAGCGCGACGGACCTTTTGCGAGAGGTTTGCAGATCCCTCTGTGGGTGGAGGGACCCGCGTGGCCGCTGGAGATCCTGTCTGTGAAGCCTGCTCGGATCTTTTCCTCTCGGTGCCGCGGCCGCGGCAGGGCTGCACTCAGCTCCCAGTCCCGGCGCCCAGTCCGCGGCGCGAAGGACCCCCCGCGAGAGGTTTGCAGGTCTCTCTGGAACAGAAATCTCCCTCGCTCCAATGTTCCGTGGCCTCTGGGTGCGGAATTCGCCGTGAGTTACTTCCCTGTAGCCATTCTATGGGTTGTGGGTTCAGAGCTATGTGTATGTGCGTCTTTCTACTCTGCCATCTTGGCTCCGCCCCCCAGGATTCAATTCTAGTTGGTCCCAATCCATTTCTAAAATGTATATACTACAGATTTGAGTAGTCTCTCAGTTTCCAGTTGCTTGAAAGGTCGCTCGACCGATGCAGTCTCAGTATTCCCCAGAGTAATTTTCCTTAAATGTCTCCATGAAATCTCTACAATCTGGTAGGAGGCTATGACACATATCTTCAATACTTCAAGGGTCATAACCTCACTGGTGTAACTACTCTCTTTCCTGCTCAAAAGATTCCAGGAAGTCCCCACTGATTGCTTCTAGGATAAATATAACCCCTTTCTGGTCCTCAGTTTTCTTACCTCACCCTCTAGAGGACATCCTAGACCCAGGCAGGAGTGGGGACCTGCCCCAGCACACCATCTGCCCACACCTCCGTCTGCCTCATCAAAGGGATATTTTACAAAACTGAATAAAATGTTATATGTGTTACTTCATTTCCCAATAGACAAGTAATCAAAGGATATGAACAAAGAATTCTTAAAAGAAATGCACATCAAACAACCCTAAGGTTTTACCTCACAACTTTCACATTGGCAAAGATGACAAAAGTTGAGAAAGTCATTGTTAAAGGATTATGGGAAAACAGGAACAGAAGTTCCTCACTGGTGGAGGTTAAATTGGTAGAGACATTTTGGAAAGCAATTTGGAATTATGCAAATAAAGGAACTAAAATGCCAATACCTTTGACTCAGAGATTCTATTACTAGTCTTGCACCTCAAAGAGTTGATTGATAAGAAAGTCCCTATATACACCAAAATATTTACATCAGCCTTTAGCAAAAAAAAAAAAAAATGGAAAAAAGAGAATGCCCTTCAATTGGGCAACAACTAAACAAGCTGTGGTAGGTGAATGTGTTAGAATATTACTGTGTGGTAAGAAATGATGAATTTGATGAATACGGAGAAGCATGGAAATATTTACATGCTCTGGTACAGAATGGAGTAAAAGTAAAATATATTTATGTATACACACAACCACAACAGTGTAAATGGAAAGGACACAACAATCTAACGTGAACATTACAGAATTACAAAAAGCAAGCAGGCTTTCAAAGAAGAGTCATGAGAAAATTCCTCTACCTCATTCCCTTGTGGAGGTGGAAGGTTGATGGATGTGGCACATGGTGTCTATTTTCAGATTTTTTGTATATAAGTTATATTGCTGATTTTTGCCTTTTTTTTCTTAAAAATATTATTTGTTGTATGGGATAGTTCTTTGGAAAGAGAAAGTGAGGGTAGTGGGAGAAATTTCAGAAATTTAAATAATAAAAGATATTAATAAAATTTGTTTAAAAAACAACTTTCATGTTCCAACCAAATTGGTTTCCTTTTACTGCTCACTTTGAATTGGGTTTTGTCTCCTACTTGCATACGTTTTCTCAGGCTGTTCTTCACACCCATAGTGTTCTCACTCCTTGTCTCTATTTCTTGTAATCTTTAGCTCCTTTTAGGTTTTAATTTAGAGCCTTTATTTGATTTATATCTATTTTGCATTTACTTATCTGGCACATATTATTTACCTCCAATTGTCTGTAAGGTCCTTGACAGCAGAGATAGTTTACTTTTTATATATTACCACCTCCTAGCACGTAGTAGGTATTTAGTAAGTGATTTCCAAATGGAATTTTCTAATGGGACAGACAGCCCAAGTGTGTTTTCTATTCATTCTTTCCTTCCTTTGAGAGTGATTTCTGTAATTATGATTGTTAAATCTACAGGTTTAGGAAGGAAGTGCATTACCTATTTAATTTTTATTCTTACTACTTCTAAAGCAAGGAATAAAGGTGAACTTCAGCAAATTAACAGGAAGAACTTTCAGCACTACCAAGCTTTAGGGACTATTTATGGGAGGCAGGTTCCCATTGGCTAATAGGATTCAGTGGTTCTCCAAGAAAATGAACTCCTTATCATTAGAGGATCTATTGCATTGTCCTTTTATTCCTTAAATATGACGTAAAGTGATATGTGGGAGATAAATATGCAATAACAAATTATTTAGGATAACTGTGCAGCCTGAACAGTGTCCAAAGCATTTATGATGCACACTATTCATTTCTTTCACTGCCAGCTTCATGTTATGATTGATGTGGTGGTGAACAAGCAGCAAGGTGCGAGTTCATCCTAGACAAGCAGAAATATGTTTGCTCTTTCAGGAAACCATCACATTCCAGGATGTGGCCCCAGACTTCACTTGGGAAGAGTGGACGCAACTGGACCCTGGTCAGCAGGACCTCTGTAGGGATGTGCTGATGGAAAACTATAGAAACCTGGTCTTTATCGGTAAATCTTTCCGTTTTGACTCCCAGTTTTCACTTTGGGATGTTTTTGCTTCACTGATAATTCAGAACTCTGTCATGTTAGAAGTATTAACTTAGTTTTCAGTTATTGTATAGATGCCAGGAATTTTTAGATCATTTTGAGCCAATCTATAAGATTTTCCTATTCATTCTTCCCCATTTAAAAATTTTTGCCATGTGGAACTAAAAATGGAGCAACTTCGCTTCTCCATTGCTATATTTTATAATGTCCTTTCCCAGTCAATTGCTTCTCTTTGTCTAGGATTTCCTACCCAGATTCTAGTGTAGATAACCCCAGAAGTAGCAGATTTCTTTTTGTCTGTGAGGAAAAATAAAGGACTTAGGTGTCTTTATGAGCTGAAATCAATTCTATGATCCATTTTCCCTATGAGTTTAAGAACCCATTACTGAATATCCTTCTGAAATCCTCTGAAATCTCCTTTGGGTCTTCTTAGCATATTTCTCTTTACAAAGTATTAAAGGATTTGGATCATATTATGAAATGACACCTTCCTTGGTGTGGATGTCCATTTTGTTTTCCTTTCCATGAATAGGACTTTCAGTTTCCAAACCAGATGTGAACTCCCAATTGGAGCATGGAGAGGTGCCATGGTTGCTGAAGAATGAAGCTCCAGGAATCATCTGCCCATGTGAGTGAATGACAAACTATCAAATGGGAATTAACCAGCACCTGCTCAGATGGATAGCACATTGGATAGAGTGCTAGGCCTGGAGTCAGGAAGACTCTCCCTGAGTTCAAATCCAACCTCAGACACTTAATAGCTGTGTGACCTTGGAGAAGTCACTTTGTTGAGATTTAGGGGTGCTTGGGACCCCAAAATACCAACACACTGGGTTCTGCCCAAATGAATTTGACCCAAGTCTTCTTTCAGCCAAAGAAAAGCAAAGTTTATTAATGATTCACCATATTGGGTAGACTCTTGAGGAGCCTCAGCATTTGTGATGCTAGTATTGACAAGCGTGCCAGATTGAATCTCAGCTAGATTGAGTCTGAGCACCTTCATGGAGACAAGATGGATCTTATATACAGAAAGATTGTGGGAGGGTTCTAGGGGTGGTGTAGTAGTCTGGGATGACTAGAGGAGGGGTTTAGGTCTTGATGGGAGTGTCCCATAGATGAGGTAACTAGAGGTCAGACACTAGGAACCAAGAGAATGGAATTAAGGATGAGAAGTAGCTGAAGGCTACCTGGAGGTAACAAATAATGGAGGGTTAGGCTAGGTTAAGGGTAACAGAGATTTAGGTTTAAGGATAATGAAAGGCTTTTGGCCTCGGGAAACGCCAGAGCAAGTGGGAAGTTTCAAGGAGAGTTCAGGGGGGTTCCCAGAGCCTATACCCCATGAACTTAACCCTGTTTGCCTCAGTTTCCTTATCTGTAAAATGAGCTGGAGAAAGAAATGGCAAATCACTCTAGTGTCTTTGCCAAAAAAAAACCCCAAATGGGGTCATGAAAAGGCAGACATGACTCAGACAACTGAACAACAACACTTGCTCAGATGGTCAGTCAGGGAGAAAACACTTTCAAAATGTTACTCCAGCAACCATACCTTAAAGCTTTATAGATTTTTGGAGAAGGGGTGAAATCAGCTGGTTTGAGTTTTCACATATATTTTTATTATCAAGTAATGTGTGCCCCATATCTCTAATGTCACAACACTCAACTAGGGTCATAGATTTAGAGTTGGTAAGGGATCTTAGAGGCCATCTCCAACTGTCTCATTTTACAAATAACAAACTGAGACTTATGGAAGTTAAGGACTTTGCCTCTGGTTATATTCCTTTCTTTATACCCTGGAATCTGGCTTCAGTATGCATTGATTTTTGGAAACTCCTCTTAAAAGGCATCACTGGTTTATTCTCTTTAAATCCAAGGGTCTTTTCTTAATCTTCATTTTATATCTCTTTCCCTTATGAGATGGTATTGAATAGTATCATGGAATATCACAGTTGAAAGGTCTTAGAAACCATATAGTTCAACCCATACTTGAACAAGAATACCTGTGTAACATGACCACTGTGAGAAATAATCATCTTACTAAGAATTCCACCTGACCATGAGTGAATTTAGAAAAAAAGATATTCGTTTCTGATGAGTGACCTGGCCCTTAATCACTTGTGAAAAAGAGTCCCCTAGTGGATGCAGGCACAGCTTGAGATAATTACAAAAGCCCTTTTAAAATATCCCAGCCACATTCGAATTTCCCTCCTGAATTCCTTGGTCAGGTCAGGGTTCACAGCCTATCTGAAAACAACTAAACCCCACCCCCATTTCAGTTCCCCTCTTCATTTTCACTTTTCTTTATACTTTATTTAATAATTAGTTTTTGTCTGCCTCATCTATAGCGTGAGAAAGAAATTTTCTCAATTGCTAAGAGAATTGACAAAAAGTGGCCAGTAAGTGGGGAGATTCAAGGAGAATTCAAGGAAGTTCCCAGAGTCTGAACCGCATCAAAAGGCTTATGACCTTAGGTGAGTTCAGGGGAGTTCCCAGAGCTTGTACTCTATCAGATATATATCTATAAATAGTATTTTTAGTTTTCTAAACACTCTCTTAATAAGCTACACAGTACAAAGTATACACTCATTGCTTTAGTGGGAAAGAGCTTTGGAATTGGTTTTAGGTGAACTATGTTCAAATCCCATTTCTGTTCCTTTAGCTATTTCCCTGTGGGTAGATCATTTAATTAAGCTTCTCTTTCTCCTTCTAGAAAATTACAGTGATGATAATTGTAATAATTACCATGCAACATTTCTGTGATGAAAACACTTCATTGATATTAAAGGGGCTGTAGAAATACAAGTTATTTCATGAAGCATTTTCTGTATTTTGGTTTTTTCTGTTCTTGAGACAATAAATTTATTTCTTCCAGCAAATAAAGTGTTTATATTTTCAAATTTCTTTCAGATTGGGACATTGGACCTGAAGCAGAGTTTATTCCAATGTGGGGAACTACTGTAGACGAACCATCTCAGGAGACACTAATGGAAAGAACTATGGGACATAGTTCCTGGGACTCTAGACTGGAAGAAGCTTGTAAATGTTATGGCTCATTAGTGAGGCATCAGGGCCATCAGGAAACACATTTGAAACAAGTAACAATCACACATGAAGAAACTTTAAGTATGGAGAGAAGCTCTGAAAACAATGAATTTGGAGGATGCTTCAGTCTGAGCTCAATCCTTGTTACACAGCAGAGAGTTCCTATAGTAAATCAGTCAATCGACAATCATTTATTAGGTGCCTATTATGTACCAGGCACTGTTTTAGGTACTGGGGATACAAATAGAATAAATGAGACAATCCCTAGCCTTTATAGCTTTGACACGCATGGAAAGAGTTTCCAAGATAATTCAGAATTAAATAAATGTCAAAAAATCTACACAGGGAATTATAGATTGATGTATAATGAATTTGGGGAAGCCTTCAGTCAGATTTCACAATTTAACCTTCATCATGCAGGTCATTCTGGAGAAAAACCCTATAAATGTAATGAGTGTGGGAAAGCCTTTACCCAGAGGGCAAGCCTTACTCAGCATCACCGTATTCATTCTGGAGAGAAACCTTTTAAATGTAATGAATGTGGTAAGGCCTTCACCCAGAGGGCACATCTTACTCAACATCTATTTACTCATAATGGTGAAAAACCTTTTAAATGTTATCAGTGTGGGAAAGCCTTCATCCAGATCTCACAGCTTAATATTCATCAAAGAATTCATTCTGGTGTGAGATCCTATATTTGTAATGATTGTGGGAAAGCCTTCACTCAGAGGACAAACCTTACTCAACATCAGAGGATTCATTCTGGAGAGAAACCTTTTAAATGTAATGAATGTGGGAAAGCCTTTACCCAGAGGGCACACCTTACTCAACATATGTTTACTCACAGTGGATCTAAACCTTTTAAATGTAATGAATGCGGAAAAGCTTATAGCCAGCTTTCACAGCTTAACGTTCATCAGAGGATTCATTCTGGAGAGAAATCCTATAAGTGTAATGAATGTTCAAAAGTCTTTCCCATGTGGGCAGAACTTACTCGACATCTGAGAACTCATTCTGGAGAGAAACCTTACAAATGTAATGAATGTGGGAAAGCCTTTACTCAGAGGGCAAGCCTTACTCAGCATCACAGAATTCATTCTGGAGAGAAACCTTATAAATGTAATGAATGTGGGAAAGCCTTCACCAAGAGGGCACATCTTACCCAGCATCAGTTTACTCATAGTGGAGAGAAACCATTTAAGTGTAACGAATGTGGGAAAGCCTATGGCCAGTTTTCACAGCTTAATATTCACTTAAGAATTCATTCTGGAGAAAGATCTTATAAGTGTAATGAATGTGGGAAAGCCTTTACCCAGAGGGCAAGCCTTACTCAACATCAAAGAATTCATTCTGGAGAAAAACCTTATAAATGTAATGAATGTGGGAAAGCTTTCACCCAAAGAGCACATCTAACTCAACATCAGTTTACTCATAATGGAGAGAAACATTTTAAGTGCAATGAATGTGGAAAAGCCTATAGCCAGATTTCACAGCTCAATATTCATCGAAGAATTCATTCTGGAGAGAAATCCTATAAATGTAATGAATGTGAGAAAATTTTCCCCAAATGGGCAGACCTTAATCGACATCAGAGAATTCATTCTGGAGAGAAACCTTATAAATGTAATGAATGTGAGAAAGCCTTTACCCAGAGGGCACACCTCAGTCGACATTTGCTTACTCATAGTGGAGAGAAACCCTTTAAGTGCAATGACTGTGGAAAAGCCTTTACCCAGAGGGCATATGCTCTTCAACATCAGAGAATTCATTTGGGAGAGCAGTGTCTTACCCCTAGTAGGAGCTTAATAAACATTTGTGAATTGAAGTGAATTAAAGTTGAAGTGAATTAAAATGCTTTCCTGAAATCTAAGTAGCTTCTGTCTACTGCAGTGATGTCAAATAGAAATGGGTGCTCTAATCTGTATATAAGGGTCCCTGTGCCAGCATATTGACTTAGTTTTAAAATGTAATGTTTTAAATGTGTTGTATTTTTGTTTGGTTCAGTATTTCCCAATTACATTTTAATCTAGTTAAACCCCCAGAGGAGGTGTAATACCTTTGGTCTACAGCATTGTTATGCTCTACTACCTTGTCAAATAAGAAAAGGTTTTTGATAAAACCACATCAGCTTTTTTTTTTTTTTTTTTTTTACCACACCAATTTTAAGTTAGTTTAACTTACTTTTCTGGCTTATGAACCACCTACTGCTAATGTGGGAATGGAAGTTAAGTTCATTTGTTTATAGATCAGTTTGCAGACCCTTTTAGTTTGTTTTTTACAATGGGGTGTTTGCTTTTTTCTTAAAACTTTCACAAATTATTGATGGTGGCTCCATTTTCAGAACTACCAATTTATTTAGCATGCTAGTATGTAACAACTGGTGATGTGAACTCAGCTAGAGGCTGCTTGAGTGTGTCCTTACTTACCTTGGGTTTACTTGATGCTATTAATTTTTCTTCTAGTCTCAATTCATAGATCTTCTTGAAAGAGAAAACAATAAAAGAGGTAAGTAGATCAATCAGTCATTTAACAGTCATCTCTTCTGATGATGAAGTATGCTCACTTCTTGTAGAAGTGATAGATTGGTGGAACAAAATGAGACATACACTTTGAGACACTGAGGGTTTCTGCTGGAGGGAGACTCTCAGGAGTGAAGGTGGGTAGTGATGGTGGGGCACAAAAAGAGAAGAAAAACATCAATGAAACATTTTAAGAAATACACAAGAGCAGAACAAAGTTTGGAGAGGGACACAAAAGCAGGGCAGTTTTGATTCAGTGATGTTACATTTACCGTTCTTTAAAAATGTAAGAGAAGTTCACATTTCCTTTTTTTTGGTTGTATATTGAAATGTTTAAGTTCCAATGAAAAACAAATTTAAAAAATCATGTTACCATCAGCTTATCCACTCTTAGCTGCAGTTACTTCTTTGATCTTCCTCTTACCCACAGTCCAATTAAAATAACCCTTTTGCTGTCCCTCGCATTCATTGGTAGTCTCAGCTCATTCCAGACTTTTGTACTCTTGACACAATATTTATAGGGCTGTCCTATTTTTTTGTGTTATATCACAGTTGTCCTTCCTTCCATCTTCCATACTGGCCTTTTGAAGAGCTGTAGTGATGAGTTCTGTGTTCCTCCACACTGAGACTTTCTTTCCCCACCTCACTGGAAATTTCTTGTATCTTTGGAACGGGTATTCCTGAGAGCTTTACATTACTTGTGGGCTAACTTCCTCGGCTAAGTAATAGGTCATTGGATCCCACTTTTTTTTCTTTCAACTCTCTAGGAGAACTCTGTTCTCCTAAAATCTCGGGTAGAAACCAAATTCTGCTTGGCTTCCATTTCCTCTAACACAAACTCTGTAAAGGAGTGACCATTAGTCTCTAGGGTTCCTATCATTTCTGCTTCAGAAGTTTAGTTGGTTCTTTCCTGATGAGAAAAATTAAGTTCAGATGACCAATTTCCTTTATTGCTCCTCTGCTTTTTGAAGGTTGAAATCATTATCGAAGCAAGTCACAAACTGATCATTTGTATTACTTTTGGTAGAGAGTATGGAGAGTTAAAGTTCTCCATCACTACTTCTACATTTTTTATTTTTCTCAAACTCCTCATCTAATTTCTCTCTTTGTCTAGGTAAATTAATATATATTCTAATACACAAATGGATCTATAATCTCACTTATGTAAGTATTCAACAGTGTATTCTATCCATGCCTGCCAATCTTTTGGATGTCTTCCCATAACTTTAACATAGGTATTACACCCAGTGTGCTAGGGACCTAATTTAAATTCTCTGACATTACTGAAATAGCAGTGGAATGCACAGGTTGTTCAGTCATATTTTATTTCTGCTGCATGACTGAACATCTGCCTTTTTTAAAAAATACATGTCTTTGATAACATGAGATCATAGATATAGAACTAGAAGGGACCACGAGACCATCTCGTGCAGTACCTTTTTGCCAGGAGAAGACTGTGTTTCAATATAAATGCTAAAACTATCATATTGGATGTAGAAACTGGGAGGAACCTCAGAGAACATAGTTCAGCACTCCACTCCCTTTTAGAGATGAGGAGATCGAGGTCCCGGCTCAGGGACAGGATTTGAACCTGTGTCCTCTAGCTCTAACGCCATTACTCATCACTGTACTGCACCGATTCCTATATCCTTTATATCTCTTGTTTCTTGCTAAAGCTTTTAATACGATTGATATTTTCTATTTAATCTTTCGTGGCCACCTCTATCCCTTGTCTAAAAATCGTACTATATTTATTGATGCTTTTTTTTTTTACATTGCTGTCAGTTCCCAATGATTCCTTCCCCCATCAGAGAACCTTTCCTTACAACAAAGCGTAAATAAACAAAACAAATATATTGGCTATTTTGGACAACATAAACCTCATTCTTTTGCTATTGTCTAGCCTGTCTGCCAAGAGCTATAGGTAGAGAACTGGAAGGAACTTCAGAGACCATCTAGTTCTTTAACCCCACTTTCCAGATGAGAAAACAGGTCCAGGCTAGGTTAAGTGGCTTGCTGAAGATCCCTTAGCTAGCAAGTAGCAAAGTTGGGATTTAAACCTAAATCTTCTTTCTACTCTTCCATGTGACTTTCTTATGTCAAGATTTGACATCAAATTGACCAGTTCACAGTTTCAACCTTAATCTCCTTAGAAGGAGTCTGGGGACAGGGCATACTGCAAGCTGGGCAATGTTGTTACTGTTGTGTTAAATATATACTTTTAAGAAGCTGTATATAATAAAAGATCATAGTTTCTAATTTTTAAAAATATAACATCAGTGTAATAATGTACTAGTGTTCCCAGAGCCCCTTCAGTATTGAAACTATATCTTTCTTTTGTGATATTTGTCAAGCCAGCCCATGGATATGGGATGATTACTCAGTTTAAATGTGTATTTTTGTTATTAATTGGAGCCTTTCATATGGTAACTGATATTTTGTATTCTTTTAAAACTGTTAAAAATCCTTTGATCACTTTTTGGGAATTATTCTCAAAGTTCTCTTAACTGTTCTTAAAATATTTGTGTCAATTTCTTAAATATCTAGGTTATGTGACATTGTATATTTTCTGTGAAGTTTTTTTTTTCCATTTAATAGATTCTTATTCTAGCTTCATTGATTTTGTGCAGAAGCTTTTTACATTTTATACAATTAAAGTTGTCTATTTTATCTTTTATAATTTCCTTTATCCCTTGTTTGGTTAAGAATTTCCTCTCTAGTCCTATGTAGTTATGTAAGGTATGTACTTTCTTTGATAATTTTTATTTTTACAATATGATTTTTATATTTAGATTACATCCATTTGGAGGCATTATAGGTGATATATGGTTTAAATCAAACTACTGCCAAATTGCTTTCCAGTTTTCCCAGCAGTTCTTGTCAAATAGGCAATTCTTATTCCAGTACTTCTGTGTTCCCGGTCTTATTAAACACTTGACTACTAAGTTCTCTTGCTTCTGAGTCTTGCTTAACAAACCTATTTTAACCAGTACCAAATTATCTGATGATTGTTGGTATTCAGTTGTTTCAGTCATGACCGACCTTTTGTGACCCATTTGGGGTTTTCTTGGCAAAGACACTGGAGTGGTTTGCCATTTTCATTCTCCATTTTGTCAGACAGAGGTTAAGTGACTTTTCTAGGATCACACAGTTAGCAAGTGTCTAAGATAGCATTTGAACTTGGGTCTTCCTGACTCCAGGTCCAGTGCTCTATTCAGCCACTGGCTACCTCTTATTGATGATTACCACTTTGTATTGCAGTTTAATTGGATCAGTTAGACTCTCTTTTCTGTTTTTTCTATTTTCCTTGAAATTCTTGACCTTTTGTCTTCCAGATATATTTTGTTATCATTTTGTCTGGCTCTGTAAAGCTACCCTTGGTAGTTAAGTTTGGACCACTCACTGCAGCTATTGGAATGAAAGCTCCTTGAATTTGAGGAATTTTAAAATGAGACTTGATCAGTTTTTCTTACCCATTTCAGTTTCTTCATTTGGTATGAAATACTCCTCCAAATGACTAATTATTCAAGTATTCACACCAGAGTGGGAAAAGGAAACATGTACAAGAGTTACATGTCCAAAAGAGATTATTATCACTCAAGTATTGATAGGAGTGGTATATTGTCAGCCTCTAAATCTGCTAGATTGGGCCAATGGTGTGGCAACTCACCAGGTTTTTGTGGTAAAGCAGTTCTTAAAAATCTCAACTTTCTTTTTGTTCTGGTAAAGTCCCTTTTCTGATTTGTGTTCTAGATACTCTTTCCTCTTTAGAGGGTTTCAGTATAGTAAATTGATAGACAAAGTATTTTTCTGTGAAATGTAATTCCAGATCTATATTTTGGGATCTTTAAGCACATTAATTAGTTGGAGAGGATTAGAGCAAGAGAGGGAATGTTCCATCCCTTTTCTACAATGCCAAGTACTTAAGGCTCTCTGGGCTTGGATGGATATTTGCAAAGTAATTATTGAGCAAAAAGCAGGTAACTTTCTTGTTTGGTTTTAGGGGTGAAAGCAAAAAACAACCAACAGTTAACATTGGATATATGCCAATTAGCTGACAAATGCCAGGAAAATGACTTTGGGGTATTCTCTCAAGAATCAAAGGCCATGTAGAAGTAAGTGATTATGGTTTTTTTTCCTCCCCAGAGTCCACAGGGGAGGGAGAATGAGACTTCTAATACACAAAGATTCTAACAAGAGGATATAGGGCTTATTTATAAATATACCTGTGTAAATGTATGTGCATGTATATATCTTATAACAAGCAATATTCATTAATTTACATTCCTCAGAATAAGGAAGGATAGTACTTGCATTTAAGGGATTTTAAGAAGCAAAACCATATTCTTAAATATGTAATAAGGCAGAGGGATAGAATTACTGAAACCAGCCATTATGGGAAGAATTGTACAAGATATAAATCTATACCATTTGGTATGGCATTATATTTGTAAACTAATTTATATAGTCTAATTTGTACTGGCACAGCCCGACCAGGAACAACAAATATCTTTCTAGTTTGAGTCTTCATTTGTTTCTGTAAAGGGTGTTTGATAGTGATATTTATATGTCTTCAGTATGTTTTAGTAGGTTAACTCCCAGATAGTTTGCATTTTATAGTTGTTAGAATGGAATTCCTTTCTCTACCTCCTGCTGGTGATTTTTTATAATAACTTTAGTTGAATCTTTGGCATTCTATAGGAAGCCCATCATACCATCTGCAAATAGAGACAGTTTTACTTCCTGTTGCCCACATTTGTCAATTTCATTTTCTATTTCACTGCTATATAGTAATATGTGAATTACTTGAGAATAGCAATAATTCTGATAACATTTCATTTTGCAAAAGTATGGTCATGTATATGTGTTTTTATTGACACTAAGCTGACTCAGAATGTCTGATTTTACCAGATGAGCTGGATTGAGCTAGTTTCCCTATCAGTAGTTAGTTTTCTGTTATATTCTATGCATGTGTTTCATTGATATTTTAAAAATTCTTTTTCAAATATTATAGTTTCTAAGAATGAATATTATCCTAAGGAAGGTACAAAAGTTGTACCTTTTAAAGAGTACACTTCAATGACTAGTAGAGTGATAGAGGCAATTTTTAGGGTGGGGAAAAAAACTTCTAAGGCTCATTCAAGACCTCAATGAAACAGGATCTATCACACTAAATCACAGAGGAAAATGAGGTAGAAAATTAAAAGCAATGTCAACAGACAAACTGTTACTACTATGCAGCTTAATTAATTCTTAAAAAACAGACCTTTGAAGAAATCTGACAGCTGAAGGGCTTGATACTGCTTTTCTGGATAATATGGCAAAAGATTTTTGAAGTTGGAAGAATATTGAAAACAGTGTAAAAATAGTTACTACCAGATTGCTAGGAAGAAGAAAGCAGTTGTCATGGGCAAGAGAATAAAAATCCTGGGATACTGAAGATTGGGAAAAAGGTAATTTTTACTGAGGAAATATGCTTTTTCATTCCAAGCTATGCCAACATCATTGTCATAAGAAGACTGATTGAACTTGTATAATCTGGGCATCTTCATCAAACTATAAAATATCAACCCCAAAAACACTTTGGTGATTTTTTAAATTCTGGTGTACTTGTGGGGAGTCTTGTCCCCTTTGAGGGAATGGACTTTGATAAATATGTTGACATCCTAGGAAGCAGAATTGTTCCAGAATTGCAAAAATTCCCAAATGATGATAAAATGCTACAATAGGATTTTGCACCATGCCACACAGTAAATGAAGAACTTTACGTGAGAGAGATATAAACTTGTGCCAGTGACCTGGGAATTTGCTTAATTTAAACCCCTCATTGAAAACCTATGAGATATGATCAAGGCTAGTCTTGAAAAAGTGGGCTATTTGTTAAAGGTACACTTAATATTTGATGTGATAAAAGTGTGGTTTCATGTTGAATTAAAGATTATGTTTAAAATCTTGTGAACTTAATACCACTTTGTGTGAAACAAATGCATAAGGAGAGAATATTAAAACTTTTTTTAAAATTGTGAAAAGTTGTGAGGTTTATTGTCTTAGTCAATAAACTTAATTATTTTACTTTAATTCTGTTAATTTGTACAGCATGTGTAGCTAGAATTGTTTTTATTGTTAAATAATAAACACCATGTGGACATCCCTATTAGATTTAGTTACAATAACAAACTTCCACCGTTTGTCTACCCAATAATAGAAATTTGCTTTGAGAGTCAGAAGCAGGGACATGGTTATAACAGCATCAAAACTGGTCCTCAAAAGGCCTACAGCATTATAAGTAGCCTAACATAAGGAACCAGGTGGACAGATTTCTTGTATGGGAAAATGAATTAAGAAGAGTCCAACCTTAGCTTTCCCAAGGTAAACTCTCTACCTTATTCCCAGGGATGGACATTCACTAGCATTAGATCTCAGATGTCACTCCCATTGAGCTGTTGATTGCTGATATTTTTCTCAAGTTCATTTAAGGTCCGTCCAAGGATACAAAAAACCTGATAATGAAATTCCAAAAAGAATATTCAGGGTCCCAAAAAAGATTTTTCCTCAAACAATAAAGTCAAATTAGTGCAATAAATTAACTTACAAATAAAATTTAGTAGGCCTTCTAAAAACCACACAAAAGTCTTCTACAAAAGACTTTTTTTACTTAAACATTCCTTCCTAAAAATTATTCCCTTTCATAAAAACAGCTTAAATTTTATCCTGATGTTAAAATGGTAATCACTAAACTTTCATGAAGTAAATTGATTGGAAACTTCTAAGTTGACAGATATCTTTTATTCCACCTTAAAAAATAAATCTTTAAAACTGGAATTTATCAAAACTAAGGTGGCATAAAATGTCTTTTAGTGTCATAAATAAATCCCCAAAGTATTATAAAAACAAAATAAATTCCTAATCATCACAAATTCCTAAGTACCACCCCCTCTAGTCAAAAAATATTTGCAATGGGAAGGACATTCAGTTTTTCTAAGCCAAAAAAAAAAAATAGCCAATTAAAAAATTTACCAGGCCTTTAAAAAATTTACCCAATATCCTTTATCTTTTGTCTTAAAATATATTAGTACAAATCAAGAAAATAATTACATCCTAGAATCCCACATAGATAGTAAAGATATGATATATATATATGTACATACACACACACATACATACACATAACCTTTGAAGAAACACTCTACACCATAAGCAAGCTTGAAAATTACACCCCCATTTTGTGCAAGGATTATTTGTATACCATTTACTCAGTAGGAATCCTACAACACAGAAAACTGTTGCAGAGAGTTGATAAAAATTTATCATTAGATGGTTCCAAGAATCCTTGTAAGTTTACAAAGGAGATTTTACAAGGTCTTTTCTTTGTACATTTACCAATTTTCCTTTTAAAAATACCTATGTAAACATTTGATAGGTTTTATTTAACATTACGACAGTAATTTAGTTAATAATCTCTTAATTTTCATAAGTGATAGCCAAATAATTTTTGGTGAAATTTCCTCTTAAATATAGGCAAAACTGGAAGTTTAAGTTTTTTGTTAACAGTGCTACAGAATGAATACAGCATGTGGTCAGCACGACTGATAAAATAACCTATTGGCTTTCTAGCCCATTTTTTAACCTTCCTTTAACTGTATAATTCTTAATCTAACAACATCTAGGTTATAGGGGAAGTTGCTTTTCTAACAACACAGCTGATAGTTTACTAAAATGCACAATATAAGAAAATTTAGAAGCATAATAACACTATAAACAATATTAAAACTTGAAACAAAAGCCATTACCCATCAGGTAGACTTAATGCAGATGAATTTTTCCAAATTATCTTATGCAGAAAATCATTCATCTCATCACTACTGGCATTGTGTACTGATCACATCTAAAAACTCATATAAAGTTTTCAAATATGAAGCAATTACATCTAATTAAAGAAATAATAAAAACAGTTAACATTCATATCATGTTAAGCACTTTACAATCATATGATCCTCACAATGACCCTGGGAGATGGGGACATAAGGTAACTTGCTTTAGGTCATACAGCTAATAAATTCCTTTTTCTAAAAAAATTTAAAATGTTTTTATTAATTTATTTTTAATTTTCAACATTCACTTTCACAAGACTTGGAGTTCCAAATTTTCTCCCCATCTCTCCCCACCCTGGACTCCAAGGAGGCATGGATTCTGATTACCCCTTTCCCCAATCTGCCCTCCCTTCTATCACTCCCCCGCCATTCCCTTCCCCTTTATTTTTTTGTAGGGCAAGATAGATTTCTATGGCTCATTACCTGTGTATCTTACTTCCCAGCTGCATATAAAAGCAAATTGTAGCATTTGTTTTCAATTCAATTAACAAATTAATAAAAACAATTAATTGTTTATAATTGCATCCCAAATTCTCTCCCTTCCCTCCTCCATTGAGAAGACAAGCAATTTGATATAGGTTATACATATGGAGTCATGCAAAAAACTTCTGTAATAGTCATGTTATGAAAGACTAGCTATATTTCCCACCATCCTGTGCTGCCTCCCATGATTGTTCTGTTCTGTCTTTTGACCCTGCTGTTCCTCAAAAGTTTTTGTCTCTGTTTATCCTCTCCTCCCATTGGCCCTCCCTTCTATCATTTCCCCCTTTCTTACCATTTCCCCCTACTTTCCTCTAGGGTAAGATAGATTTTCATACCCAATTGAGTAGGTATATTATTCTCTCCTTAAGCCAAATCCAGTGACAATAAGGTTCACTCGTTCCCTCTCACTGCTCCCCTCTTCCCCTCCATTGTAAAAGCTTTTTATTGCTTCTTGTATGTGAGATAATCTATCCCATTTTATCTCTCCCTTTCTCCTCCCAATATATTCCTCTCTCACTCCTCAATTTTATTTTTTGGATATCATCCCTTCATATTCAACTCACCCTGTGCCCTCTGTCTATATCTATATCTATATCTACATACACATATATTTCCTCCAACTATCTGAATACTGAGAAAGGTCTCATGAGCTATAAATACCATCTTTCCATGTAGGAATGTAAACAGTTAAACTTTAGTAACTCCCTTATGATTTCTCCTTTCTGTTTACCTTTTCATGCTTCTCTAGATCCTTGTATTTCAAAGTCAAATTTTCTGTTCAGCTCTGGTCTTTTCATCAAGAATGCTTGAAAATTCTCTATTTCATTGAATATACATTTTTTTCCCCTGAAGTATTATACTCAGTGTTGCTAGGTAGGTGATTCTTGGTTTTAATCCTATCTCCTTTGACCTCTGAGCTATCATATTCCAAGCCTTCTGATCCCTTAATGTAAAAGCAGCTACATCTTGTGACTGTGTTTCCACAATATTTGAATTTTTTTTTCTGGTTGCTTGCAATATTTTCTCCTTGACCTGGGAACTCTGGAATTTGACTACAATATTCTTAGGAGTTGTCCTTTTGGGGTCCCTTTCAGGACACAATCAGTGGATTCTTTCAATGTCTATTTTCCTCTCTGGTTCTAGAATATCAGGACAGTTTTCCTTGATAATTTCTTGAAAGATGATGTCTAGGCCCTTTCTTTGATCATGGTTTTCAGGTAGTCCAATAATTTTTAAATTATCTCTCCTGGATCTATTTTTCAGGTCAGTTGTTTTTCCAATGAGGTATTTTACATTGTCTTCTATTTTTTTCATCCTTTTGGTTCTGTTTTATAATTTCTCAATTGCTCATAAAATCATTACCTTTCATTTACTCCATTCTAACTTTTAGGGAATTATTTTCTTCAGTGAGCTTTTGGACCTCCTTTTCCATTTAACCAATTCTGCTTTTTACAGCATCCTTTTCCTCATTGGCTTTTTGGACTACTTTTGCAGTTTGGGTTAGTCTGTTTCTTAAAGTGTTATTTCTTCAGCTTTTTAGGGGGATCTAGCAAGCATTTATCATGATTTTCTTGCATCACTCTCATTTCTCTTCCCAATTTTTCCTCCACTTCTCTTACTTGATTTTCAAAATCCTTTTTGAGCTTTTCCATTGCCTGGGACCAATTCCTGTTTTTCTTGGAGGCTTTGGATATAGGAACTTTGACTTTGTTGTCTTCTTCTGGTTATATGTTTTGATCTTCCTTGTTACCAAAGTAAGATTCTATAGTCTGATTTTTTTCCACTGTTTGCTCATTTTCCTAGTCAGTTACTTGACTTTTGAGCTCTTTGTCAAGGTAGCACTCTAGTGTGGGGGGTACTGTCCCTAGTTTCAGGGGTTTTGTGCAGCTCTTTTCAGAGATACTTCTAGGGAGCTACACATTTTCAGCTCTTCCAAGGTGGTATGATCAAAGAAGAGGTGTTTACTCTTCTCCTAACCTGTGCTCTGGTTTGTAAGTGACCTCAAGTACTCTTTTCTTCCTTGAAACTGTGAGGAGGATTCTCTCTTCACAGCTGCCATAAGCTCCCCTCCACCAGCACTCCTCCTCATCCCAGAACTGCCACCTAGGACAGCAACCCAGATCAAAGTGTGGGCAAAGCAAGAGAATCCTGCCTCAGGGTCAGTGAAGAGATCCCTGCAATCCCTCTCTGATCAGCAACTCAATCCCCATCACTGTCTGTGGACCAAGAACTCTGGAAGCAACCACTGCCACCACTGCTGCTGCCTTGGGGCTGGAGCTGGACCATGGTCCTCTCTCATACAGGTCCCACAGACTTTTCCCACTGACCTTTTAGGTTGCCTTTGTCATTGAGAAGTTGTCTTTTGGGGTTGAGAAGTCTGGAAACCACCAAAGCTACCATTGATTCAGTCCCATGATACCTGCTCCAGCCCTGTCTATGCTTGTGTGGTCCAAGCTGGATTGCCCTCTTCTCTCAGAATAGTGCAACAGACCTTTCCTTTCACCTTCCAGGTTATCATGGGCTGGAAATTTGTTTCACTGTGGCATTTTGTGGATTCTGCTGCTCTATAATTTATTTAGAGTCATTTTTACAGGTATTTGGCGGTGTTTGGGGGAGAGATCAAGCAAGTCCCCACTTTTACTCTGCCATCTTGGCTCTGCTCCCCTGTTACATTTCTTAATGCCAAATAATAAATGTCTTTTGTGTTAGGTTCTAATTTACCATAATTATTTTGCTAGGAGAACACATTCAGACATGATTCTTATTTCTTTCAGGACAGATTTAGGCTTAAATCAAATCAAATCCAATCCAAATCACTAAAGGTAACATTTTAATTTCCAAGACCCTGTACTCTTAGTACTTCAAAGAAAAATATTATTATTTTCCATAAATTCATATATTCCTTACCCCCTTTTTTCCTCTAAAAGACACATCTGACAATTTCCAGCCTTGTATAACCTTTTCCTCTATTTCCTTAAAGAGCTGGCTCAATTCTTAATCCCCTGCCTCCTTTACCTGTTTTTGAGACTTTCCAGATAAAGAGCTTCCTTAAGTACTGCAGCTTCTAATTACCATCCTCCCAGGGATTTCAAGCTGCATATACTAGGAAATTGATAGTTTACTTCAGGTTGAAGTCAATCCTTCCTTAGCTGAAGCTCCAACTGAAGAAGAGGTTTTGAATACCATTGACTCCTTTCATGTGGCAAAGCAGCTGGTGCTGATTCTGTTCCTGCTGAGATTTACAAGGTAGGGGGTCCATTGCTCATACAAAGTTCTTCCAAAAATCCTCTGAAATTTTCCAGGTTATATGGCAAGAGAAGGTTATCCCCCAGGAGATCAAGGATTCCCCCATTGTCCATCTCTGTAAAGGTAAAGGAAATAGATTGTCCTGTGATAATCACAGCGGGGTGGGGTTCTTTCTCTTAGTCATTGCTAGCAATATTCTTGCCAGAGTCCTCCTTAATAGGCTGATCCTTCATCTGGAAGATGGTCGTATACCTGAGACACAGTGTAGCTTCAGAAAGGGCTGAGGAACAGTTGATATGGTGTTTGCTGCTCGACAGCTCCAGAAGAAATGCCAGGAGCAGAACAGAAGTCTATACATAATGTCTGCAGATCTGACCAAGACCTTTTATACTCTTAGTCATGAGGGCTTATGGAAAATTATGTCAAAATTTGGTTGCCCAGAGAAATTCATCAGTATTGTATGATGATATGCTTGCTTGAGTTCTAGCTAATGGACTCTCATGCTTTCCCAGTCACTGATGGAGTGAAACAAGGCTGTGCGCTTGCTTCCATGCTTTTTAGCATGATGTTTTCAGCCATGTGGTCAAATGCTTTCAGTGAGGATGAACACGGCATCAAAATCAGCTACTGCACTGATGGTAAATTTTTCAACTTGAAAAGGCCAAAAAAACCCAAGACCAAAGTGGAGGGAGTGTTGGTGAATGACTCTCTGTTTATAGATGACTGTGCACTTAATGCAGCCTCTGAAGCTCGGATGCAACAATTTTCTGCTGCTTGTGCTACTTTTGGTCTAACAATTAACACCAAGAAAACTTAGGTGCTCTATCAGCCACCACCACACCATCCATATGTGGAAACATTGTTTACAGCAAATGGAGAAGTTTTGAGTGCTGTTGACAAATTCATTTACCTTGGGAGTGTACTTTCCAGGGATGTACACATTGATAGTGCGGTTGACGCATGTGTTGCCAGAGCTAGCTCAGTGTTTGGGAGACTCCAAAGGAAATTATGGGAGAGAAGAGGTACTGGACTGACTACCAAACTAAAAGTCTACAGAGCCATCGTGTTGATCTCATTGTTGTATACCTGTGAAACCTGGACAGTATCAGCACCATGCCAGGACACTAAATTGCTTCCATTTGAATTTTCTTAGGAATATTCTGAAGATCGTCTGGCAGGATAAGGTACCAGACCCTGAGGTTCTTTCTTCAACTAAACTGCCAAGCATTCAAACTCTGCTTCAGAGAGCACAACTCCTATAGGCTGGTCAAATTGTTCAAATGCTTGTCAAAAAGACTTTTATGGAGAACTCACACAGGGCAAGTGTTCACATGGTAGTCAGAAGAAGTGATACAAGGTCAGAAGTGATACTCTCTAGGTGTCTCTTAAGAACTTTCTAATTGATTATGTGACATGGGAGACCTTGGCACAGAACCACTCAGCATGGAGTGCCCACATCAGAGAAGGTGCTGTGCTCTATGAGCAAAGCAGAATTGAAACAGCTCAAAGGAAACACAGGATGCTAAAGTTCAGAGTATCCACCCCAAATATTCATATGGACTATTTGTTCCCAACCTGTGGTAGAGCATTCCAAGCTCATGTTATTCTGATCAGCCACAGCTGGACAAACTGAAACTTGTCTCTACCATGGGGATGTCATTTTGGTCGTCTTTGAGAGCAAAGGACAACAACCAATCAACTAATCAACTAGAAAATACATATAGAGTTTTACAGTTTAAATTCATACCTGTTATCACTATATGATCTTACAGTGTACTGGTCTAAAATATTGTGAGGTTCTAAGTTGCAGGGCTGCTTTTGGTGTAGTCAAAAAAGAGAGCTAAGTAATTTTATTTAATTCTTGGTAGGGTATGGCTAGTTTCCCCACGCAGAAACTGTCAAGAGCTTTCACAGAGGAAGTTACTTTAACCTAAGCATGCAGCTAGATCCTGAAATCTTACCATTAAACAAGATCTTAATGTTACTGATTTTTGTTTTTTTAAACATATTTACTTCAGTCTTTTAGCAACTAAATCTGTAACCCAAAAGAATTCAAGAAAAGCAAAATTATCTAACAACATTTCTAAAACAATGAATTATGAAATTAATGTGACATTTTTATACATTACAAATCACATTAATTGAGGTAACAGCTTATTAACAAGCTTCCTGACCCATATAATATAATGTTAGTAGTAATAATAATATTTATTTCACTTAAAATTAGATCAGAACAAATTCCACCACTTCTCCAAATATCAAATATGAAAATAATAACCTTAGTTTATCGTTTTGATGATTTATTATTATATTTTACATAAAGACTATTTATTCCAAAAATTTCATATTATGAGATTCATTATTTCCAACTAAGGCACTGCTAAAGATTTTAAAAGTGACAGGACATAAGAGATTTTAATCCTCACACTTAGGAATACTTTGCTCATTTAGATTCCTCCTAAACCCCATATTAAACCATCTGAAACTACCACATAGAACAAGAGCGGCTTGGAACACATGGCCCTCTAGAGACTGAACTTTACAAATCAGGACTTTAGAAAAAATAACCAACTCATTGGTTATTAATAATAATTTCTCTCAGCTTTATAAATGTCAGTTATAATTATATGTAGGTGTGCGTCAGATGGGATTCTTTTTTCTACAATTGTATTAATTTGGTTATTCCCAGTTTGGAGGGTTGAGGTCAGGGAACCATATGTTGAAGTTTGGGGTGCTTGGGACCCCAACATACTGACACCCTTGGTCCTGCCTGAATGAATTTGACCCAAGCTTTCTTTTAGCCAAAGTAAAACCAAATTTATTAAAGATTCGCCATGTTGGGTTGACTGTTAAGAAGCCTCACCATACAGTCTAAAAGGAGACTAGCCAATGGAAAACTCACTCTGAAGACTAGGACTCCCTTGGCAGGTACCTTCTTACATTCAGAAACCCATATCTGTTCCCAAAGTCTAGTGATATGTGACTCTCCTCATAAATGGAGATCAAAGTCGGGAGCTTGAAGGGGGTGGTATATAGTTATTGAGAGGTCTTTTTTGAGCTTCTGGCTTCCAGTTTTGAGGGAGAGAAGATGAAAGATGCCAATCCCACTTCAGGTTGCTGAATGAAAAAACTTCTGGGAAAAAGCTGACATGAGAAGAGTTGGCAATTTCCATTATGTTTCCTAGAGACTTTGGGAAACTTCCTCTTGGGTGAGATCCGGGAATCTCTTGGTTAAGCTGAGTCACCTTACTCCTAATGGGAGAGTTCCTTCACTTTTTATTGTCCAATATATATTCTTCTGTGTATGCTTTCTCTGATTTCTGTTTTGCCATGATTTGAATAACAGGTTTCTTATTGTATTTCTATCAGCGAGAAGGAGTCAAGTCTAGAATATAAAACTTGGGCTCCTCCTTTCTCCAGTAATAAAGCAAGGATCAGAAGTTAGCTGGAATCTGAAAATCACATCCTCTAGGCTAATAATATTTATGAGAGCAGATATAATTATTGTTCTCTCTTTGAGGAGGGAAGAGCGTTAGCCTCCACCTCCTGCTTCCCCTCCTGGCAGGAATTAAAACTCTCTCTTGGAGAAGGGGTGGGTGGGAGGGAAAAAGAGCCTAGAGACTCCCCTCAATGATAACCCTCATTGTTAAAAGGTGGAGATGTGCGCGCGTGTGGACAGCCTTCTACACCCTCATGAATGCATAAATATTAATTCTGATTTTGCTGGCTTTAATCTGGGTTATTTAATATCTTTCCATATTCCTTAGCATTTATCACAGTTGCATTTTTAATAGTTTTAGCCATGGGGATGCCTCTGCTCTGGCCCCCAGCTCTAAGATCATGCGTCTGGAAGCCTCCCAGTCTCTCAGCAGGCTCCTGTCCTGTGAGAAAATTTTCTCTTGTTGCAAAAACATGCCCTTGTCAGAAGAGATACAGGGATACTGGCCCCAGAATTTCTGTCCAAGGACTCTCCTAACGTCCACGCCTCTGGCAACCAAACAAAAACTGTCTTTTCTCCCTTGTTGTATGGTATCCAACAAAGTTATGTATGCAGACTCGCCGTATTTTCCCATGCACAAGTTACAGGTGCCTTGCTGAAGTCCCTAGATTGCCTAATGAGCATCCAGGGAATCTTCCCCGGTCCCTTTTTGATGGAAGCCCCGCACCATCCTCACTAGTTTTCAGGTTCCAACACACCTTTTCCACTTGACCAAGAGGAAGTTTGGGGGTGTGAATTCGTTCCAGGTGACGTTGCCTTGGCATTCTCGGGGTCCCCGCACCCCCAAACCTCTTCAGAAGAGTAACGCCTCTTCTTTTAGATGTATGGTGAAGCATCATGAGATGTAGCTCTATCTTCAGCCTTCTCTCAAAATGCTCTTGTGCTGCTTTATTTTGCCAGACCGCCGTCCCACTGTTCCTGGAACAACTCAACAGTAAATTCTGAACTGGAAAACACCTTAGAAGCCATCTAGTTCATAGGAGACACGAGTTCAGGTCCCAGTTTCACTCCCTTGTTAGCGGTGTAATTCTAACGAAGTCACCGCCTCTCTATACTTTAGCTCTGTCCTTCGTGAAAAAGCAGTCAGTCCACACATAGCTAGTCCTTCTCAGTTACCCTCCTGCTAAGGGCGAGGACATGTCATCATGACACAACGTAGAATTGGAAGGGACTTTGGATCATTTAATCGAACTCCCTTATTTTAGAGAGGAGAAAATAAAAAAAAGTCTTCTGGACTCCAAATCTCGGTTTTTTTTCCATGCTGCAGAGAAGGCACCAATAAGGCGTGTACCTAGAGCCTTCTGGGAGTCGTAGTTCCTGGGAAGAGTGGACTCGGGCCACGCCCCTCTGGGTGCGCGCGCAGCTGGGTTGCCCTCAGTCTCACGCTGCCGCAGTGTGCTAATCCTCGCGGGGGAACACGACCTACAGGTGACCGGGGACCCCGCGGCTGGGAGAGCTGCCGTGGTCCGAGGATCGCTCGTGG
Organism: Notamacropus eugenii; assembly: GCF_028372415.1. Classification (NCBI taxonomy): domain Eukaryota; kingdom Metazoa; phylum Chordata; class Mammalia; order Diprotodontia; family Macropodidae; genus Notamacropus; species Notamacropus eugenii. The sequence goes on from NC_092874.1 coordinate 400,912,370, forward strand.
CGGGCTGTCCGGCTGGGGGAGGGGTGCCGCGTCCGAGGGGAGAGCAGCTGGAGGCGCATTCCGCCTGGGGTTGTGGTTTATTTTGCCCCCGCTTGCTTTCCGTACTCCGGGGCCGCCCCGGTGTGTACCCGGGCCGTTCTCAGCCTCCGCTCGGGACCTCCTCTCCCTGTGGGGGAGGGGGCGAGAGAGGCGCCGGCCGGGGGCCCTGGAGGAAAACGAGGGAGAAGGGAGAGAAGGGGGAGAGGCCAGAGAGGGGGAGGGGGAACCTCTGCCCCCCCGGGCGGCGCCGTCTCCTTCCGGCTCTGGGGCTGAAGTGTAACCTCCCGTTAGGGCCGCCTTCGGTGGGTGCTTACAGGAACCTTCCGTGGCTCCCCAGTCCTTCCTCTGAGCCTGTCACCGGCCCCCTCTGGCCTCCAGGATCGAACAGTTAGGTCCACGCCTGGCGTCTAAAGCGCTTCCCAGTCCGCCCCTCCCCCAGCCTCTCCCACGTGGGGAGTTGGCATCAGCCTGGCACCCCCGGGTCTGTGCCTTCTTACACTCTCTGGGGGCAGCTAGGCGGCCCAGTGGATAGAGTCACAAAGGCCGCCTTGGACTCCCAGGCCTAGCCGTGAGACCCTGGGCAAGTCACTTAACCTCTGTTTGCCTTAATCCGTTGGAGAAGGAAATGGCAAACCACCCCGGTGTCTTCGCTAAGAAAACCCCTTGGGCAGTATGGTCCACTGGGTCACACAGTCCAACACGACTGAACCACAGCAATGCACTGAATTCTTTCCTCACAACACCCTGGTCTCCTTGCTGCTTCACTTCCACACCATTCCTCATGTCCAGCCTCCTTGGCTCTTTATAGCCTTTTCACTTTTTTATAAAATATAAATTTTTATAATATTTAATTTATGTGTATAAATTATATATAAATATATAAATAATATTTATATAAATTTTTATAAAATATAAATTTTTATTTATTTTACTTTATATTCACTTTTCACCTTTACTACCTTTTCACTTAGCTGGAATGCCCTCTTCCTTCCCCCTGCCCCCACCCTTTGCTTTCCCTGGTTTACTTCAAATCCCAGCTTCTGTATAAGGCCTTTCCTGATATCCCTCAAGTGGCTAGCATCAGTTCTATACTTACCTTGTTTGTGCACGGCTGTTTTCATGTTTGCCTTCTACCTTAGAAATGGAGCTCCTTAAGAAGAGAAACTTTTTGCAAGTCTTTACAGTTGCCTTTCTTTAAATTCCCAGTTCTTATCAGAATGTCTGGCATGTGATCAGCTCAACAAAATGCTTACTGATGGACTGACTTCCAGTGCAAATTTTGGAGCTAGATGCTGGTCTTAAAATAATTAAAATAATTTGATAATTTATCTCTGCCCACAGCAAACTTAAAGATTGGGTGTAGGTGACCAGCCTAAATCTGAAGAGAACTTGTTCTTGAGCCAGAAGGTGGATTTGAAGTCCAGGGTGACAATCCTAGATGGAGAGATGCCAGCCCCAAATAACGTAATGGCCGTTTCTCTGAGCCCTCAACATGAACAAAATAGAGATGAGTTGAGGGAACAGGTAACCACCTTACAAAGAAAAACATTTAATCTTGAAGCATCTCGCCAGAACTTTAGATGTTTTTCATACCCAGAGGTAGCTGGACCCCGTGAGGCTGTGAACCAGCTCTGGGAACTCTGCCGTCAGTGGCTGAGACCAGAGATTCACACGAAGGAGAAGATCCTGGAACTACTGGTATTGGAGCAATTCCTGACCATCTTGCCCAGTGAGATCAGGATTTGGGTGAAGTCACAGCATCCGGAGAACATTGAGGAGGCTGTCGCTTTGGTGGAGGATTTGACTCAAATACTTGAGGAGGAAGGTGAGAGCTGTAGAAGGTAGAGGGAGAGAGCAAAGTCTCTTCAGGATATAAATGGGGAAAATAGACAACATAGAGGGACACTTGGAGAGGAGAAGGTCTCTGGATGGGTAAGGTTCAGGAAACAACTATCGTTGAGAGAGTATAAAGCAAAAAAAAAAAGAATGAGAGAGAAGGTTAGGATGGAGACCTGTGGTGGTTGCATGTGCCTTAGGTGGAAACTGAGAAGGATCAATTAAGTAGAGGAATGATACATTAGAAGTGATGCACAAAACCCAGGAAGAGAGAAAATCCCAGAAGAGATTGACATTGTTAAATACTGCATGAGGAGGTCAGGAAGGGTGAAGACTGAGAAAAGTCCATTGGAATGGGCAATAAAGAGATTTTTAGTGAAAAAAAAGTTTCTTTACTGGATTTAGCAAAAAAAAAAAAAAAAAAAGATTTATCAGTGAAGAACAATTTTTGTCAAGTGGGTGGGATGGAAGCCAGACTTCAAGGTAGCAATTGGTATAGAAAACTTTCTAGGAATTTCACTGTCAACAGAAGGAAAGATATATAGCAATAATTTTAGGGGATAGTAGGGTTATGTGAAGATTTTTTGGGGATTTAAATTGGCAAGGAAGAGGGCCAGATTATCCTTTGAAATCAGAGCAAATGAGGAGAGAAGGGGAGATACATACTTTTGAGGAGATTTGAAATGTGAAACAGGAAGAAGAAAATAGAATCAGATAGCCTCTGTTTTTTCTGGGAATTATGAGGCAGGGTCTTCTGTTAAGAAAAAGTAGGGGGTGGCTTAGGTGTTTTGAAAAGAGAGATTTGGAACACTCTCTGTGGGGAGTGTGATAGTAAATTGTTAGGGAAGAATTGTTAAAGGCTACATCTGTAGCAAGAGACTAAGTTCAGATTTAATGACACATTTTTAGTTGACCTAGTCAGAATTGTTGTTTGAATCCTTTTGACATACAGAAGCACCACAGTAGGAGCTGAAAAGACACATGGGGGAAATACTCCAGGGCTGGGTTTGGAAAGAGTTGAGTGGTAGTAAGGAGAATGGGACATGAGATTCAAGGATCAAGGACAGTAAACTGGCTAGCTAGATAGGCAAGATTTTAAGGGGAAGAAAATGAGACCAGAACAGGGATAAAGTAATCCTGTGAAATAAAGGAGGAATAAGAAGGATAGAAAGTGGTGAGGTTAGAGAATAGTTAGAAGGAGTGAGGCACAGGGAGATGTGGAAGCAGAGGAAGTTAAAGGAATTTCAGAGTTGTGGGTTATGGCGGCAGAACCCCTATGGATGATGATGAAATCAAGGACCTGACTACCTGTGTGTGGCTGTGGTTGAGTGAAGATTCAGATTATAGAGTTGCTAAGGTGGATAAACTGAGGGAAAGTAACCAAGGGAACATCAACATGTGAATGAAAGTCGTTAAATATAAGGACATAGGGTGTAATAGAGAGGAAGACTGTGAACCAGGTACTGAGCTCCTTGAGAAAGAAGGATGAAGAACCTGATCCACTGCAGTAATAGTCACCAGGATGGACATGATCGTATATCTGGAAAGAGTGAACCTCAGAAGAGGAGGTATTACAGAGTGAATGTAGTAGGCATGCCTGGAAGTGTCAGTGAGAAGTAAGAAACATGGCTACCGATTTTCCTGACCCAGTGTGTCAGGGGACAGGGCAAATGAGAGAAGATACATCTAGTATAAGTGTGGATGACCAGGGATGTAGGGTGTTCTGGAAAGAAGTTTCTGTGATTTCAAAGATTGGATGGGGCATGAAATTAAGTTTAATGTGAGGTTTAATATGTTAAAAATAGAATGAGGCTTCAAGAAGGCATGGTGGGAGGATGAGTAGAGTGGGATTAGGCAGTATAAGGCTACCAATGGTCCGATAGGAGGGAGTGGGTAATGATAGTGTTCAGCAAGAAAAATGTGTGTTTATCATGCTTTAATTAATTTAATTAATCCTTTAATTGCCTGTGAGATGAGTGAAGCAGATATGACTAGCCCACTTTTACTGATGAGGAAAACTAAGGTGTAGTGTGATCAGTTGACTCACTGAGGTTTATACAGCTAAAAGTGATTAAGCTTGATCTTGATTCCAGGTCCCCTTACCCTGAGATTGTGCTATTCTCACAAGATACTACTTGCTATGTAATAAATAGAAAGTACTATGTTTTCTAGGAAGCAATTTTTTCAGTAAACTGATTGATTCTGCATCAAATTGGAGATGGAATGATGAAACTAGTTCATATATCTTGATTTTAAAGCTGTCTTTCTCTCCTTAATCAAGTCAACAAGCATTTATTCAATGCCTATTTTTTCAGTACCAGGCATTTGGCTAAGTGCCAGGGAGACAAAGGAAGACTTTAAAACAAAGAGTTCACTATCTAATTGAGAGACAACTTGCTAACAACTGAATACAGAAAGATTATATATATATATATATATATTATATATGTATTGGAGATAATCTCAAGAGGGAAGGCACTAGCATTAAAGGGGATTCTTGCAGAAGAAGGGGATTTTAGGTAAGACTCGAAGGTAGTCAGAGAAGTCTGAACGTAGGGTTGAGGAGGGAGAGCATTGGATTATGTGAAACAGTGTGTGAAAGTGCCAAGAGTTGGGAGATATCTAGTCTTGGGTGAGTAATAGCAAGAAGGCCAGAGTCATTGTATTATACAGTATGTAGAGGGAATAAAGTGTGTGTTCGTCCTTCATTGCTGAAGAAGACCACGCCATCAGAGAAATGATGACATGACTTGCACTTGACTTTGTTTTGAGTGAGGGAGGGCTGTGCAGGTCACCAGCCTCACTTCTTCTCCAGAGCCATCTGAATCCAGTGACCAGATATTCATCAGGATGACTGGAGATGACCCAGGATGAGGCAGTTGGGGTTAAGTGACTTGCCCAAGGTCACACAGCTAGTGAGTGTCAAGTGTCTGAAGTGAGATTTGAACTCAGGTCCTTCTGACTCCTGCACTGGTGCTCATCCACTGCACCATCTAGCTGCCCCAAAGGTGAATAAAGCATAAGAACACTGGAAAGGTAGAAAAGGTCTAGATTATGAAGAGTTTTAAAAGCAAAACAAAATTTAAAATTTTATCTTAGAGGTTTGAGGGAACCACTGGAGTTTATCAAATAGGAAGTGGGGGGTGACATGATCAAACTGCATTTTAGGAAGATCAAATTGATAGCTGGATAAAAGATGGATTAAGTGGAGAGAGAATTGAGGCAAGAAGATCAATCAGAAAGGTACTGCAGTAGTGTAGGCATTAGAAAGACTATTTCAGTGGACAAGTCCTTAAAGACCTGTTGTCATCAGAGGGACATAGAGGCAAGGCCCCATGTGGCAATACCATTTGCTTTGAATTTGTTATATCCTGGTCACTGATTATTTTTCCATTCTTTTGTCTACCTAGCTCTGATTTCTCAGAATTCTTTTCTCCAAAAGGGAAGCACAGAGAAGGTGGGAGTATCTTCTGTGTTACCAGTAGCCAAATTTCAGGTGAGTTGAAATATCCTTTGTCTTTCCTGCAGTGCTCTCTTGGGTCGCAGATGGATACTTTTCCATTCTTTTGCCCTATGGTATTTCTTCCCAGCAAAGACCTGCCCAGAGATGCAAATTCCTGTTGTTTTTTTCCAAATAAGTTTTTATTGGTATTATTTGTTTGCTACATCATCTATAGTTATTCCAAGAGAGTCACCTCATATTACAAATAGTATTTTTTGAAGAGAAAAAAAGGTCAGCATATCTACTCAGTGTATTGAAAAAGTCTGAAGTCATGATGGATCTTCCCCAGAACTCCGTGAAGGTGGTTTGAAGCATTCTCTCATATCTCCTCGTTTGAATGATATTTGAGCTTTATAATTTCTGTTGCATTCACTTTTGATTTTTTTGGTGTTCTTTCTGTTTACGTTGTTGTAGTTATTATGTATATTGTTCTCTTGGTTCGGATTTCTTCACTCTGCATCAATTAATGTAGATATTTCCGTGCTTCTTTGTATCCATCGCATACTTCATTTAACAATTTGTTTGGCCATTCCTGAATCTACTTTGTTTCCAATTCTTTGCTATCACAAGAAGTGCCACTATAAATATTTTGGAGTAGATGGGGATTCTCTTCATAATGATGGTTTCCTGGGGGTATAGCCCAGTAATAATGGTTCATAGAGTGTGAACATTTTGGTCTATTTGCATAATTCCAAATTGCTTTCCAAAATAGTTATACCATTTAATAGCACCATCAACAATGTTTTAGTGTGCCTATCATTCTACAACCCCTTTAACATTGACTGTTGCCATTTTTTTTGTCATTGCCAATTTGCAGGGTGGGAGGTGAAACCTCAGAGTTATTTTGATTTTCATTTCTTGTATTAATGGTTTGGAGTATTCTGATGTGATTGTGAATAATTAGCAGTTCTTTTGAGAACTGTCTGTTCATATCTTTTGACCACTTATTTATTTCAATCTTACATATTTATTGTTAATCAGTAAACATTTATTAAACTTCTACTATGTGCCAGACACTGTGCTAAGCATTATTTATATACATTTGATACCTAAATCTTATCAGAGAAATTTGACATAAAGATTTTTTTCCCCATTCAACCACTTCCATTTTTATCCTAGATGCACTAATTTTGTCTGTGCAGAAGCTTTTCAATTTCGTTTTATCTTTTGTAATTACCTTTATCTTTTATTTAGTTAAGAATATGTCTCCTACTCAGAGCTGTGAGAGGTATATGATTGTTTCCCTTCTAATTTTTAAAAAATATGATTCTTTATATTAACGTCATATATCCATTTGTAATGTATTATGGACTGTGGTATAAGGTGTTGGCCTAAATCTAATTTCTGCCAGACTGCTTTTTGGTTTTCCCAGCAGCTTTTGAAGCTTTTTTTAATGGAATTTTTTCCTAGGTAATTTGTGTTTTCTATTTTGTCAAAACACTATGTTTTTGAGTTCTGTGGTTTCTGATTCTCCCTTTTTAATGTGTTCCTTATTTTTATCTTTTTTTTTTTTAACAATTACCAGATAATTTTGGTTATTGTTGATTTTTAATATGGTTTGAGATCTGGAAGTGCTTTCTTTACATCATTTCCCTTCATAGTCTAGATCTTTTGTTTTTCCAAATGCATTTTGTAATTATTTTTATCAAATTCCATAGAGTGTCCCCTTAGCGATCTGGATGGTATAGTATTAGAAGGGTTAATTGACTGTGATGGAATTGGCATTTCTATTATATTGGCATAACCTTGCCATGAGGCCTGAATATTCTTTTTGCCATAAGTCTTTTGTGGGCTTTTCTAAGTTGATCCTCATATATTTTATGCATTTTGTTGCTGTTTGTAGTGGTATTTGCCTTTCTGTTTTTGCTTCTTGGTGATCTGGCTTAACTTGCCAGTGGGTTCAGATTCTTCAAGGAAGGAGAGGCACCCAGAAATACAGACTATCACAACTGTTTATTAGCTTTACAAGGAAAGCTACAGGGGTGGGAACAGCTGGATGGGGTGGGACATGCACACACCCACACCCACACCCACATGCACACGCACGCACGCGCACACACATGCACATGCATGCACGCACATACACATTCACACACACTCACATTCACTCTCTCTTACTTGCATAATAATGGAGGGGCAGTGGCCTGCATGGGAGGATCGAGAACACTTATCCCCAACAAGTCAGAAGAGGCCTTCTTCTCATGTCTTATCAGCATTTGTACTTTTGGAACCTGGCATTTTATTCCTTAACAGTTAGATCTGAGAGAAATGATTATTAAATAACAAGTTATTGTTATCCCTGAAAATTTTACCCCACCTAGACTTACCTTGTTGGAGTTGTTGTTTTACCCAATTAAAAAACCTTACAAAGAATTTAATCTGAGGTGAGTTATAGCCATTATATATTCTGCTCAGGCAGATTTGGGAAATGAGGTAGATCCTTTGTCTAGATTGCTCAAGACTGGGGATGATTTGGAAGTAAATTATGTCATCCCCCCAGCCCTCCATTAGAGTAGGTCCACCTTATTCAGAATCAATTGCCATCCTCAGGAACATACACTCTTCCAAGTGTTGAGTACTTTCCTTGAGGGGTCAAGTGTCAATAACCCCTTTTATTAATTATATGCTAGCAAGATTAGTAAAATGATAAACTACCCAGAAATTATGTCTCTCAAACTTTTTATATATCACAGTTCTGTTTCCATCTCTGAGACTGGATTATTTAAGATTTTTTTCTGATTTTCTGATAATTTGAGTACTTTTTATTGATCTACTTCTTTCTTTTATGTTTTCAGTTTCATTACCCCAACCTGTGTATAATGCTTTATGATTATTCTTTTTATTCTATTTTTGTTGTGATTTCACTTTGTTCATTTACTATTTTATTGATTTAATAACCTCCTTTTTAATGACATTAGCTAAAGATCAATGAATTTTATTAGTATTTTCAAAGAACTAAATTTTAATTTTTATGGTTTACATGTTTTTGTTTCTAATTTATTTCTCTTTCTCTTCTAATTTTTAACATTTCCTCTTTTGTGCTTATTTTAGGCCTGCATCATGAGCTTCATTATTCTTTGGAACACATTATTCCATTTCCCTCCTACATTTTCTGGTGGGTGCAGAATAGTTTTGTACTATTTGACTTTCCTTTTCTTTGATTTGGATAGCCTTTTTTCCTGATGGCTTGTAGAACTTGTTTCTGAACTGAATTGTTAAAAATGTCTACTATGTGTCTTGGAGTTGGCAGGTTTTTTTTTTCCCCCTGGAGGGATCCATTCATTTTTTTAATTGGTATTTTATTTTTTGGTGCTCAAAAGGGTGGTTTTCTTGAATTACTTCTTGCATTACAGTGTTGAAATTTTTTTGTCTTGTGGTCTTCTGGGAGACCTGTGATGCTTCCATTGTATGCATCTTGTCTTGGAGATCAGTATGTTTTGCTTGGGTAGTGAGCATATTGTCTTTTAAGGTTAGTGTTTTTCTGCTTTTCTTCATTTAGATTGTCCTTCACATCTGTGTATTTATATTCCCAATTAATTGTTCTCTCTTTTTTCTTTGTTGAGACTTGCCATCACAGATTTAAGTTTTGCTATTCTGCCCATTATTTTTGTTAAGTAAGTCATTAATTCTGCTCTCATAATTCTCATTTCTCTTTTAAATCACTCAGGAGCAGTATGTTGTGGTTTTGTGTTCTCCTCAAATTCCATAGGGTCCTCTGTCTCATCAAATGTTGGATGGTTTCCCTTTGTTTTGTAGTACTTATTCATCCTTCTGCTGTTACTGTTTCCTCTGTTGATTTATATGCTTATAATATAGGTCTTTGAGTTTTCTTCTTCCTGAAATCTTTAGTAATATCAGTGGGGTTTTTTTCTCCTTATTTTCCTCTGATGCTCATTTTTTGACTCCTTCCCCTCTGATAGTGGTTTCTGATCTTCAAGTATCTCAGCCTCTTACCACACTGGACAATGAACTGTTTACCAGCCTAGATCTCTGCCCCAAGTGACTTTGAGAACTGACTTAGCTAGATACCAAACTCTTTTCCTTAGGCTTAATGGAGTTCTCCTGTGCCCCTCCTTGTCTCAGTGTCCTGTCCTTCTCCCTCTGTCCCTCACTACTCTGGTCCAGCACCAGCAGAGAACTCTCTGAGGCCCTGGGAGGAAAGGTTTTGTGGGGTATGAGGTTGATGCTTTTTCCACCATGCCCTTTTGCTCTGCCCTTCTGCAGAGATCTTTTGCAGCTCAGAACGCTAGTGGTATAGCAGTACTTACGTGTTATAGTGCTGGCTGGTTTTGCAGCCTGGAGTGCCAACACAACACTGGCTATTGGTCATTTCCTGAGCAAACTTCTGCAGCTTTTCTTTTTTGTAATCTTTTGGATTCTGGGTGTTCTCGACCATGGAAGTTTCTTTATCTTTGGCAGATAATTTCTGTTTTAGAGAGGTTCTGGATATAGGAATCAGAAAAAATATCTTCATGTTGTTGGTCATGTGATTTAAACATTTCAAACTTCTGTTGTTGTATTCCATTAAGTTGGACCTATGCTGAAGATGATGGACCCTATAGGAAATATTCCTTTGTTTTGCTGTGTTTTCTCTTCTCTACCCAACTTTCATTTATATCTATTATGTGTTTATTGTAGTGGCAGTCATTCTGATGGATATAAAAGGAATATAAACACAATCCTTAGAATCAAACAAGTTATAGCCTCATTGTAACAAGAATACCACAAATGGGAGAAAAGGAAAGTAAGCGAAGAAAAGTACATAACTAAATCCCATAATGCATAATCCAGAAAGGAAGTGTTGTCATTTTAGGAAGAGGTCAAGAGTGGGTTGCAATATAGGAAACTGATTATGAAGAAATGTTTGTATTTTACTAGGATAGGGAAATAGATTTTAAGTTAAAAGAATAGAACACACTGAGAAGATAAGGAACATGTTATCTGTAATAATCAGTGTGAATGTACTTTCCTGGCTAGAGCAGGTTTATAAGGTTTAAATAGTGGGAGCCAGGTTTGAAGAGAATATTGAATATTGGCTTGAGCAGTTTGAATTTTATTCAGGGGTCAACGGGTAGTGTTTTAAGTTTTTTTGGGAAGATATTTGAAGGAAGGAAAGGGTCAATGTGAAAGAGTCAAAGTCAACTCTAGGATTTCTAACTTTACAGACTAGAAGAATGGTATATGTTGTGGCCAAGGCTATGTCTGTAGGCTGACTATAGAGCTATGTCAGAATGTTAGGAATAGATTGGGCTGCTTGTTCCCATTTCTGGGCCATGTCCCTCCCATGCTCTGAATTCATTTTCTCTTGAATGGAGAGTGAATTGGGAGCCTCCTTGCCTCAGGAAGCCTCAGTTCGGCGTTGATGCTGTCAGTCTTCCACTTACGTTGTACATCATGATAAAAAGATTTTCTTAGGCCTCTACACTCTTTAGACAGTTACTCTCCACAAATTTCACATATTGCTAGCTTTTTTGAAGAGAAGAAATCTGTTTTTTTTTAAACTATGAAAATAGGGAACAGGTAAGAGAATCCATTAGTTTTAGTGTGGTAGTTATCCAAGGTCAACTTCTTAGAGTGAAAATTACTCCAACCAATATTCTTGGAAATGTAACTTTAAGTTACCTGGTAGTATTCAACCCAATTTCTGAAGAAACAAGGTGTGTCTAGTAACTTTTCAATAGTTACAATTTCTAAGAAATTTTTCAACTTGTTTTTATGGATTGGACAGTGACTTGAAGCAAGTAAAGAATAGTCTTCCTCCTCTCCCCCTTCCCTTTGAAATCCCTGGGTTATGTGAGTAATTCTAGAGTTTCTAAAGCACTTTGAAAATGTTAAATCACTGTATATAAATATGAGCTAGACAGCTTTAGTGCATCATAGTTGGGGGAAAGGGAAAAATCTCCCCTAACACTTTGAGTGGACCCTCTGTGATGAGCTCATGTGAGGACATAGACAAGAGTCTTAGGGAATAGCCCAGTATGAATGGATTGTGATCTGCATTGTTAGGTTTGGATCTGCATCCAAACAGATGAGATCCCAGAACCATTTGAGTACTATTATAATTACAATTATTATCATGAGAATTTTCTTTTTTTCCCAAAGATTCACTTGGTTGTGACCAAGGCAGATGGTGAAATATTAGACTAGCTGGATGCTTTTTGCAGAAAATATCTGATTGAAACATTTTCATGTAGATATTTAAAAATATTATAATAACTAATCCAATTCTATTGTTGAAGAAACTTCAAGTCATATAATCATTTGTTGGTAAGAATTACCAGTATCTCTTCATCCTACTGAGTTATGAGTTAAAACTCGCAGTTCACATTTCTGTCACCCAGTCTCAGGTTTTGGTGCTCTATCAGTGTGTAACCAAAACAGGTTCTGAGCAGCAGCCTTAGTATCTTATTCCCAGTTGACTTTTACTCTTCTCTACCCTTTCACCTCTTTAAAGGCCTTCCCAAAAAAACTTAGAACTCCATCAGAATTCCTCTGAGGCCGAACTTTTCTATTCCTCTATTCCTGGATGCCCATACTATATGTTTTTTTTATGCCTCTGTATTATCAGTCTCTCTGGTCTTATTACCCTGAACAAGAATTTTTCCTTGTCCTTGTCCAACCTCAACCACGTTGTCCTTCTTTGGTTGGTCAGAGTCAGTCCCCCAACATCAAAAATGACCACCTGTCAGATTTTATAAAATATCATACTGGGTTTCCATTTTTAGAACACACTTGTTTCTGTGACTTCAGTCTGGTTCAAATGCCAGATTATAGAGCCCTATCTACTTAGCTAGATTTATAGTCTTCCTGATCAAATGAGATAATACTTGTAAAGCACTTACCATAATGCTTGGTACATAGTAGGGGCTATATAAATGCTCATTTCCTTCTCTTCCTTTTCCTCCCTCCCTCCCTTTTCTCCAGTTCACAGGGTCTTATATCTCCTTGGTCACCTCCATGTGCCCCTTCCATGTATAGACAAACCTCTGTCATCCCTATTGGACCATGTTAACCATGCTCCTTCCTAGTCTATCTCAGCCTTCCTCAGTTTATGACATAGGCTTCATAGTATATAAATATGAATAAAGAAACGAAACCTAAATAATGGGTGTCAAACATTAAAACTTTACATTTTAGTCAAACTAGCCTTCGGTTTTGTTACTTTTGTTAAATTCCATCTCTTACCTGCATATCTTTTCACAGGCTGTTCCATGACTGAAATATTCTCATTTATCACTTATAGTCTCCAGAAATTTGTAGATGCATTCAAATTTCAACTCAAGTGCTACCTCCTATAGTGTGCCTTCCCTGGTCTCTCTGATTGTCAGTACTCTTCACATTTATTCCCCCCCTCAGTTATTTCTTATTTTTTTATTACGTGTGTTTTACATTTATTGTCTTTAATTTTTTACATTAACAAATAAATTCCTGGAGGGGAGGGATAGTTTTTTCCTATGCTTGTATCCTTTCCCCCTAGCAGAGTGTTGGTACTTAGTAGTAATAAATACATGATGAGAAAATTTTTCTAATTAGACAATGTCTGAGATTTGTATCTTTATTGAAAAATGAACAAATGAATAATCTTCATAGTCTAGTATAATCACTACATTGTATTCAGTTAGAAATTAATATTTGAAATAGGATTGATACGTCTCACATAATATCATAAAATACAGCTTACGATGAGTTTTGTTAAATTGGTAGCCTTATGGAATTTGGAAGGAAAGCATGAATTAATTTTTCACCAAGTTAATAGCATTGTCTACTCTGTGCACCTGAGGATCCTTCAGCAAAATAAGCAGTAATGCTGGTTATGAAAGGTAGGTTCCTATTGCTTAACAGGGTTCATTGGTTTAAAAAAAAAATTCATTCTTTCAGGTTTGCCGTAAAGAGTTAAGTAAAATTATGCACATTATAGATAAACAAAAGATTCAGGATCAGTCTGCAGGTTAAAATGTCTATTACTTATTGTATCCCCTATTCATTTCTCTACTTCTACCAGCTTCATTTACTACTATTGTAATGGGAGCTTATACCCAGCAAGCAGAAATGTGTTTGCTTTTTTAGGAAACCATCACGTTTCAGGATGTGGCCCCAGACTTCACTTGGGAAGAGTGGACACAGTTGGACCACGGTCAGCAGGACCTCTGTAGGGATGTGCTGATGGAAAACTATAGCAACTTGGCCTTTATTGGTAAATCTTTCCCTTCTGACTCCCATTTTTCACCTTGGAATGTTTTTGCTTTACTCATTATTAAAACCTATATAATACCAGAAGTACTTAGCTTAATTTTGTGTTGGCTTGCAGAAACCAGAAATTTTTAGTTCATTTTGGGTCAAACTATAGGATTTTTCTTTTCATTCTTCCCTGGGTAAAGACCTTTACCTTGTAGAACTAAAAATGGAGCAATTTCCCTTCCTCATTGTTATCCCTGATAATATCCTTTTCCAATCCTCTGCTTCTCTCTGTCCAAGATTTTCTGCCTGGATCCTAATGCAGATACCTTCAGGAGTGGAAGATTTGTACTCTTCTATGAATAAGGACTTAAGTGTCTTTCTGAACTGAAACCAGCTCTGTGTTCATTTTCTGTATAACTTTTAAAAATCCATTATTGGATATGCTTCTAAAATCTTTTGAAGTATTCTTTGAGTCTCCTTGGCAAATTTTCTCTTCCATAATTATTTGGATCATATTCTGAAATGACTCCTTCTCTTGTGTGAGTGTCCATTTTGCTTTTCTTTTCCATGCATAGGACTTTCAGTTTCTAAATCAGATGTGATCCCCCAGTTGGAGCATGGAGAAATGCCATGGTTGCTGAGGAGTGAAGCTCCAAATGACACCTCTCCATGTAAGTGAATGAAAAACTATCAAATGGAAATTAATAACCAGCTTCTGCTCAGATGGTAAGTCAGGGAGAAAAATATTTTTAAAATGTTACTCTAGCAACCCCTCCTCAAAACTTTATAGATTTTTGGAAAAGGGGTGAAGCCAATTGGTTTGAGCTTTTGTATTTATTTTCTTTATCAAGTATTTTTATTTTCTTTATCAACAAGTAATGTGTGCCCAGTGCCTCAAATCTCTTAGCATTCATTCCCAGGACCATAGACTTAGAGCTGTAAGGGATCTTAGAGGCCAGCCCCAACTTTCTCATTTCACAAATGATGATGTTGGTGCTCAGAAGTTAAGTGACTTTATTTTGTTTGCTTTCTTTAAATTCTGAAACCTGTATTATATTATGAAAGCTGCATTTAAAAGTCATGACTGGTTTCTCTTATTTAAATCCAGGGATCTTGAGCAGAATCACAGAATATTTACTTCAACTCATATTTGAACAGGAATCCCTGCTGTAATATGGCCACTGCCTGTAGTCCAGCCTTGCTTGAATATTTTTCATGAAGAGGAACATGCAGCCTCCTGAGTCAGACCATTTTATTTTTAGTGAAAGAGTTATGGTTAATTTATAGATAAAGTATAAGGGTATTTATTTAATCTGACAGTTGTATGAAAAGTATGGTATAATAGAGTCCAAGGGTCAAGTTTTCTGTGTTTGTAAGTTCTGGTTAGTTTTCTTGTATTATTTCTTGCATTATGGTATTAAAGTTTTTACTTGTATTCTTGGATACCTATAATTCTTTCTTTTTTCCCTTAGTGTTAGAGCTTGGATTCCAGTTCAGCTTTTTTACTTCTAAATCTCATCTTCTTGCTGAGAGAAGTGATTTTTTTTGTGCTGTATTAATAAGAAATTACTTTTTAAAATCCTATTTTTGACCCAAACATGAGAACACATATACAGAATAGAAAAAAGGACCAAAAGCATATCATAAACTTAAATATTAGAACTTAAATACAAAGTTAGAAAGAAAAAAAGCATGTCATGTGCATAGCAGAATATGAGAGGATTGAAACTATGTAACAATCAATTTTCATTTCAAGAAAGCCTGTATGATAAATAATATTGTGTTGTAAATTGTCCATCTTTTCTTTGCTTCCTTGTGAGTTCTTTTGTTCTCTGCTTTGCATTTTTCTACTTTGTTCTTTCCCCCTCACCCCTCCAGAAATCTACAATAAAGTTTAGATATATTTCTGTATAGCTGTAGATATATACATACACATATACATACATATGTAAACATTTACTTTCCCAAACATATTCTGCTCCTGATCTTTGTTTTTTACATTTGAGTAAATCTCTTGTTTCCTCTCCCTTCTGCCTCCTCAACTTAGCTTCTACCCATTACTTTGCCCAACTATTACTTGCATATCCCTCTCCAAGCATCCCTCCCCTATTCTCCCATTCCCATAAATATAAACATTCTTCTATACTCCCCTTTTACCTATTCCCTCCCCCTCCCCTCTAAAGATCCCTCCCTTGTCCTCTTCCCCTTCCCTAGAAGACTTTTGTACTCTTCTAAATATATATATGTCTTGTTCCCTCTTAAACCCATTCTCAATGAAAGTAGGTTACCAGAACTACTACTACTCCTCCCCCATCTAATTCCTCTGTATCATTTCTTCCTCTTGTACCTCATTTATATAAAATAATTACTCTTTTTTAGCTGTTCCTAAATGGTTTTACTTTCTAAATTCCTGTCCTATTCAGGTTTTCCTCAGTCTTACTTATGAGCTACCAAGTTTTTAATAAGAATCTTAGACATATATTTTACATTATATATGTATATATATAAAAATATATATGTATACACACACACACACACACACATTCACCCATAAAGTAAACAGTCTGTCCTTATGAATCCCTTATAATCATTCTTTGGAATGTACCTTATATTTCTCTTGGTTCTTGTATGTCAAATCTTCTATTAAAATCAGGATTTTTTTAACAAAGTGTTTATTAAATGTTTGTTTTTTTCATTCAGAATAATACTTAACCTTGCAGGGTATATTTTCAGCCAGAGCCCCAGTTCTTTTGCTCTTCGATATATTATATTTGAAGACCTGCAGTCCTTTAATGTCTCTGCTGCTAGGTCTTGTGTGAGTCTTCTTGTGGCACCACCATACTTAAATTGTTTTAATCTTGATGCTTTTAATATTTTATTCTTGGGCTGGGGGTTTTGGAATTTGACTGATATTCCTATGAATTTTCCTCATAGGATCTCTGTTAGGTGGTGATTGATGAATTTTTTCTATTTCTACTTTCCACCCTTGTTATAATGCTTCAGGACAAGTTTCTTTAATTATTTCTTGTATTATTGTATCAAGATTTTTTTTTTTTATCATAACTTTCAGGTAGTCCAATTATTTTTATATTTTCTTTTCTTGAAAGAAAATATATATAAAATATATATTCTCCAAATCTGTTGTTTTTCTTATAAGATGTTTCACCTTCTTTTATGTTTTTTCATTATTCATATTTTGATTAATTATTTCTTGATCTCTTATAATATCACTGGCTTCACTTCCCCCAGTTCTAATTTTCAGGGTGCCATTTTCTTCCTTAAGATTCTGGATTTCCTTTTTCTGATTGGTTAAATTTCCTTTCATAAAGTTCTTGTTTTTCTTGGATTACGCTTATATTTTTCTTTAGTTTTTTTCCTCCATCTCTGCCATTTGATTTTTAAACTCTTTTATAAGGTCTTCTAAGAATTCTCTTTGGTCAGGTGACTGTTTGAAGTTACCCTTCAGGAGTTTCTTTACTTCAGTATCCTCCTCTGAAGATGAACCCCAGTCATCTCTGTACCCATAATAGCTTTCTAAAAGAGTCTATGGATTCTTTCTCCTTTGCCTGTGCTTTTTTTTGTGGTCATAGCTTGATTTTTGTAATCACCTCTAGCCCTGGGATATGGGAAATGGTGCCTCTTGCCCAGATCTTCAGTTCTGCCCTCCTACCTGGAACCAAAGCCAAATCCCCAACCTCCTGTAAGTGCCCACAGCCAGGGGCTTTCTGCCTCCACTGAGCATGTGCTAGATCTTTCTCACCCCCACTGCTCTTTGCAGCACAGCAAGGTCTGACATTCCTTCTCAGCAGAGGTTTTTTCAATCTTCCCATGGCTTAAATGCCCAACTCCCCTCACTCTCCTGGGGCTGGGGCTAAGGTAGCCTCTCAAACCAACTAAACCCAGGACTTGCAGCTTGTTGTTAAAAGGGACCCTAGCCTGGAGGTGTTTACTCTTTATAGGGACCAAGTGTACTGGGATTTTTCTACTGACCTTCTTAAATTGTCCCGGGAGACTCCGGTTGTGCCCTATTCTTATTTATCTCCACTTTAGTTCACCCTGAGGTGCTATTTTTAACTCTTTTGTGGGGGAAAATCTTGAGAGCTTGGAGTTTTCTGACCTATTCCACCATCTTCCCAGAATCCTCTAATCCTTAAGCTGTCTGTACACATCCTGTTTTCTTTTTGCTTCTCTTCTTCCAGATCATTCTTTACTTCTCTAGATGTGCATTTCTAATTAGTTATTCTCATTTTTGTTCCTTTGGTAGAACTTGCCACCATAGATTCAAATTTTTCTCTTCTGTTATTAGTATCTTCCTTGCTGGTTTATCTGCTTAGCTCAAGGTCTTTAATTAGAATTTTCTTCTTCCTGAGATTTCTAGTAATTTCAGAATTTTTTTCCCTTATTGCTTACTTTATGACTTCTCTTCCTTTGATTGTGGTTTTCTTGAATGCTGAACCAAGCAACTGTGTCAGCCTCCTCCCTCACTGGATAATTCACCATTTTGTGGCTGTATTCTATGCCCCAGGTGACTTCTGGGAAGATAGAACTGGCTCCAGATAGATGCTAGGCTTTTTCCCTCAGTTTTTGTGAAGTGATATACAGTCATACACTTGTCCTGCCCCCGTACTCTTTGTTTCTCAGTTATCTGACTGAGCTCAGAGTGTTGTTTCACTCCTGACCCAGCCCAAGCAAAATTATGTCTTTTTGTTTTCCTCAGTATGATGATAAAACTTGTATTATATACCTCACAATGATTCTGTGAGGAAAGTATTTTGTTGTTATTAAAGAGGTTGTGGCATATGAGTTATTTCAAGAGATATTTTTCGCATTTTGTTAATCCATTACCATGACAGCAATTTTCTCTTTTCTGGCTAAAGATTCATTTATATTCTTAAATTTCTTTCAGACAAAGATACTGTACCTGAAGCCACAGAGTCAGATCCAAAATGTTCTGTGGAAGAATCATCTCAAGAGACAATAATGGAAAGCACTATATCCTTGGATCCTGAAGTGGGCAGTGAAACCTTTGAATGTCATGGCTCACTAGAAAGACAGCAGGACCACCAGGAAACACATTTGAAACAAGTAACAATCACACATGAAGAAACTGTAAATAAAGCTAGAGACTCTGAAACTAATCAATTTGGGGAATATTTTGTTCTAAGATCAACCCTAGTTACACAACAGAGAATAAACAGTCTTTATATCAATGATTCCCATGGAAAGACCTTCAGAGATAATTCAAAACCAAATAAATGTCAAAGAATCTACGTAGGGAAGTATAGATTGAAGTATAAAAAATTTGGGAAAGACTTCAGCCAGATTTCACTGCATAATGTGCATCATGCGAGTGATTCTGAGGAGAATTTCCATAAGTATAATGAATGTGGGAAAGGCTATGAAAAGTGTGAGAACCTTACTGAACATCAGAGAATTCTTTCTAGAGAGAAACCTTATAAATGTAATAAGTGTGGAAAGGCTTTCAGCCACATTTCACAGCTTAATATTCATCGTTCTAAGCATTCTAACCATAAGTGTAACGAATGTGGGAAAACCTATGACAAACAGGCAAACCTTATTGAACATCAGCAGATTCATTTTGGAGAAAAACCTTATAAATGCAACGAATGTGGCAAAGCCTTCACCAAGATGGCACACCTTACTCAACATCAGTTTACTCACAGTGGAGATAAACTATTTAAGTGTTATGAATGTGGAAATGCCTTTATCCAGAGTTCACAGCTTAATATTCATCAAATAATTCATTTTGGAAAGAAATTTTACACGTGTAATGATTGTGGGAAAATCTTTACCTTAAGGACAAATCTTTCTCAACATGTGAAAATTCATTCTGGAGAAAAATCCCATAAATGTAATGAATGTGGGAAAGCCTTTTCTCTAAAAACAAATCTTTCTCGACATCAGAAAATTCATTCTGTAGAGAAATTCTATAAGTGTAATGACTGTGGGAAGATGTTCAATATGAAGACACAGCTTTCTCAACATCAAGTAAGTCATCTTGGAGAAAAATTCTTTAAACTTAATGGCTGTAGAAAAGTTCTCTCTCAGGAGCCAAACCTTCCTCAACATCAAAAAATTCATTCTGGAGAGAAATCCTATACGTGTAACGATTGTGGGATAGTCTTTACCAAGAAGGCTTACCTGACTGAACATGAGAGGATTCATTCTGGAAAGAATCCTTATACATGTAGTGATTGTGGAAAAGCCTTTACCCACAGGGCAAACCTTATTCAACATCAAAGAATTCATTCTGGAGAGAAGTCTTATATATGTAATGTTTGTGGGGAAACTTTTCACTTGAAGACAAACCTTTCTAGGCATCAGAAAATTCATTTTGTAGAGAAATCTTATAAATGTAGTGAATGTGAGCAAGTCTTTACTAAGAGGACATGCCTTACTGAACATCAGAAAATTCATTTTGTAGAGAAATCTTATAAATGTAGTGAATGTGAGCAAGTTTTCACTAAGAGAACATGCCTTACTGAACATCTGAGAATTCATTCTGGAGAAAAATCCTATAAATGTATTGAATGTGGGAAAGCTTTTAGTTGGAGGACGCACCTTACTCAACATCAGTGTGGTGGAGCAAAACCATTTAAATGTAAGGAATGTGGAAAATCCTTTGTCCAGCAGAAAAGACTTGCTAGACATCAGAGAATTTATTCTGGAAAGAAATCTTGTAAATATAATGATTATGGGAAAATCTTCACCCCTGGGACAAACCTTACTCAACAACAGAGAATTCATTCTGGAGAGAAGTCCTATAAATGTATTGAATGTGGGAAAGCCTTTAGTCGGAAGACACAACTTATTCAACATCAGCTTAGTTAGGAAGATGCAACTTATTCAACAACAACTTTGTTATAATGGAGTCAAATCACTTAAAGTGTGATGTATATGGAAAAGCCTTTATTCGGAGCACTTGTTACTTCACATAAGAGGAATGCTTTATACATCATAGGCATTTAATTAATACTTGTAAATTCAAGTAAATTACAAATGAAGTAAGTTAAAATACTTTGCTGAAAACTAAGTAGTTTTCTGTCTACAATATTTCTTTGTTCTGCTGGTCTTGGTGCCCTTTTAAAAAAGAAAATGAGTTAATCTGTTCTTGATAAAACCACACCAACTTTCAAACACCATAATATTTCCCTTTCTGCCTTACAAACCATCCTTTAATAATGTCTTCTCAGATTTTTTCCAGAAACAGACGTTGGGTCATTTTACATTTTTAACTTTCTGGAAATTGCTATGCTTATCCTTTTCCAATCCTATGGCTCTTCCATGCCCAGAGTTTTTTGTTTGTTGTTTACAAATTATTGATATTGGCTTAGGGAAGTGGGGCAGGGAAAGGAATAAGCATTCATATAGTACTTACTATGTGCCAGGCACTATACTAAGCACTTTACAGATGTTATTTGATGAAACAACCGTGCAAGGTAGGGTGCTATTATTATTCCCATTTTACAGTTGAGGAAACTGAGGCAAACAGGTTAAGTGATATGCTCAGGGTCACACAGCTAGTAAATGTTTGTGGTTGAATTTGAACCCAGTTTTTCTTGACTCCAGACCCAGTGCTAGCTGCCTTAATACTCATGTGTCAGTTCATTTAGCATCTTAGATTGTAGTTTAAGTGCCTGATAACTAAAACTAATTGAGATACTGCCCAGTTATCTTCTATTATCTTAGAGTTATCCTCTCTACTTGCTATCTCTGCTCTTGCCCCTGAGTACACAGATTTTCCTCCTTGGAAAAGGAAAATGGGAGCAAAATAAGCAGTAAGTAATTCAGGTAATTTATTGCCAATCTCAGGTCATTCTGGGCTTCAATATACCTGAGACACCTCTTCTAAGACTGCCCTACTCTTTGTATTTATCTTCAGTTACTTATCCTAGCTCCCATCTTCTATACTTGCCTTTTTAAGAACTTTTGAGAAAATGTGGGTAAGAGAGTGGATACTGTGTTGGACCTGGAGTCAGATAAACCTGAGTTCAAATGATCTAGACACTTACTATTTATGCGACCCTGGGCAAGTTATGTAACCACCACCTGTGTCTTATTTCCTTAAAATGAGGATAATAATACTATCTAAGTTCCAGGGTTGTGGTGAGGATGAAATGAGATAGTACTTGTGAAGTGTTTTGTGAATCTTAAAGCACTTTATAAATGCTAGCTGTTATTATTAACTAGCTATTTTTTTAAAAGGAATTTCAGTGATAAATTCCCCTGCATATATACCGATCTGTGCAGACAGTTCTTTAGATTTCCTTTTTGTATCTTAATTTGATATCTGTGTCTCATCACTCATAAGCTGACTTCCTTTGCTATGCATTCAGGCTATTCTTTCTCTAAACCCTTTGAAAGCTGCATCAAGGGTACACATCACTCTGTCTGGCTCTAATTTCTAGCATCACAGTCTCTAGGATTCAGTAGCTTCTTTCATCCAAAGTTCCTGTCATTTCTGTTTCAGCAATTAGTTCTTTCTTATTGGTCAAAATTATTTCCAGAATACCAATGCATTTCCTCTTCTCCTCCCAGAATACCAGTCAAAATGTCCAAAATATTGTTTCTTCTACCTTTTGAAGGTTGAAATAATTATCTAGGCAAATCACAAGTTTATCAGAGATGTACCACTTGGACAAAATATAGATTATTAGGAACTCTTTTATCACTTGTTATGCCTCTGTTCCAGGTTTCTAATCTTTCCCAAATGTTCTATCTAATTTCTCTCTGTGTCCGGTGAAATACTACTTAGAATGTGCTTAGGTGGGACCTATTTTCATTTTTGTTCCTCAGTATCACAAGAAAGTGCTGTTTATGAAAAGACATGCACATGCACACACATATTATTACTGTTAATTTACATTATGTATGTGTGTGTATGTATGATATATATACACACATACGTGTGTGTGTGTGTGTGTGTGTGCATGATACCATTCCTGGCCATATATCCTAAGGAGGTCAAAGATGGTTCACATGATGTGACCAGGTTTCCTTAGCTAATCTAAACATATGCCCTCTGTATCATTTCAGTTCATCCAGTGACTTTCAAGGACATCTAAACTGTTGAATTTTGTATAGTGTGGTATCATTGTACCACCATGGCATTTTAAATGGGGTAGGGTAATTTGATTTGACTCAACCTTCATTTATTATTGAAAGTCCATTTTACATTTATGTTTATGTTTAAGCTCATATTTATGGGGTAGGTCACTTTGGGCTGGATCCAGAGCTCCGTTGTCCTTCAGAGCACATTATTCTATTCTCTCCTGCATTTTCTATTGATGCAGAATTGAAATTCCTTTGTATTTGAAAATCTCTCTAGTTGCCTACAGAATTTGTTGTATCTTAATGGAATTGTTAGATTTGATGATTATGTGCCTTGGAGTAGCAGCCTTTTTTTTTTTTTCTGGAGGGAATCTATGGATTCTTTGAATTGTCCTTTGTTTTCTGTGTTCAAAATTCTGGGCTATTTTCTTAAATTATTTATTACATTATAATGTAATTTCTTACATTATATAATTATGATATTCAAGTTTTTTGAGTTATGTTCTGGGAGACCTATAATCATTAAATTAATTGTACCCATCGTGTCTTTGAGATCTATATATTTTGATCAAAAGAACACGTTTTCTTTTAATGTTACTGCTTTTTACTTCTCTTCTTCTAGATCACCCTTTGTTTTTGAATTCTCAATAAGTTGACTTCTCTTTTATTTCTTTGCTGAGACTTGTCATTATGGATTCAAGTTTTTCTACTCTTGCCAGTTATTTCTGCCATGCAGGCCATAAATTCTGCTCCTACAGTTTTCATTCTCTTTTAAACCACTCAGGAACAGCATTCTGTGATGTCATACTCTCCTCAAACTCTTCGGGGTCACCTGCCTCATCACATGTTGATTAATTTCCCTTTGTTAAACTTTATTCATAGATACCTAAACTCATTTACTATATTGTGATGCCATATTTATTTTTGCTGTTAATATCTTTCCTGTTTATTTTTCTGTTTATGCTCAAGATCTTTGAGTTTTCTTTCCTGGGAGATGTTTGGGAATTTCAGTCTTTATTTTTATTTTTTCATTTTTTCCTGTTCCTCACTTTCTAACTCCTTCCTCTATGGTGGTAGTTTCCTTGGTGGATAGCCCTCAGAGTGTCTCCACCTCTTCCAATGCCAAACAGTGGTTCGCCAGTGAAAGGGAGGGAGGGAAAGAATAAGCATGTATTCATTACCTACTATGTGTCAGGCACTATGCTAAGCACTTTAAAAACTTTATCTTATTTGAGTCTCACAATAACCCTATGAAGTAGATGCTGTTACTGTCCCCATTTTATACTCAAGGAGACTGAGGTGAACAGAGGTGAGTGACTTACCCAGGGTCATACAGCTAATAAATGTCTAAACCCCAATTAGAAGTCATGTCCTCTTGACTCTAGACCTAATTCTGTGTCCACTGCACCTCCAAGGTGCCTTACCTGTTAAATTTTCCACCCTGACTTCTGTAGGAACAATTGGCCCCAGCTGGATACTGTACTTTTTCCTCCTGGCTTCATAGAGTGCCATGTGGCCTCCTACATCTAGTATCCTGTCCCATTGCCTCTGTACCTCAGTTTTTTTGGCACAATTATGCAGGATTGCTATGCTGATGATATTGAAGCCTAGACAATTTTCTGTTATTTGGAGTTTGGATGTCTATGGCATTGGGAGGAGAGGGTGGGTAAGATAGAGAATTGAGCTGTATTGTGAGCCCAGATACTGTCCTGTCCTGTTCCCTCTCTTCCTCCACTCTTCTACAGAGGTCTGTTGCAGCACAGAATACTGCTGGGGGTCTGGTTATCCTGGCCTCAGAAAGTTTCTGTAGTTTGAATCTCTCTGGCATTGGAAAGATAGGGAGGCACAGGGTCAAGGTGTGAGTTTGCATTTTTTTTGCAAGCGCCTAGGTCAGTTTGACTTCTGCATCTTTGCTCCCAGGAACATGATGGGCAGTGGGGGAAGGGGTTTTGATTAAGATAAAGTAGGCATTAAGTTCATGGAGTTTTTCCCTGAGTTCTTGATATTTTAGATCAGTAATGTCAAAATCAAACGGAAATGGACCTGTACGCTACATGTTGTCTTAGAAAACCACGAATTAACATTACTTAACGTTGTATTTTGTTAAGTATTTGCCAGTTACATATTAATCTGGTTCAGACTGGACTGATAAACTTTTTAGGCTGCGTCACACTAGCTGTGAGTTTGAAACCTCTGAACTAGACCGATGGAGACAACTGAAATTGCTTTATTTCTCATGCATAATTTCTGTTTTGGAGATATTTGGGTGATTGTGAAGATCCGTGAAGATGTCTGATCCTTTTTTTTTAGTTGTGACTCAGAAGTCTACAATTTCCTTTTGAAGTTCACTTTTATCTCAGCTATTTTTCTTTTAGCAGTGAAGTTAGCTGTGTGTTAAATTTTCAAAAATTTAATTAAAATTTTTTTGTGTACTGACTTTCATCGTTTTGATTCTATTGTACTTCTGTGTTGCCTCTGCATGTTAATGCTTATTATTTGACAGTCCAAATTGAACATTGTTATATACCTGTTGATGTTCAAGTGAAATGTCATTGCTCTTACTGTAGCATCTTTATTTGCTTATCCATTTTGCTGGTAATTGATTGTTAACACATGTTGTTGCTGTTATTCCTGTTTTTTGTATAATTCTTTTTGCTGATATTTCATAAATATCCGTTGTTTTGAAGTTTGACTAAATTATTTTCATTTGGTGATTTGCCTTTTGGTAATACATTAAATGTTGGCATTGTGAATCAGTATTGTGAAAATATAAGTGTGACAATGAATTCTGTTGCTTGATGAATTTTGACATTTATAAAGAATTATTGATATATGAAATAGACTCCCTATAAGGAACTGAAGATGGAATAGAAGTCTTGAAGCATTGTGGTATCACGGACTCAGCACTAGATTTGGAGTTCTTATTGTTCTTATAGAGGAGTTCAAATGTGACCGTAGATATTAGCTGTGTGATTCTGGGCAAATCACTTAATTGATTTGTGCCTTAGTTTCCTCATATGTACAATGAAAGGGTTTGGACTTGATGGTCTCTGAAATCCTATTCATCTCAAAATCTATGATCTTATGATCCTATGACAGAGTAAAAGAACTGAAGGACTGTGGAGTAGTCTGTTTTGGAATGAAGTTAGGAAAATCCATTAAGGATGTGTTCTTTGAACTACTCCTTGATTTGACCACTTAAAAATACTTGATAAAATTCAGAGAGTACTACCAGGGAACTGGCTAACTAATCCTTTCTCAAAAGAAGCACTATAGAAATATTAACAAAATTAATGAAGCTGACATAACACAGAAGGTGAGGTGCAACCTTTGAATACACTGGGGCTTTCACAGAAAACTAAGCAGTTTATTATCATCAGATTTGTATTCTTCATTTGTGAATGATGATAATTCCATGTTTTCTGTGTCAAGCTTTACTGGGTCATACGAAAAGCTAACTACCTTGTGCCAAGTAGCATTGTGACAGTTGCATGAGTGCCTCAACCTAGGTCAACTCTAGTGGAAAGAGAGTCCACTTGTATATCATGTGAAAACCAGATTCTCTAATTGTGTAGAGAAGCATCACTTGTGAGCATGTTACAGATAAGAAAGAAATTTGGTATAGATCTGGGCCACATGTTCAGTAAAGCTACTAGCAAGCTGGCAAGTATCAGGGACAAGATGGAATATTTGATGAAAAATCCCAAAGGCCTCATATTTGATTACTTGTGGGATCTAAGGTACATAAACCCCAGAATCATATATTTGGAGTGTTCAAAAGGTTCTGAGATGTTCTAGGTCTGTTTGAAGTATCAGAGGACACGGTACCTTAAAAATTTGGCAATATCATCAGCACAAAGGGAATTTAACATCCCAATTTTTGGCATGGAAATATAGATACCTTATCAGACTAGTGCAGAAAAGATTAGTCCTCTTAAAAAAAGATATGAACAGATTAAACTAATGAACTGGTATCCCTAAATGATGTTGTAGCAAAATGCCACACTGGTCCTGTAGTAAATTAAAACAACACATGAAAGCATATGGGTTAATGGAAAAGATCAATAAAAGACCCACTCATATATACAACTCCATCACCTTAGGAATATCTGTTCATGTATGGTTCAAGGAAACTCAGCAGGGGAACAGGTGCATTGTTAAATGAAGAATCTTAGGAAGTCTGGTGAGACATAGACCCAGGGCAGACGTATTCTACGTGGAAAAGTGTGAGACAGATACCTTATGTGTACCTCCATCAGGAGAAAGACCAGAAAAGCCTTTACATTCCATTAAAACTGGCCATAATGGGGTACTACAGAATAATAGAAGAAGCTTTTATGTGTAGATTACTGGGCTTTGGACAAAAGTGTCAAAATGGACCAGTATACCATACCAAGAATTTAAAGTAGACTAGTAAACTGTGCTCTGGATCTTTTTTTTTTTTTAGCCAGCTATTTGTTCTTAGTATTTTATACATTCAGCGACTGTTACTAGATTCCTGTGGCAAATAAAGCTCCTTTCATCTGTTCAGCTGGATTTTTACCTGTTTGGCCATATACCTCAAAGTATTTGCCACTTTCCAAAGATAAAGAGAACACAGTTGGAGACAGAACTACTTGCTGGTGTACCCTGATGACATCGTTGTCTTTAGGAAAATCATTGAAGAACATGAAGAATGACTGATGAAAGTCTTCACTTAGAAGAAAAGATCCTAAAGCTTTGAATCGAGAAGTGCCAGTTTTGTTAAGTATGCTCATAACACGGTATTGCAACAAAGTATGAGTGCTGACCCAGAGAAGGCAGAAGCTGACCTGGTCAGAGCTTTCAAGATCTAATGATTTTTTTAGGATTTAGCAGGTATTAATCACAAAATTTGTTAGAAACTATGTTGTTATTCCTAAGCCACTGAATGACCTCATTTGAGCAGAAGAGATATAGAAGCAGAAGGGCAAGAAATACAAGGTTATCTTAAAATCAGAAAAGCCTTTTTGAGACCAATGGACAGATAGATGTGAAAAAGATTTCAGAAATTTGGTCAGTTGCCTCACCCATGAACTAACGTTGGCCTAGGTAAACCAAGCCTTTTGTACTACACTTTTGTCAGTGTCAGCTTTAGAAAGCTTAGGAACAGTTCTATACCAAGAAGGTGGTGGTCACCAAAAACCAATTGCACTTACCAGCAGAGGCCTGAAAGGTCAGACATTACCTCATACATAATCTAGAGTTCTTTAAAATGGGTTGTTACTGATAAATTTAAAGATTGTATATAAAGAGAAGTCGCAAGTGTGGACTAACAATAATCTATTGACACATTCTGACCACTGTGTATTCTGATTACCCCTTTCCCCAGTCTGCCCTCCCTTCTTTAACACCCCTCCCTTCCCTTATCCCCATCTTCTCTCTTTTCTTGTAGGGCAAGATAGATTTCTATACCCCATTACTTGTATTTCTTATTTCCCAGTTGCATGCAAGAACAATTTTCAACATTTGTTCCTAAAACTTTGAGTTGCAACTTCTCTCCCTTCCTCCCTCCCCACCCATCCCCCCTGAGAAGGCAAGCAATTCATTATAGACTATGCCTGTGTAGTTCTACAAAAGACTTCTGTAATAGTCATGTTGTGAAAGACTAACTACATATTTCCCTCTATTCTCATTTATTCTAGTCTCTCTTTTGACTTTGTCCCTCCCCAAAAGCGTTTACTTCTAATTCTTCCTCCTCCCATTTGCCCTTCCTTCTATCATCCCCCGCTGCCACTTATCCCCTTCTCCCCTACTCTTCTGTAGTGTAAGATAGATTTTCATACCAAATTGAGTGTGTATGTTATTCCCCCTTAAGCCAAATGTGATGAGAATAAGTTTCATTTTTTCCCTCTCACCTCCCCCCTTTTCCCCTCCATTGAAAAAGCTTTTTATTGCCTCTTTTATGAGAGATAATTTGCCCCATTCTATTACTCCCTTTCTCATCTTAATATATTCCTCTCTCACCCCTTAATTTTATTTTTTTAGATATCATCCCTTCCTATTCCTATTGGACTCACCGTGTGCCCTCTTGTCTATATGTATATAAACCCTCCAACTGTCCAAATACTGAGAAAAGTCTCAAGAGTTATAAATATTATCTTTCCATGTAGGAATGTAAACAGTTCAACTTTAGTAAATCCCTTATGATTTCTCTTTCTTGTTTACTTTCTCATGTTTCTCTTGATTCTTGTGTTTGAAAGTCAAATTTTCTATTCAGGTCTGATCTTTTCATCAAAAATGCTTGAAAGTCCTCTATTTCACCGAATTACCATTTTCCCCCTGAAGTATTATACTCAGTTTTGCTGGGTAGGTGATTCTTGGTTTTAATCCTAGTTCCTTCGATTTCTGAAATATCATATTTCAGGTCCTCCAATCCCTTAATGTAAGAAGCTGCTACATCTTGTGTTATCCTGATTGTATTTCTGCAACACTCGAATTGTTTCTTTCTGGCTGCTTGCAATATTTGCTCCTTGACATGGGAATTCTGGAATTTGAGTACAATATTCGTAGGAGTTTTTGGATCTCAGGAGGTAATTGGTGGATTCTTTCAATATTTATTTTATCCTCTAGTTCTAGAATATCAGGGCAATTTTCCTTGATAATTTCATAAAAGATGATGTCTGTTCTTTTTTTCATCATGGCTTTTAGGTAGCCTCATAATTTTTAAATTGTCTCTCTTGGATCTATTTTCCAGGTCAGTTGTTTTTCCAATGAGATATTTCACATGGTCTTCTATTTTTTCATTCTTTTGGTTTTGTTTTGTAATTTCTTGGTTTCTCATAAAGTCATTAGCTTCCATCTGTCCCATTCTAATTTTTAAAGAACTATTTTCTTCAGCGAGTATTTGAACCTCCTTTTCCATTTGTCTAATTCTGCTTTTTAAAATATTCTCTTCATTGACTTTTTGGACCTCTTTTGCCATTTGGGTTAGTCTATTTTTAAAGGTGTTATTTTCTTTAGCATTTTTTTGAGTCTCCTTTAGCAAGCTGTTGACTCGCTTTTCATGATTTTCTTGCATCACTCTCATTTCTCTTCCCAATTTTTCCTCCACCTCTCTTACTTGATTTTCAAAATCCTTTTTGAGCTCTTCCATGGCCTGAGCCCATTGAATATTTATTTTGGATGTTTGGGATACAGAAGCCTTGAGTTTTATGTCTTTCCCTGATGGTAAGCATTGTTCTTCCTCATCAGAAAAAATGGGAGAAGATATCTGTTCACCAAGAAAGTAACCTTCTATAGTCTTTATTTTTTTCCTTTTTGCGGCATTTTCCCAGTCAGTACTTGACTTTTGAGTCTTTTGTCCAATGGAGGAGGGTATACTCTAGGGACATGTAAGTTCTCAGTTCCTCCAAAGTGGCACAATCAAGGGACAAGAGTTTACTTGTCTCCTGTCCTGCCCTCTGGTCTGGGAGCAATCACATACTTTTCTGCCCAGGATCTGCAGGTAGGGTTCTCTCTTCACAACCGCCACCAGCTCTACCACACCACAGTGCTCCTCCTCACCCCAGAACCACCACTCAGGGCTGAGATTCAGATCAGCTGCTTGATTCCCCCAGAGTCTTTAGGCTGAGGGCTCCAAAAATGGATGCTGCTGATGCAGTGGCTGCACCTGCCCTGGGCCTGGGACTAGGGCCACACTTTGCTTCCTTCTCACCCAGGAAAAAGAGCTTTCTCACTAACCTTTGAAGTCATCTTTGGTATTTATGGGTTGAGAAATCTGGGAACCACAGCTGCTGCCCGTAATTCCTTGCCATGGGGCCAAGGCTGGGCTGTGCCCTTCTCTGAGCCAGGTGTGATAAACCTTTCCTGTCATCCTTCCAGGCTGTTTTGGGCTGGAAATCTCTTTCCCTTTGTTGTTTTGTGGCTTCTGCTGCTCTAGAATTTGTTTAGAGTCATTTTTTACAGGTATTTTATGGCCTTTGGGGGGTAGAGCTAGATCAGATCTGTCCTTCTACTCTGCCATCTTGGTCTACCCCCCAGGATTTCAACATTTTTTCAATATACGTCAAGTAGTCAACCCACCTCTGGGACTTAGATTTGAAACCAAGGTTAGATAGGGCTCTGTGCAATGGGAGACAGCAATGGGGGGTTTATACTTTATCCAGAGACAATAGGGAGTTTTTTGAGTTTATGGAGAGGGGAGTGATTGGCTTAAAGAAAATTATTTTGGCAGCTTTATAGAGGACAGATGGAAGCTGGAAGAAATGAGATAAGATAAACAATTAGAAGAATACTGCAATAGTCCAGGTGAGAGGTGATGAGAGACTGAACTAGAGTGGTGGCTCTGAATAGTAAGTAGAGAACAGATACAGGAGGGTGTGGATGTAGAAGAGTCAAGGTATGGTGGTGGATATGCGGGGTGAGGGTGAGGAGTCAAAATATGATATTGAGATTGTGAACCTGTGTGACTGAGAGGTTCCTTAAATGGTACCATGGACAATAATAGGAAAGGTAGGAAGATGGGTGGACTTGAGGAGGAAATATAATTAATTATGCTTGGGACATGTTGAGTTTGAGATGACTTTAGGATACTCAGTTTTGAATGTTTAATACATAGTTGGTGATGCAGGAGTAAATAAATAGATATGGTGCCACCTATATGGCGATGATGCTTGAACCTATGGAAGTTAATGAAATCCAAAGAGCATAGAGAAAAAATGTACTTAGGGGCAGAGTCCTGGGGAATACTCTTGCTAAGCAGATGAGACATAGATGGTGAGAATGAGAAAGGAGAATGAAAAGGTATGGTTGGACAGGCAGCCTATTTACTCCTCATGTTATAGGGGTTTAAGAGAATTATGCATGAAATTGATGTGGATTTGAAACTGGTTAAATTACTGGCCTTGAAGCATTACTCTCTCATAAAGCATTCCAGTGATCCATTCTTGGTTCTATATTGTTAAAATTTTTCTCTTAATGACATCAAAGAAGGCATGTGTTCTGCTTAATAAACTGGTAGTAGAAATGTTAGACATACAAGTCTATGATTTCAGTAGGACAGAACAATGGGTCAAGTCAAGGAGGGTGAAATGTACTAAATGCAAAAACTTACAATTGGTCTCAAAAAGAGCAACTTTAAAAACACATGGTGGAGATGCTTAACGACGGAAGTGGAGTGTGCATGGGTTTTAAAGGTGGAGGGGTATTAATAGACTTCAAACTCAGTATGAGTCAACAGTGTGATGTGGCAGAAAAAAACTGACAAGCTAATGGCAGCATAGACTGCATTCACTGAGAGGCACCATGTTCTTTGAGTGGGAGAGTTCAACTACAACTACACATTTTGCACTGTTTGGGTCACATCTGGAGTTCATTTTGGGAAAGAAAGTATATTCATTAGAAGATGATCAAAATGGTGAGATCAGAGAATATGATGAAGATCAGTAGAAGGAAGTAGGTATGTTTAGCCTGGACAAAAGAATTTTGGGGGATGTAGTAATTGTTTTCAATTATTTGAAGGGCTATTGAGAGACAGACTTGTTCTGCATGGCTTTAGAAAGCAAAACTCTGCAATGGATGGAAGTTACAAAAAGACAGACAGGCTTAATGTAAGGAAAATTTTCTCAAAAGCGAGAGCCACATAAATATGGAATGGGCTGCCTTGAGAAAGCAGTTTTCCCTTTCGTTAGAAATTTTCAATCACAGGCTAGGTGATCATTTAAGTATTTTGTAGAAGGGATGCTTGCTTAACTCTGGGTTGTACTTATAGCCTTATGGTTGTTTCTAGTTCTTAGGTTTTCATATTTTGTTATAAAACTTGTTTTTGTTTCATTAAGAAGTATTTGGGACAATGAATTCAAATTGCAGAGAGATTTTGATATTCTTTGCAAGGCATAAGCTGGCCAAAGCACAGAACAACACATTCACTACATTTTCAGAGGGTTTTTTTTTCAGTATGCTTGCTTTCATGGTAAGGTATACCATCAATTTGAAGACTCACCATCATTAATTTTGTTTCTTTTTAAATTTTGTTGATATTTTTTGCTTTTATATCAACTTCATTTTCTCATACATTCCTCTATCCAGAGTGTCATCCTTTATGTTTAAGAACAAACAGGAAAAATGATTCACTAAAAGTAACCAACACACAAAGCAGTTTTAACAACATATGATGTATTCCACATCTATAGTTTTCTGCCTCTGAAAAGAAGGAAAGGAGTACATTCTTGTATCTCCTTCTCAGAGCCAGTCTTGATCATTATAATTCCATAGCCTTTAGTTTCACTTTTGTTATTCTCATTACTTTTATTGCCATTGTCATCTTGGTTCTACTTAGTTCACTTTTAACCCATTAATATGAATCTGTCCCTACTTGTTTGTATTCCTCAGAGTTTCTTCTGGCATTATATGCCAAATACACACATGTATATAAGCATATGTATATGTGTGTGTGTATACACACCCTACACACCATTTCATTGGGGAAATGTTAAATTGTGTTACATAAATGCAGTGGTATATTACAGTTTTCTGCTACTACAAAAAAGTGTTGCTATAAATATTTTGGTGTGCATGAGTTTACAGTTTTAATTCCAAATGCTTTCAGAATGGTTGGGCCAATTTATAGTTGTACTAATAGTGTATTAGTATCTTTCCATAGCCCATTCAGCATTTACTATTCCCACTTTTCTAATTTATGACAGTTTTGTAAGTCTGAGGTAAAACCTCAGTATAGTTTTGGTTTGCATTTCTCTTTTTATTAGTGAATGAATAAATGGTAAAGCATTAAGTGCTGGGGAGACAATTACAAGGAAGCAAGATAGTCACTTCCCTTAGGGAGCATATTACATTCTAATGAGGGAAGACAGCACGTAATGGGGAAGAGGTACATGCATATTGGCTGGGCCAGAAAGTGTTCTGGAGGCCTAGGTCCTGGCAAGATAAGATGAAAGTTCAATTATAAAAGTTCCTTAGTAAGCTGAAGAATATGGTTTGGAAATGGCTTGAAATTTGGAGCACTTTCTCATATGGATCATTTATTCACTGGGGAATAAATATTGGTCTAATATATTTGTGTCAGCTCCCTACATGTTTTAGCTATCAAACTTTTCTCAGTTGTTGATGTTCTCAGATAGTTGATGCAAAGGTTTCTTTTCCCCCAATAAACCATTTCCCTTCTTGTTCGAAGTATATTGATTTTACATGTGAAAAAGCTTTCCAGTTTTATATAACTGAAATAATATTTTTTGTGATCACCTCTAATTTTTGTTTGCTTAAGACTTATTAGCTTAAGCCCTTGTCATGACTGTAAAAGATACCTTACCCCATTCTTGTGATGTACTTTTAATACTCAGGTCACATATCCATTCTTAGCTCATTTTTGACGTATTGTGTAAAATGTTTAAACCAGAGATGTCAAACACATGGTCCGCAACACTTTTGAGTGTTGATTAAAATGCAACAGAGAAATATTTAACAAAATAAATAAAAATTCAATAAGATATTGATGACATTGTATTTTAAAATTAAGTCAATGTGCAGTCCACAGGGATCCTTGTGTATGTTTTAGTGGTCCCCATTTCTGTTTGAATTTGACATCACTGGTTTAAACTCAGTTTCTTCCAATTTAGTCTTTCTTGCATTTCTTATCAATAGGCAGTTTTTCCCCAACTAATTTATTTTCTTGGAACCATCATTACTTTTAACAATGTTGTTCTTTTGTATGAATTCTCGAATGTTCAGGAAGTTGTGAACTGGGCCATTAATCATGTTACTAGGATTTTTCTCCATCCTGAATTTGCTGATGTTAAGTAAGGTTTGAACATTTGGTAAAGGCTTTCCCACAATCATTACATTTATAGGGTTTTTCTCCAGAATGAATTCTTTGATAAAAATTAAATTGTGAAAAGTAGTTATAGCTTTTACCATATTCATTGCACTTAAATGATTTTTCTCCAATACGAGTTTATTCATGTTGAGTAGATTTGACTGCTTTGTAAAGGTTTTCTCACACTCATTACATTTATAAGGTTTCTTTCCAGCATAAATGATCTGATGTTCATTAAGTTGTGATCTGAAGGTGAAGGCTTTCCCACATTCCCTACATTTATAAATGTAGTGGGTTCTCTTCAGAATGAATTCTTTGATGAAGATAAGTTGCGAAATTAGGCTGAAGACTTTTTCACATTCAAAACACTTAAATGACTTCTCTCTCTTGTGCATATGCTAAAGCTGAATAAGATGCATCCTCTGAGTGAAGGCCTTCCCACATTCAAAACATTCATAGGGCTTCTCGCCAGAATGAATTTTCTGATGTTGACAGAGGTGTGACTTGAAGAAAAAAAGCCTTCCCACATTCCATATGTGTATAGGATTTCCAGAATGAATTTTCTGATGATAAGTAAGCTGTACCTGTCTCACCTTGATTACATTCATAGGTCTGGTTTTCTGCATGAATTTTCTGAATATTAAGCTGTAAAATCAGGTTCAGGTTTTCCCCAAATTCATTATAATTAACAGGTTTATTTCTTGTGAAGATTTCTGGACATTCAATTAGATGCAAATCATCTTTGATACTGTTTCTCTAAGTATCATTTTTATAGGAACTTCTTACTATGGGAACTGTCTGCTGTGCAATCAAGATTGATTTCAGACTGAAGCTTCTCTCAAATTCGTTACTTTCAGAGCTTCTTTCTCTACTTGATGTTTCGTCATCTGTGACTGTTACTTGCTTCAAATGTTTTCTCCTGGTGACCATGCTGCATCACTTGTGTGCCATAACATGTAAAGGATTCTTTCCATTTGGAGTTTCAGGAAGTATGTCTTGTAGTTCATCATTCCCTGAGATGACTCTTCCACAGAAGTTTTCTGCTTTGGAATGGACTCCTGTGATTGAAGCCTTGTTTTCAAATCTGAAAGAAATGTAAAAAAGTATAAAAGAAATATAAAAATACAAATTTCTTCATGGTAGAAGAAAAAGAGCTATTGTAAGAACAGAATAACAGAATGGGGAGACTATAATGAATTAGTTAATATTTATATAAATGCTTTAATACAGAGAAACTGCTTTCTTCACCATGTGAGGAAGGTAGTATAATTATCATAATCATTATCATTTTCTTGGTGAGAAAACTGAGGTTCTCAAAGCAGTTATGTGCTTTTCTTATGGTCAAATAGTTAACAAACAACAGAGCTTGGATAAAAACCCAGATCTTTTGTCTCTATTTCCAGAACTCTTTACACTGCAGGAAAGAGCATAAACTTTATACTACCTAATTCACAAAGAAAGTTTGCTATTTAAATGTGAGTCAAGTAGCATTTATTAAGCATTCACTGTCTTCCAGATACTTGAAAGTCTCAAATACTTGCCATTTTAAAGAGGTTCTAAGTCAAGGAAAGTGAACAAGGATCATGAACTCCTTTTTCTCAATTTCTCATATTTAGTCTCCCTTACAGTGCAATAATATTCCATTCCATGTGTATTCCACAATTTGTTTCAGTTATTCCTCGATCTTGGAGCACCGACTTTGTTTCCTGTTTTTTGTTATCCCTAAAAGTATTGCTTGAAAATTTTAGCATATCAGTGCTATATTGATTCTGTCTTTGACAATTTGCTCAGTAGTGGGATCACAGGACCAAAGGTTATGAACTTGAATGACATTTCTTGAATAATTCTTTTCTTTATACTGATGTTTTCTTTTAAAAACTAATATTTAATTTTTCTCTAACTAGATATAAAAGTAATTTTTAACATTCGTCATTTTAAAAAAAGTTTTGAGTTCCATTCTGCATTAGTGTGCTTGTCTTCTCTCAGTCTCTCCAACATCAAATACTTTTTGTCTTTTATCATCTTCTGTAATTTGACAGATGTGAGATTAAACCTCAGAATTTTCATATGACTTAATTTTATTTCAGAAAACTTCAAATCCTTTAATCACTTTTCAATTGCATGATGACTCTTAGTGTTTATATATTATGTTGATTTGCTATGTATTTTATATATCAGACTTGATGATCTTTGTAGGTTTATTTATTTTTTTATTCCCTTACAATGTATCTTCCATAGAATTGTCAAATTATATTTATTATGGCGAAATGGCCTAGGCCTGTGATTCCAAATGCATAGGTAACTCCTGTGTAAGGCAATTCTCTTCATCAGTGCAGTTTTGTGTCTTCTCTACAACTTATAGTCTTAGAGAATTGCCTGGAACACAGTGAGGTTAATTGAATTGCCCAAGTCACGCAGCCAGGATGTGTCAGGTAGAACTTGAACCCGGGTCTTAGTTCTGAGGCATCTATTTTGACAAGCTGTTTCTCATTACACTTACCATAATACTAGCTTTATCATATCATAAACCACCAATGAATGTCCTTCCATTTGACCTATAGGGAAATAAAAGTTATTAGGTCAAAAGTGGAATGGACTATCTCAGAAGATAGTGGGTTTCTCTTTAGAAGAGATATTCAAGTTGAAGCAATGAGTATTTCTTAAGTGTGTTACCGGGACTTCTTATGTAGATATGGAATGAACTAAATGCTCTCTATGCTCTTTTTCAACTCAGATAATTTGTGATTCTGCTCAATACCATCAAATGAGACACTAAAATTGAATATGCAAACCATGAAAAAGCCTCTGTATTTAATTATTATAATACTTGTCAAAAGTCCTTGGAATTATTTTGGTATTTCTTAGTATATTCTTCATCAAATATGAAAGACTTCGATTATATTAAGGAGTATAATGCTTTCTTAATGCTTTCTTATTGATTAATGTAAAAAATATTTCTCAGAGCTTGCCCACCTTCCCAGTCAACCTCCTGCTCTAAAGTTCTTCACAGGGACATTACTGATAATGAGATTGCATTGGAAGCTGCTTGGGTGGAGACAGATAGAAGAATGAGTATTTCCTCTGTCTGAATGGTGGGATGATTATCAGCCCCTGTTGACCAAGATTAAGTGACCTAAGTCACATACTCAAGATCTCATTTTAATATAGCCCAAATCTCAGTGTGTTGACCAGTTGGAGTTGATTAGAATGCCCAAATCCCAAATTGAGCCAATTCTGGACTGGCCTCCTAGTTCTGGACTGTCATTCCCATGTAATGCATGTCAAGCCAGCTTGAGAGAAGTTAAAATGTGGACACACCCTCCCTAATTTTGTCTCTTTCTTAGCAAAATTGGTGTTCAACACTGATCAGATGAATTATTGCTCACGATGAAAGTACTAGCTTTTCATTCGCTCACATGAACAGAAGTTTCTTGTGTCTTCATTCTTAAGCATCCATGATAATTCTCCATTCTCCAACAGGGAGATCACATCTGGTCTGGAATCTGAAAGCCCTGCTTAAGTAAAAGAAAAGCAAAATGTATGCTTGAACTACTGAAGAATAATTACTCCATAATATAACCAAGATCTCTCATGTTTAATGAAGAGGATACTAAGGAATGCCAGAGTAAGTCAAAGGATTTCTGATAGGTATTCAGTATCCTGTTCCCTGAAAGCCCAATGGGTTGAACTGGGGAGTTTGTGTTTAGGGAGGCAGAGTAATCTCTAGCTTCACTCTGAACCTCTTTACAATGGCAAGTATTTGAGAGCTATCAAGTGTGTGGCAGATAGTAAACCCTTAATAGAGGCTAGCTTACTGACATTTAAATAGCATATTTTCTTTTGAGAGAGGCTGTATAAAGCTTACACTCTGTCCTGCAGTGCAAAGAGCTCTGGAATTGGAGACAGAAGACCTGGGTTCATACAAGTTCTGGTGTTCATTAGCTATTTGACTATGAGAAAAGCACTTCTTTGAGAACCTCTTTCCTCATCAAGAAAATGGAAATGATGATAATAATTGTACTTCTTTCCTCACAGGGTTGTGATGAGGAAAGCACTGTCTCTGCATTGAAGCATTTATTCTAAATCAGTGATGAGTTTTGAGAACAATTCCCATAAAATAAAAGTGATAGGTAATGTGGCATAGTGGATGAGTTAGGAGCTTAGGTTTAAATCCTACCTGTAAAAAATACTAACTGTGTGATCCTGAGCAAATTCCAACCTCTTAGTGCCTCAGGTACCTTTTTATAACTATAAATTATATAGCAAGCATTGTAGGAGGGATTTGCCTCTTTGAAAGCCTCATCTAATAATGAAATCATAAGTTTAGTTCAAAAAAAGAAATGAGGGGCAGAAGTCATGTTCCAGTAGGTTAAGAGAGTTGGGCTT
Source organism: Notamacropus eugenii (assembly GCF_028372415.1). Taxonomy (NCBI): domain Eukaryota; kingdom Metazoa; phylum Chordata; class Mammalia; order Diprotodontia; family Macropodidae; genus Notamacropus; species Notamacropus eugenii. The sequence goes on from NC_092874.1 coordinate 400,951,171, forward strand.
GAAGAAGTGGAAGCGGTGGGCAAATACCACTTTCTGATAGAGAGGATATGTAGACTTCAGCACAGTCTCTGACCTTCTTCATAGACCAGAAGGGTTTTGAAAGGAGCTTCCTAAATCAGTGCTTCAAAGGTGCTTTCTCCCTAGCTTTTCATTCACTCACAAGGAAAGATGTTTCTCGTGTCTTCATTCTTAAGCATCCATAATTCCTCATTCTCCACCTGGGAGATCACACCTGGTTTGGAAGCTGAAAGCCCTGCTCATGTAAAAGAAAATCAAAATGGGTATCTGAGCTACTGAAAAAGAAACATTCCTTAATATAATCAAGGTCTTTCATATTGAATGAAGAAGATATTAAGAAATGCCAGAGTAATTTAAAGGACTTCTGGTAGGTATTCATGGGATGAGCTGGGGAGTTGATATTTGCAGAGAAACGTCCTTGGGCAGAGTAATCTAATGGAAAGATGTCCAGCTCTGGAGTCAAACAACCTGGATTCAAATACTGCATCTGACAGCTTACTACATGTGTGATCAGGACAAGTCACTTCTCTGAGCCTGAATTTCCCCATCTACATTTGGTTCCTTCAAGCTACACTATGATCCAATGGTCCCTAGCTCATTTGCCCCTTGTGCTACCAGGCCACAAATCTGTCACTCTTGGAAAAAAGCCTGATTTGGAATCTTAGAGAATTTAGAGAATTCTGGACACAAAGCTAGATTATGTAGTTCTCCAAGGCAAAGACATTTTACTAGGGAAAACTAAGCAGAAAAAACTTGTTTGACCCCAAGGGGTTAAAAACCTCTGACTTCTACACAATAAGACAAAACCTGGCTACACACTTTTGACATTCCACAGTCTTTAAAACTCAAGTGAGGTTAAAACACTCCAAAGTAAAGGCAGAGTTATAGGGAGATTTACCAAGTAAAACTAAGTTTCTATATTCTCCAGCAGAACATCCCTGTTTAAGTCCTGATGAACAGAATCCAATTGTGTTCACTCTTTCCAGGTAAAGTCTGGTGCCACATCTTTGAAAGTCATCAATTCCTGAAACACCAAAACACATTAATGCTTTTCTAGAACTAGCTCCCTTCATTACTCATATGCGGAGATGGGCAGTTTTGAACAAATGAACTAAAAGTGCTGATAAGGTTCAGGTCGCCGAGTGAACCCAAATAATTTCCTTCTATTGAGTCACTGATATCTATCACTTTACATCTAACACTTTACATTGCTGGGAGACGTAACAGAGGAATGTCACAATCATTACCTTTTTCAAAAAGTATTATTGGTGCCTTTTTTCCCCCTACAGTTATTTGCTCTTAAATTGACATTTTCCACTAAATCTTCTTTTTGTCTAAGATATTTAAGTAAAGCCAATGGACACAGTTATCATGCTTGACAGCATATGCCACATTTTATATGCATGGTCTTCCAATTCTTTAAGAGGAAACTGTGCTTAATTGTCATTTGCCTGGAATCAAGATTACTCATTATCATTTTAAAAAGTTTTAAAATCATTGATAATTTTTGTTTTTATATCACCACTGCAGCTACAAGTAGAAGAGAAACAGGTAAAATGGGAAAAATATTCCTGCAGCAAGTTTCCCTGATAAAGGTCTCATTTATAAGATATAAAGGGAACTGATTTAAATTTACAACAATAAGTGCAATTCTCCAATTGATAAATGGTCAGAGGATATGAACAGGTACTTTTCAAAGGAAGAAATTCAAGTAGACATTGATAAAAATGCCCTAAATATATGTGCAAATTAAAACAAAGCTGAGGTTCCAACTTACTTTTGTGAGGTTGGGAAAACTGAGAAGAGGAAAATGATAAATGTTGGAAAGGCTGTAGAAAACAATTTGATCAATGCACTGTTGGTGAAACTGTGAATTGGTCCAGTCATTCTGGAAAGTGATTTGGAACTACTCCCCAAAAGTTATTTAACTGTGCATACTCTTTGACTCAGTGGTTCCACTATTAGGTCTATATTCCAAAGAGATCAAACAAAAAGGGAAAAGACTTACATACAAAAATATTCACAATAGCTCTTTTTTTTTTTTGTAGCTAAGAATTGGCAATTGAGGAAATGCCTATCAGTTGGGGAATGGCTAAACAAATTAAGGTATACGAATAAAATGGAATACTACTATGCTACAAGAAATGATGAAGGGGATGGTTTTAGAGAAATCTGGGAGAGCCCGTAAGAACTAATAAAGCTAGCAGAGCCAGAACAACTTCTACAATAATGTCACTGTAAAGACAAACGACTTTGACTTCAGAACCCTAGCCAACCACAACAGCAGAGGACTCATGATGAAACACACTATCCACTTCCTGACAGGTGAGTGCAGATACAGACATTTTTTAACATTGTCATTAGAGAGTTTTACTTGATTGAACATATTTATAGCAAGAATTTTGTTTTACTTCCTGTGGCTAGAGGAAAAAATAATTTAAAAATGAAATGGAACAATCATGTCAAGTGACAGAATATAAAATAAATCTACATAAATCATACACATACACACACATCTATGTGTGTGTATGTGTATGTGTGTAAAATCAGCATAACCCAGCAGAAAAATGGAGTGATAAATTCCATTTAAAATAAGTATGGAATATGTAAAACATTTAAGAGTATACCCACAAGATACATACTGGAGCTATATGAATACAAATACAGAACACTTTGTGGAAATAAATCAGACCTAAATAATTGGAAAAATATTGATTGTTCATGGGCAGGCCAAGCTAATATAATAAGAATGGCAATGCTATCTAAATTAATGTATTTATTCAGTGCCAAACCAATCAAGCTACCAAAGGATTATTTCATAAGTTTAGAAAAATGATAACAAAATTCATCTTGAAGAAGAAAAAGTCAAGAATCTCAAAGGAAATAATAGGGGGAAAGGTGGGAAGGGATAGGTCCTAGCAGTACTAGGTCTCAAACTATATATAAAACAGTATATAGTTTCAAGGCAATAGATTATGGTCACAACATGCATAAGCCAACCAATCTAGTAGCTTGGTGTTTGATACTGCTGGGTGAAATAATCAGATTGATTCGGTATAATTTTTTAATTCATCCTATTTACAGTTAATTGACTTTATCCTGTAACTGCCCTGCCATGGTTCTTAGTTTCTGAGCTTAGCTCAGAATTCAGCTGTTTTTTTTTTTTAATGCTTTAAATTTAGGAATCCAGTCTTCTTGTTAATCACTGTTCTATTCTTGTGTCAAGGAACTCTGTTGCCCTTGAAGCAAGTAGACACCAGAGCTGGTCTGGTGTCTTTACACCATCAAGCTACCCTTCAAGGATGTCTGGTTTGTCATGCAAAGAAGTCTGGTTTGCTATGTCTATCCTTGAGGATGCAGATATACTCAAACAATGAACATTTCTCAGTCACAGGAAGAAAGGGAATGTTGCTGCTAGCTCTCATTCCCAAGTTTCCATACAATCATATTTTCTTCCATCTATGATGCTAGCCTTCCTATTTTCCATATTCCCCAAAACTATAAAAGAGAGCTGCCCCGGTTTGGGAGCCAAGATGGCGGAGTGAAAGCAACGACTCACCTAAGCTCCTGGAAGAACTCCTCTGGATATCTCTGGGGGGAGAGTCTGACCAGACTTTGGAGGTGTGGAATCCAGTGGGTGACAGACTTTGACGGATTCGGAGCCCAGGCTGGACCGGAGGGTCCACGGGAGGGATCTGTTCCGCGGGGGTAAGACCCCGGCGCACAGCGCAGCGCGGTCAGCGCGGCAGGGCGGAGGGGACCAGAGGAGGACGAGAGTGGTGGGAGAGACCAGCGGAGCAGGAGATAAGCCAGGCCGAGCCGGTGAGAGCCGCTGAGTGCCAGACATCAGCGCAGCAGCCCTTGAAATCTTCAGCCTGAAGACGGGCTTCGGTGGGTCACTACTTGAACTTCCAGGAACTGGGATGGCAGAGTGATCAGTAAGTGCTCTCTCCTCCCCCCCTGATGACCGTGAGGGAACCATAAAATTCTTCCCCAGATTAATCCTGGATCAGCGGGAACAGCAGAAGGGGGCGGGTGGTCTTATAACACCAGAGGCTGGAAAAGTGGCAAAGGGAGATTCTTCCTATGGTGGCGGAGACGGCTGGAGGGACAGATGACCCAGGGCAGAGAAAATTCGCACTGAGACCCAGGCAAGCCTCAGAGCCGGGAGACGAGCCCCAGGAGGGGTGGGAACACGCGTTAGCTTCTAGGCGTGCCCCAGCCCTCCAGGGTAAAAGGGAAGACAATAGGGAAGCTGGGATCACCATCCCCTGACCTTGCCTTTGCCTCAAGTCAGCTGAGGAGATATCCTGAGACCAGACCACCCCTCCCACACACCTAACAAGCTAACCCCAGGGTTGATCTGGGAAACAAAAAACAAAAGCCTGCTTTTAGCCTAGACACACATCAGCTCAACTTAAAGATCTGTACCTTCTGACTGAAAGAACCAAAAGCTACAACACTCAGCCAACATCATGAATCGGAAAAAGCAGATGAAAAGTGAAAAAACCATAGAATCTTTCTATGGGGATAAGGACCAAAACACAAACACCAAAGAGGTTAGAGCTGAGACTGTACTTCCATCTGAAACCTCAGATGGGACTATGAATTTCTCGCAAGCACAACTAGATTACCTGGAACGTCTGAAGAAGGATATAAAAGAAAAACTGGCCAATGATTTTAAAACTATAAAAAAAGAATTCACTGATGAGAACATCACCCTGAAAAAGAAAATTGAAAAAATGGAAAAGGAAGTTCAAAAATTAACTGGAGAGAATAATTCCCTAAAAGGAAGAGCTAATCAAATGGAAAAGGAAACCCAAAACCTAATTGGGAAAATTGATCAGATGGAAAAGGAAACCCAAAACCTAACTGGGAAAATTGGTCGAATGGAAAAAGAAGTACAAAAATTAAATGGAGAAAATAGCTCCTTAAAGGGAAAAATTGGTCAGATGGAAAAGGAGATGGAAAAGCTAACTGAAGAAAACACTATGATGAAGATTAGAATTGGGCAAGTAGAAACTAATGACTCAATGAGGCAACAAGAATCAGTCAAACAAAATCTAAAGAATGAAAAGATAGAAGAAAATGTAAAATATTTAATTGGAAAAACAACTGACCTGGAAAATAGATCCAGGAGAGAAAATCTAAGAATTATTGGCCTGCCAGAAACCCATGATGAAGAAAAGAGTCTGGACAATATCTTCCAGGAAATCATCAAGGAAAACTGTCCAGAAGTACTAGACTCAGAGGGCAAAATCGTCATCTAAAGAATCCACCGTTCCCCTCCCGAAAGGGATCCCAAACTCAAAACCCCAAGAAATATAGTTGCCAAATTCCAGAGCTATCAAGTGAAGGAGAAAATACTACAAGCAGCCAGAAAGAAACAATTCAAATATCAAGGACACACAGTCAGGATCACACAGGACCTTGCAGCTTCTACATTAAAAGATCGAAAGAATTGGAACCCAATATTCCGTAAGGCAAAGGAGTTGGGACTTCAACCAAGGATCAACTACCCAGCAAAGTTCAGCATAACATTTCAGGCAAGGAGAAAGTCATTCAACGAAATAAGGGATTTCCAGAGCTTCCTGACCAAAACACCAGAACTCAATAGACAATTTGATCTTCAAATGCAGGTCTCCAGAGAATCATAAAAAGGTAAACAGAGGGGAAAAAACAAAAACAAAAACTTGCTACTCAATTAGGGCAAACTGTTTACCTCCCTATAAGGGAAGATGATACCTGTTAATCTTGAGAACTGTGCAGCTATTATGATAAAAGGGATATATGTAGAGGGAATGGGCATAAAGTAAATGATGTCATGTCAAAAATATGATTTAAGTATGAGAAGGGAATGTAATAGGAGGTGTGGAAAGGGGGAAGCAGAAAATGGCAAATTATATCACAGGAAGAAGTACAAAACTATAGTAGAGGGAAGGAGGGGAGGGAGATGAGCATTGTTTGAGAGGTACTCTCATCTGATTTGTTCAAAGGAGGGAACAATAATCTTAAGTAGATAATCCTAACTAGCTCTATAGGCAGTAGGAGGGGAAGGGGGAAGAAAGGGGAGGGTGGCTAAAAGGGAGGAAAGAAGCAATAAGAGTAAAGGGGACTAAAAGGGAGGGGGGTCAAAAGAAGGAGGGGAAGGCTGAAGGAGGAGGGGGAGAAAAGTGAATACTATTGATGAAGGGAAGGGAGACGGGAGAGCTAAAAGCACAAATGGTGGGAAAGAGGTTGGAGGGAAATACACAGATTGTAATCATAACTGTGAATGTGAATGGAATGAACTCTCCCATAAAACGGAGACGGATAGCAGAATGGATTAAAAGCCATAATCCAACAATATGCTGCTTACAAGAAACACATTTGAAATGGGGGGATACACATAGGATAAAGGTCAAAGGATGGAGCAGAATATATTGTGCTTCAGCTCATGTAAGAAAGGCAGGAGTAGCAATCCTAATCTCAGACAAAGCAAAAGCAGAAATAGATCTAATCAAAAGGGATAAGGATGGAAACTATATCCTGCTAAAAGGCACCATAGACAATGAAGCAATATCATTACTAAACATGTATGCTCCAAGTGGTATAGCATCCAGATTCTTAGAGGAGAGGTTGGGGGAGTTGAAGGAAGAAATTGATAGCAAAACTATACTAGTGGGGGACCTCAACCTCCCCCTCTCTGAACTTGATAAATCCAACCTCAAAATAAACAAGAAAGAGGTTAAGGAGGTAAATAAAACTCTGGATAAGGTAGATATGATAGATCTTGGGAGAAAATTAAATGGGAATAGAAAGGAATATACTTTTTTCTCAGCGGTACATGGAACATTTACAAAAATTGACCATGTACTAGGACATAAAAATCTCACAATCCAGTGCAGAAAGGTAGAGATAATCAATGCATCCTTTTCAGATCATAATGCATTAAAAATTACATGTAATAAAAGGCCATGGAAAGAGAAACCAAAAATCAATTGGAAACTAAATAATCTAATTCTAAAGAAGGGTTGGGTTAAAGAAGAAATCATAGAAACAATCAACAATTTCATTCTAGAGAATGACAATAGTGAGACAACATACCAAAACTTATGGGATACTGCAAAAGCAGTTATTAGGGGAAGTTTTATATCTCTGAATGCTTACATAAATAAAATAGAGAAAGAGGAGATCAATGACTTAGGCTTGCAGTTGAAAAAGCTAGAAAAAGAACAAATTGAAAATCCCCAAGTAAATACCAAATTAGAAATACTGAAAACCAAAGGAGAGATTAATAAAATTGAAATTAAGAAAACTATTGAATTAATAAATAAAACCAATAGTTGGTTTTATGAAAAAACTAATAAAATTGATAAACCTTTGGTCAATCTGATTAAAAAAAAGAAAGAAGAAAACCAAATTACTAATATTAAAAATGAAAGGGGTGAACTCACCTCCAATGAGGAGGAAATTAAAACAATAATTAGAAACTACTTTGCCCAACTTTATGCCCACAAATTCGATAATCTAAACGAGATGGATGAATATTTTAAAAAATACAAATTGCCCAGATTAACAGAAGAGGAAGTTGAATACTTAAACAACCCCATCTCAGAAAAAGAAATTGAACAAGCCATCAATGAACTCCCTAGGAAAAAATCTCCAGGGCCAGATGGATTCACAAGTGAATTCTATCAAACATTTAAAGAACAGTTAATTCCAATACTACATACACTATTCTTGAAAATTGGGGGAGGAGTCCTCCCAAATTCTTTCTATGATACAAATATGGTTTTGATACCCAAACCAGGAAGAGACAAAACAGAGAAAGAAAATTATAGACCAATTTCCCTAATGAATATAGATGCAAAAATTTTAAATAAGATTTTAGCAAAACGAATACAGCATCTTATCACGAGATTAATACATTATGATCAGGTAGGATTCATACCAGGACTACAGGGCTGGTTCAATATTAGGAAAACTATTAGCATTATCGATCACATCAACAACAAAGCTAACAAAAACCACATGATTATCTCAATAGATGCAGAAAAAGCTTTTGACAAAATACAACATCCATTCCTACTAAAAACATTGGAGAATGTAGGAATAAAGGGAACTTTCCATAAAATAATAAGCAGTATCTATCTAAAACCTTCAGCAAGCATTATATGCAATGGGGATAAGCTAGATGCATTCCCAATAAGATCAGGGGTGAAACAAGGTTGTCCATTATCACCACTATTATTTAATATGGTACTAGAAATGTTAGCTGTAGCAATTAGACAAGATAAAGATATCCAAGGAATTAAAATAGCCAAAGAAGAAACTAAGTTATCACTCTTTGCAGACGATATGATGATTTACCTAGAGAATCCCAGAGATTCAAGTAAAAAATTACTTGAATTAATAAACAACTTTGGCAAAGTTGCAGGTTACAAAATAAACCCACACAAATCTTCTGCGTTCCTATATATTAGCAACAAAGTCCAACAGCAAGAGATAGAAAGAGAAATCCCATTTAAAGCTAGGGTAGACAGTATAAAATACTTAGGAGTCTACCTGCCAAAACAAACCCAGGGATTATATGAACACAATTACAAGACACTTTTTGCACAAATAAAGTCAGATTTAAGTAAGTGGAAAAACATTAGTTGCTCATGGGTAGGCCGTGCTAATATAATAAAAATGACAATTCTACCCAAATTAATATACTTATTTAGTGCCATACCAATTAAACTATCAGACAATTACTTTCTAGAGCTGGACAAAATAATATCAAAATTCATTTGGAAAAACAAAAGGTCCAGAATATCAAAGGGACTAATGAAAAGAAATGCTTGGGAATGTGGCCTAGCGCTACCAGACCTCAAACTGTACTATAAAGCAGCAATTATCAAAACCACTTGGTATTGGCTAAGAAATAGAGAGGCAGACAAGTGGAATAGACTTGGCACTCAAGATGCAGTAGGCAAGGAATATAGCAACCTTCTGTTTGATAAACCCAAGGACCCCAGCTTCTGGGATAAGAACTCATTGTTTGACAAAAATTGCTGGGAAAACTGGATAACAGTGTGGCGGAAATTAGGCATAGACCCATACCTGACACCGTACACAAGAATAAAGTCCAAATGGGTACATGATTTAGGTATAAAGATTGATACCATGAATAAACTGGAGAAGCAAGGAATAGTGTATTTATCAGATCTATGGAGAAGGGAAGAATTCTTTACTAAAGGAGAGATAGAATGCATTATGAAATGCAAAATGGATAACTTTGATTACATTAAACTGAGAAGTTTTTGCACAACCAAACCCAATGCAACCAAAATCCGGAGGGATGTAGTAAATTGGGAAAGAATTTTTACAGCTAAGCTTGGGGATAAAGGCCTCATTTCTAGAATATATAGAGAACTGATCCAAATGTATAATCATACAAGTCATTCCCCAATTGATAAATGGTCAAAGGATATGAACAGGCAATTTTCAGAGGAAGAAATTAAAGCTATCTATAATCATATGAAAAAATGCTCTAAATCACTATTGGTTAGAGAGATGCAAATCAAAACAACTCTGAGGTACCACATCACACCTATAAGATTGGCAAACATGACAGAACAAGAAAATGATAAATGCTGGAGAGGATGTGAGAAAGTTGGAACACTAATTCATTGTTGGTGGAGCTGCGAGCGCATCCAGCCATTCTGGAGAGCAATTTGGAACTATGCCCAAAGGGCTACCAAAATGTGCATACCCTTTGACCCAGCAATATCGCTACTAGGACTATATCCCCAAGAGATCATAAAAATGGGAAAGGGTCCCACATGTACAAAAATATTTATAGCAGCACTCTATGTAGTTGCCAAAAACTGGAAGTCAAGGGGATGTCCATCAATTGGGGAATGGCTGAATAAATTATGGTATATGAATGTAATGGAGTACTATTGTGCCATAAGAAATGATGAACAAGAAGACTTCAGAGAGGCCTGGAAGGACTTATATGACCTGATGCTGAGTGAAAGGAGCAGAACCAGGAGAACTTTATGCACAGCAACAACCACACTGTGTGAGAGTTTTTTCTGGTAGACTTAGATTTTTGTAATAACACAAGATCTTCTTATCAAAAAAAAAAAAAATCCCAATGGAGGATCTCAAGGCAAAATGCCTTCCACACTCAGAGAGAGAAATATGGAAGTCACTCACATATTGTAGCAGATCATGTTTGTGTATGTGTAAGTGTTTGTGTATCATGTTCTGATTTGTTATACGATTTCTTTCATTTATCTTAGTCTGACTACATAGCATGACTATAGTGAAAATATACTCAATAGGAAAGTATATGTAGAATCTATACAGAATTGTATGCAGTCGTGGGGAGGGAGGGGGGTAGTGGGGAGTAAGTGGGGAGGGATAAAATCTCAATTGTATGGCAGTGATTGTTAAACATTACAAAATAAAAAAAAAAAAAAAAAGAGAGCTGCCCCTTCATTCAGGATCTTAGCTGGGGAAGCTGAGATTCTATTTATTGGTAGTATATTTTCCCTTTACTAATAAATTGATCATGCTCTGAACTTGGTGCCTCAGTCTACCCTGATTTTAACTTTTACATGGGAAAACTGGGAAGTAATATAGCAGAAACTGGGTTTAGATCAACACCTCATATAAATAAAGATTAGCTCTAAATGATACATGACAAATAGAAAATGTCACGTCATAAAAAAATTAGAGGAACAATACATTTTCCTTTCAGATCTATAGATAGATTGGGTATGTGACCAAACAAGGGGTAGAGAGGATAACAGACAAAATGTACAATTTTGATTGCATAAGTTTTTGTACAAGTCAAACAAAAGTTGAAACAAGAAGAGAAATAGTTAACTGGAAGGGGAAAAAAACTTTGCAGTAAGTTTCTCTCATAAAGGTCTCATTTCTAAGACATAGAAGGAACTCCTTCAAATTTTATAAGAATCATTCCCCAGTTAAATGTTCAAAGGATATGAATACGAATTTCTCAAAGGAAGACATCCAACCTATCTGTAGCCATATGAAAAAATGTTCCACATCACAATTAGAGAAATGTAAATTGAGGTAACCCTGAAGTTGGAGGGGCTGTGAAAACACAGGTATATTCATGCACTGTTTTTATAGCTGTGAGACAGTCTAGACATTCTGGAAAGCAATTCGAACTATGATCAAAAGTCACTGAACTGTGTATACTCTTTGGCCCAGGATACTGTCTGTATACCAAAAAAAAAAAGAGGTCTCTACATTACAAAAATTTTTATAGTAGCTCTTTAAAATGGCAAAGAACTAGAAACTATCAAACAAGCAATGGCTGGACAAATTATGTTACACAAATGTCATGGAATGAATATATTTTGCCATTAGAAATGATAAAAGGGACAGTTTCAGAGAAACCTGGAAAAAGTGAGATAAGCTAATGATAAGTGAAGTGTGCAAAATGATTTACACAATTGTTGTGGTTTCATGATGTGTTGTGGTGGAACCATCTCAAAGATTTCGGAGTCAGACCACCTCTAATCCAAGGATAGGCATTTATTGAGATGGAGGCCTCTCATGATGTGGGCTAAGTTCCAAGAGGAACCAGCAGCTTCAGAGAATGCAAGATGAACTTTTATAGGGTAAAGATGCAATCGCGTAACAGAAATCATGACTATTCAAAAGGCAGGAGGGGCTTGTTAAGGGATTAGGTAATAGGGGAGGGGTCCCAGCCTCAGTGGAACTGTGCATTTGACTACCTACAATGCACCCAAAAAAACCCATTTGGCGGGGTATGTATGTATGATAATGACATTATAATAAACTTCTCTACATCTCAAGATCACCTAAAGGACAGGTTGTGCTACCACTGTGTAGGTGCCTTTGGTTCATTCTTTCTATTTGCACTTTGCCCTCTGGTTCTAATAAATCTGGACAGTTTTCACATTTTGTTTTTTGGAGTATGGTGTCCTGGTCTTTTGTTTGGTCATCCTTCTTCAGTTATGTCTCTTTAATCTGATTTCCAGGTCATTAATTTTTTTTATAGTATGTAACATTTCTATTTTTGATCTTTTAAAAAAATTTTCCATTTTTGTTGTCATTGTTGTTATTTTAACTATTTCTTGCTGTCTCATGCATTCTTTGAGTTCTGTTTGCTCCATTCAGTTTTCAGGGAGTCAAGTTACTTAAAATTTTCCTGTTCTTCCCCAGTATTTATTTTCCTTCTTTTCTCTTTTTTTCACTTAAAATTTTGTTTTCTATCCTGCTTCATTTTCCCAGCTATTATTGTCATCCGTTTGACAAAATATTTTTTTCCTCTTTGAGGCTCTACTAATTGTGGAAGTTGCTCTCTTTTTCTGAGCTTATCTCTTGGGTTAAGACTCATATTATCTCTTGACCCCTTCTTAATTGAGTATCCTCTTCAGTACTCATCTCTCCAGTCTCAGTTCCTGATTTGGTACTTTGCTCTACCTTTTCCCATGCTCTTGGATGGGGTGGTCAGAATCTGTTTGCTCTTGATATTTATTGGTATTCTGGGTACTTGCTGCTGGCTGCCACCTTGTGTGATAGCTCTGTGCCCTGAATGCTGGCAGTTTTCAGGTGTCTCTGAAACCACTTGGGCTCAGAGTGCTATAGTCTTCAGGGTCCGCTGGAATATCTCAAGTCAGGGTGCTGTGGGTTTCTAACTCCCTGGAACTTCTCTTATATAAGTGCTCTGGGCTTCCTCTCCCCCGCTGCTCCACAATCCCTTGAACAGAACACTGCATGTTTCAGATACCCAGAGTGTCTCTGGTCAGAGTTTATTGACAGTTTTCCCACTTGTTCATCTTCATAGAGGAGAGAGTCCATAGACTTCTAGGTATCTTTTTGTGCAGTCCTGGGCTGGAAGATGGAGCTTACTACTTTTTCTCTTTCAATTTTTTTTTTTAAAGTATTGTTGGATTTGCTTCTTCTTGAAAGTTTTTGCTAGGAGAGATGGATTCCTACATGATATTTCATGTCACCATCTTAATTAGAAGTCTTCTGTGATGCCAGGTCTTTCAGACTCTAAATCTAGTACTCTGTCCACCACACTAATTTTCATTTATATTAAGTCTTGCCTTTTTCACAAAATATGTTGAAAAATCTATCGGATATTATAATCACTAACAATTTATTAGGTGTCTCTTTTCCTTAAAAATGAAAGTTAAGGGGCAGTTAGGTGGCACAGTGAAAAGAGCACAGGTCTTAGAGTCAGGAGGACCTGAGTTCAAATGTAGCCTCAGATACTCAACACTTACTAGCCGTGTGACTCTGGGCAAGTCACTTTACCCTGATTGCCTTACCAAGAAGAAAAAAAAATTATAGTTAAAATACCACCAGGTGAGACAAGACTATAATTCTATAAGTATCATTTTTAGAGTAGCACTAACTACTTTGCTAATTTCCACTATGTCCTTTGTTATTTAGTAAGAATGCCATAACAGTTTCAGTAGGTTCTTTTAGTTTTTCCATCTTCTTTATAGATTAGTAAGATAGGCTTTTTTAACAAGGCTGGGGGTATCACTTGTGGAGACCATCTGAAGTGGGTAGTGGTCAATCCTATTTCTACCTCCTCATCTCTCACATCTTATCCATTTTTTCTACTCTGACACCACCTTAGGTCAAACCTACATCATTTCTTCCCTAAATTATTACACTGACCTCATAATTGTTTTTCTTGTCTCAGCTCTCCCCACTCCAACACACTGTATGTATTGAGCAACCATAATTATTTTTCTTAAGAAGATGTCTATGTCATGCCATTATTCAATAAGCCCTAAAATAAAATATACACTCTTTTGTTTAGCTTTTAAAGCCTTTCTCAATTTATTCCCAACCTACTTTTCAATCTCACCACACTTCAGTTTACCACACACATACAACACACACACATACACAACACACACCTGGCCATCCAGCCAAATTAGCCTTCCTCTTTGTTCCTCACACATGACACCCCATCTCTCATTTCTGTATATTTCCACAGTCCGTAGTCAATGCCTGAATTCTCTTCTCACCTCAATCTAACAAAATCTCTCCCTTTCCTCTTTCCCTATGTAGCTCAAGCACCATTTTCTTGTTGGGCTTGAGTCCAATCTGCATTTTTCTTTGAGATTTCAAGTATAGATGTTTTCAAGTCATTGTCTTCTATGTTTTGCATCTTGAAGTTCCCTATTGCCATAGTAGCTCTTAATGCTTGGGTCCTTTTTTTTTTTTGCTCATTCTTTCAGGCTACTTCTTGACTATGGACTTTATGTTAGTGTTGGGCTCTGTTCTCTTCTGGGAAGAAATGCCTGGCCAGAATGGCTGTCTTTTGATGTCCTTCTGCTTCTTTCATAGCTCATTCTGAGGGGCCTGCAATTTTTCCATACTTTCAAAGTGGAGGGGAGAGGTCTGTTCACTATCCTGCTCTCAACACTCTTAAGTTTCTGACCTAGGTTTGGGTCTGTTGGCTTGTTCAAGGCTGAGTTGTAATAAACTACTATTGATCTCATTCACTGTTAGTCTGCTGTGGGGTTCTGCAGGTTCAGAGAGAATGGTCTTGGTCTCTTGCCCTGGTGATTCCACTGCAGGTTTATGTGCTGGGCTAAAGGTTAGAGGTTAAGCCTCTGATGTGTTCTTGGGCTCAAAGTCTCAAGAGCTAAATTTCTGGAACTTAAGTTTTTGCTCTGTACACTATAACCCCAAACTGGGTAATGGGCAGCAGAGCTGCCAGTTGGTACCTAATCCTGTTCCCACTGCAAGTTCAAGGGTTCCCTGCTATCTCTTTCTGTGTGAATGTTTCCTGCACTGGCATGGAGTCTCATCCCCCTAATAAGCCCTGGGCACTGCCAGTGGCACCCTGCCACTGCCATCCCTGCAACTGCACTCCTGGCTAGTCCTTACCCCATTATCCATAGATCTTTCTGTTTATGTTCCTAAGCTGGCCCAGGATGGACAAACTACTCATTGACTTTTTCTTGACTTTCCCAATCAAAATTCGGTCAGCTACATTCTCTGAGTTGTTGTAGAAGAGATGCTGAGTGACTTAGGCAAAAATGCTTCCTCTCTTCCTCCACAATCTTGACTCCACCCCTTCTCTACCATTTTCTACATGAAATCTCTCCTGGTATCCCCAATTGCTAGTGCTTACTTTTCAAGTCTACCTTGTATTTTAAATATTTTGTGTTTATTCTTTTTATTTATTCTTTGTACACACACACACACACACACACACACACACACACACACACATATATATACTTGCCTCCTGGTATAATGTAAGCTTTTTGAGAACAAGGATGAACCATAACTCTTTCCTCTGCTCATTTCAGTTCTTCACAGAGGCAGGAAATATGCTCTCTGTGAAGAGCTGATACGAGAAGGGGAAAGAGTTATGGTTCGTAGTTGGGATTTGTTGGCCAATCTGTTCATAACAATCTACAATAGTCAGCCTAACAACACTAAGATTACTATTTGAGACTCTCTTCTACCAGTGTCCCATGCTCGAAATCCCAGAGTTGTTTTTGATTCTTCTATTTTTTATTAATGCTTTCTGTTTTTATTTAATATTCATTTATTATATTTATATTATTATATTATTTATTATATTTATTTATACAACATTCATTTATTATATTTAACAAACATACCCCTTCTTACTCAGTGAGCCTTTCCTTATAACAAAGGGTAAAAAAACCCAAACCAGCAAAGCTAACCAACATAGTGACCACATCTAAGAACAAAAGAATATTCCATATCTTTAGTTCCCCTGCTTACCACTTTTTCATAACATACTATTTCTTCATTTAAATTCTGTTCTAAAAAAACCTGAATAGTTCTTTACTGTCCCCTGCATGAGATATGGGCATTTAAACTATCCTACCACGAATCTTCTATTCCAGGTAATTATATTCACACTGGTTACTGGGTAGGAGTTGTGGAGGGGAATGGAAGCAACAATCCAAGTGACTACTGTGTACCAGGCATTGTACGAAGGGATCCTCAAAACAAATCTGACAAGTAGGTGCTATTTATTGTTATGCCCATTTTAGAGTTGAAATAACTAAGGTAGACGGAGAGATTAAGTGAAGTCACTTAGCCCATGCATATACAGTAAGTGTCTGAGGACAGACTTGAACTCAGGTTTTCCTGACTCCAGGCCTAGAGCTCTATCAATTGCATCACTTTGCTGCCATAGATATTCCTGTAGATATCATATTCACATCTACTTCTGAACATGTGTTTGTGCTAGTCTTTTCCCCTTGGAATCTACAAATCCTATGCATTTTTAGGAACGTCATTATTATCCTCATCAAACATTTATTAAGCATTCAGTATGTGCCAGGTACAGCACTAAGTGCTGGGGATACAAGGAAGGACAAAAACATGGTTCCTCCTCTAATGAGATAGAAAACATGCAAACCACCACATAAACACAACACATATACAGTGTAAATGGGAGGTACAAATCCAGCAAAATCTCATGTCTTATCCCTTCAACCCACATAGATCTCTTCCTTCTCCCAATACATACAGCAATTACTTTCTGCATATCCTGAAATTTGATTCCAGGAAGGCAAGATGGTACAGAGGAAGAGCACTGGTTCTGGGTTTACATCCAGCCCCTGACTTTTACCATCTGTGTGACCCAAGATATTTAACTTTCCTAGGCTTGTTTCCTCACTTATAAAATGAAGGAATTGGACTAAATGGCCTCTAGGGTCCCTTTCAACTTCAGATCCGAGATGCTTTAATTTTTGCATTTCTTTTCATTTTTATCTATGTAAGTACACACACACAAATAGACCTTGTCCTTCCAATGAAGTGGTTGAAGTCTTAATGTTCTAAGGATTAGATTTTATATTTGTTTTGTACTCTTTGGTGATGACTACAGTACTTAGCACACTGTAAAGAGACATAACTTAGTAAATGTTAGGGTGTTGTATCATTTCAGTCATGTCTAAGTCCATGTCCATCCCATTTTAGGATTTTCTTAGCAAAGATATTGGAGTGATTTGCTATTTCCTCCTCCAGCTCAATTTACAGATGAGGAACTGATGCCAAAGGGGTAAAATAATTTGCCCAGGGTCACACAGCTAGTAAGTGTCTGAGACTATACTTGAATTCATGAGGAGGAGTTCTTGATTCCAAGTCCAGTACTCTATTAGGAAGTAGGGAACATTCCCTATGGAATCCATCAGGCACCAGGATAGGACCTGTTTCCTGAAAGAAAATGAGGGCTTTAGATTTCTGGAAAAGCCTTTTTAGGCATTAAAGTAGAGAAGGCCTAGAAAAAGGGGGTGTGGAATAAAAATCATATACTTATGATTATATATACTTGGAATCAAAATCATATTAAAAAATAAAAGCAACCTCCAACTCATCTGAGATCCTGCTATTAGGATCATGGTAGCTTCCTTTTTATGTATTTTTTTCTTGAGGAAGGATAGAATCCTAAGAATACAGAGCTTGGAAGGAGAAAAGACAGAAATTGAATCAGTCCACAGGATGTGACAAATTAAGAGAGCAGGGCAGTGCTAGTGTTCACAGCAGATTTCTAAGGATGAAATTTTGGTTGGGAGTGAAAACACATGAACTGGTTTAATAATTATTATTATGTCATCTGGAGTGTGTAATTCAAGTCTCTGCTAAAGTTACCTTCTAGTGTAATGCTCTCTTTTCCTTCATCCTTCATTCCATCATCACAGAATGTGGGATGGGTCAATTTCCTGCTTTTCTTACAGAAAGCAGAAAATCTATCAAAGAGGAAGCGTAGTCTGCTGATAAGGGTATAAGGTGAGATTAAGAAGTTGACCAAATTCAACTTCAGTATTATCTAGTTTGCAAATCAATTAACCATAGTGTACCTTACTTTTCTCATCTGTAGAACTGTGATCATATCGGATTATGATACGTATCAGAGTCATAAGGGATAAGAAAGTATTATAAATGCAAACTATTATGGTTTAACCCAATGTTTAGTTAGATTTATTGGTTTATCGACAAGAATAGTTTGTAAGCAAAGGCAAATTGGTGACATTGTGAGTAAAGCACTAAATTGAAGTCAGAAAAACTTGAATTTGAATCCTTAGACACAAGTTAAGTAACACTGAGCAAGTAACTAAGTAACTCTGTGTCTCAGTTTCCTTCTTTATAAAACAAGGAAATTGGGCTTCATGGTTTCTACAGCTCCTTACTGCTCTACATCTATGACCATATGATCCACTAATGAGACCCCCTCTTTGTACTCCGTAGCCCATGAGGGTTGGTCTCCCCTTTTGTGACCAAGTGCTTTGAAGATATTAAAACTGCAAAGAAGGGTCTAGGTTAGATTACATGAGATAAGAGACAACATTATTATGTTGAGGTTAAAAAAGATCCTCGCTCATTGTCACTATAAGGTTCCCTGACCACCAGTCTAGAGATCTCCCTTTCCTTCCTATTGCTTTCTTCTTTCCCTTCTGTTTTCCAAGGACCCTTATCACTGGGTTGACCCTTTTCACATCCTGAAGAGACTTGTCCCTCTGCTTTCTTCCTGTACAATTCTCACCTTCCTCTTCAAGGATGGGAGTCAAATCCTCCACCAAGGTGACCAACTCTTCAAAAGTCTTTGGATGCTACAACTTCACCCAAATCCTGATCTCACTGGGGATGATGGTCAGGAATTGCTCCAGTACCTGTAGCTCCAGGATCTGCTCCTTTGTATGAATCTCTGACTTCAGCCATTGAAGGTAGAGTCCCCAAGGCTGGCTTACAACTTCATGAGGTCCCACATTCTCTAGGTAAGGAAAACATCTGAAACTTTGGTGAGAAGCTTCTGGATTAAATTGATCTCTTCCTAGGATAGTTATCTGATCCCTAGGAGCATCTATTCTCAGTAACCTGCTTTGTTCATGTATAGTAAACATCTGTGGTTTGAGGGAGATGGTAATCATCTTTTTCAAAGGCCAGCATCTCTCCATCTGGGTCTGTCCTCTTATACTTCAAATGTGCATAATCAAAATAATGTCAGTTTCTTACAGACCTGTAAACATTCCTCAAAGATGTGTAACGGTCAGTTGGGGGGATCCAGAAATTTCAATTGTACCATTTGATGTCAGGGCCCTGCAGAGACTGGGGATGATACATATACATCATCCACAAAGTAGTGCAGTAGTGGAACACACTAAACAAACTGTTATTGTCTCAGCATTGGCTCAAACATACACAAATGTTACTGGTTATAACCTGTTTTAAAAGCATAGTTCTTACCTTGTTAGCTAGGGAGTAAAAATGTGATTTTCATTGTTCAGCTGAAAAATGGAGACTCAGCTACTTACAAGTATGTAGCAGAACCAGCACTTGGAAACAGTTCTCCTGACTTCTAGTAAGGTCTTTAATACATTATACTATGTTCAGTTCAATCCAATTCAGTCCATTCATGGACTGAGTACCCATTATGATACTATGCAAGACATTAGGGATATTAAAAAAATGAACCCATTGGTAGTAGAACCAGACTCTTCCCACTTACTGCAAAAGGGATTTGCTTTCCTTGCTTCTCATAACAGAGATTATTAATTTTCCCAAAAAGCAACAAATCTATCCTTGGAATTTCATTGGCCTGATGTAGCTTTCTAGTCAACTAAGGGCATGAAAAATCCCACAAAGGTGGAGCTGGGGTTCCTCCAACTTGATAGTTTTCTGAAAAGCATATGAATCTCTATATCCTTCATCATATCCTTCTTAACTGACCAGAGACATTTATTTCTACATGGAGACAAGAGGCCCCAAACTAGAGAAGCCTCCTTCAATGACTTGTTAGTGTCTCATTTTGTCCTAATATATGACCTGAACAGATCATAGCCCCTAACACCATCTCTGCTTACATAGTAACTACTGGGGGAGATATCACATTAGACAAGAAATTAAATTCAAAGGACAAATGCTGAGGGGGATGTAGGAAAATAGGTAACACTAATGCACTACTGGTGGAGATGTGAACCAGTCCAACTAGTCTCCAACTCTGGAGAACATTTTAGAACTATGCCTAAAAGGCATATTAGACTGCACATATCCTTTGACCCAGCAATACCAGTATGAGATCTATATAACCCAGAGATCAAAGAAAAAAGCAGAAAGGACCCATATGTACAAAACTATAGATAGCAAATCTTTTTGTGGCAGAAAGAATTGGATACTGATGGGATGCCCATCAATTGGGGAATGGCTGAACGAGTTGTAGAATATGAATGTGATGGAACACTATTTTACCGTAAGACAGGATAAAGGGGAAGGTTTCAGAAAAACCTGGGAAGATTTGTATGAACTGAGCAGAATCAGAGCAGTGTACACAGTTAACAGTAATATTGCAAAAATAATCAACTATGAAAGACTTAGTAACTGATCATTATAGTGACCCACCACAATTCAAAGGACTCATGATGAAAAATTCTACCCACCACCAGATAGAGAACTGATTGACCCAGAGAACAGACTAAACTCTTTTTTCCCCTTTATTTTTCTTGTCTTTTTTTTTTTAACACGGCTAATATGGAAGTGTTTAGCATGACCTTCATTTATATAATGGGCATCATATTTCTTGCCTTCCCAATGGGTGTGGGAAGGAGTAGAGGGAAGGAAAGAATTTGGAACTTAAAAAAAAAAAATTTCGAAAAAAATGATCAAAAGCACACATTAAGAAAAATCTCAAAACTAGTATTATTTGCAGTGGAGAAATATTAGCTTTCCTAGTAAAAAATGAAGCAAAGAAAGGATGTTACTTCTTCCCACTATGACAACATAATTTGAGAAATGCTAGTTATAGAAATAAGATCAGGGAACAAAAAACTAAACCTATTTGCAGATGACATGATGGTGAACCTAGAAAATTCCAGAGAATCAGTGAATCAATGAATAAATTAGTTTCAGTAAGGTAGCAGGATACAAAATAAATATGAAAAGCTATCATATTTCTATACAGTCTTCTGTTTGACATTTAAAGCCCTTCACAATCTGACTGCGGTCTATCTTTCCAGACTTAGACGTTACTCCCCTTCATGTACTCTCTGCTTCAATGAAGCTAGCCTATTTATTGTCCTGTTCTCTCCCCCTCCACCCCCGTCACAATACAGTATATAGCATTCCATCTCCCATTTGTATCTTCTGCAACATACTATTCCCTAAGGCTAGAATGCTCTGCCTCCTCACTTCTAACTTCTGGAACCTCTACCTCTTTCAGCTCAAGGGCCACTTCCTTTCCTGATTTCTGAATTGTGAATGCCTCTTCCCCATCCCTGTGTATTCATTTTTTATATCTTTTGTATTTATTTATCTCTGAATATGCTGTATCCCCTCAATGAAATGTAATCTCTTTAAGCAGGCACTGTGTCACTTTTGTATCTGTATATACCGTGCCAAGCATAAGTGCTTAATAAATGTTTTTTTGATTGTTTGGTATAGTACTAACAAAAAACAAGGAAGATTTTAAAATAAATTTCATTCAGAATAACTAAAAAATGCATTCCATTTCTCAAACTTAACCTATTAAGATACATATAAGATTTATTTAAACACAGCTATAAAAACACTCTTTACAGAAAAAAAGAGAGACAAATGATCATAAAGATATTCACTGCTTGTGGTTGGGCCAACCCAGTATCATAAAAATAACAATACTACCAGAACTAACTTACAGATTTAAAGGATATTTTATAAAAGCAAACAAAACAAAAATAAATTTATTGGAAAGATATAAAGATCTAGAAGAGGATTTGTTCTGTAAAATTTGGAGTCAGTCAAAAGGTTACAGCCAAGAACCTAGAAGGACATATGTGGTCTCAAGGCTGCAGGTTCCCTGATCTAGAATCTCTTGGGGAAATAATAGGGGAAAAAAGTAAGGAGCACAGATTAAAAACAGAAAAGTAGATCACTGAAAGAGATGAAATAAAAAACTAGCAAAGCATTTCATAAAATCATGAGCATAAAATATTGGAGAAGTCTTCCTTATAACAAAAGATGCTGCAAAAAGTAGAAAGTAGTTTGGTAAAAGTAATATTTACACCAATATCTTGTCTCATATACTGCAATAAAAGCAAATGGAAAAGAAACTAAACAGAAAAGGTCACATCAAAGAGAATTAGGTCTGATTGCTTTTACAACTATCCTAGGGGAAGCATGTCTAACAAAATGAGGGACAGAGGAGATAATAAAACATAAAAAAATATTTTGAGTATGTAAGACAATTCTTTTGTATTAATAAGAGCAAATGAGAAAGAATTGAGTGAGAGAACATTTACATCAATTATGTCTGATAACTCTATGCTATCTGAACTATACAGTTAATTAGAACTACTTAACACCAAGAGACATTCCCCAGTAGGCTGGTGGTCAAAAGATCTGAATTGTTTTCTTAATGTAACTTTTATTTTACACCCCCCCCAAAGGCATTTATTTTCTCACCCTCCTACCTCTCCCAATTGAAAACAAAAGTAAAAAGCTTTGATATGAATCATTTTCAAAAGAAATGCAAACTATAGTGTGTATATGAAAATATTTTTAATTACTAACAATAATAGATGCAAAATAAAACTACTCTGAGGTTTCCCCATATACCATGCAAACTGACAAAGATAACACAACCTGGCAACGTTCAATATTGGAAAGGCATTGGAAACACAGGAATACTAAAACACTATTGGTGGTGTTGTAAACTCATTCAAATGAAAGAAAAAATGACTAAAATCTATGCCTTTGACTCAGCAGTCTCCTTACTGGGCTTATATTATACACCAAGGAAGCAAAAAATAGCAGCAAAGTTCAATAATAAACAAAATAAAAAACCAAACCCTAAATATTCACAGCAGCCATCTTCGTGATAACAAATAAATGGAAATAAAGCAGATACCTATTATTTGGAGGAATGCTTGAAAAAGTACCTATGAATGTAATTTAATATTATCATATAGCAGATGATGAGTGTTAAATTCAGAGACACACAGGAAGTTTTCATTAACTCATGCAATATCAAAATAAGCAGAACAAGAACAACATACCCATTCAACAGTATAAAGGAAAAGACCACTAAAAGAGAGCTGAACTCAGTGACCAGAACACCAATGCAGGCCCTTCTTCAAGGCACAATATTATATCTGTTATCAGATGTAGTGTATAGTTTTGACTGTTGCCGTTTGTCACCAAGTAGACTTCAACGTGGAGGGTTTGGGAGAGAGGTTTCTTCCCCCCACAAAAAGACAGTGATATAAAGGCAAAATATATCAAAAAATTGGGAAAAATGGGGAAAAACAGGAAAATTGGGAAGATAAGTATGTTTAGAAAGAAAGACAATGAATTCTGTTTTGGAAATGATGAGTTTTGAGATGCCTGTGGCCATCCACGTGGAGGTGCCCAGAAGGCAGTGGGAGATGTAGCATGGAGCTTAGGAGAGAGACGAAGGCAGGATATATAAATCTGTAAATCAAATGCACTGATGTTACTGAAGAGAAGGGGGCCCAGGAAAACCAGGGGAGAGCAGCAACAGGAAAACTTTTGCAGGGGGTGGGGGTTGGGGTGGGGATTGTGGGCAGGCAGCAGTATCCCAAAGGAGGCATAGGGGTGGTCAACAATGTCCAACGTTGCAGAGGCATCAAAAGGAAAGCCTGAAAAAGCCTTTGGATCCAGTGGCTGAGAGCTGTTTGTGACACACCCCCTCCCTGCCCCTCCATACAGGGGAGTGGGGGAAGGAAAGAGGGGGCACCAAACAATCTGCTTCCACTTAATCCCCTGTCACCAAGAAGCCTATTACCCATCCTGGGCTAAGTAAGGTATCTCCCTCCCTCCCCCACATCTACCCCTCTTCTCACTCCTCTTCTCACTCTTCTTTCAGATTGTGCTCCTTTCCTACTTCCTGTTCTTTTAGTCTCTCATCCTAGTCCCCTCCGCCTGCTGGGAGTGTCCTCAAGCCTAGGAATGCCAAGGCTCCCGGGATGTAGATGAAGGCAAAACTGTGTACAGGACAGAGTGATTCCTCCCCTATACAGGATACCACACAATCACATTGACACACCCATGAATATATGCACATCTTCCCCACAACTGCACCCACACTGCACTCCCACATCCCCCATTCATATACACACCGTTCCCCTCGAACCCCACAACCACACCCATACACATATATCCATACATGCCACTAAACATGACCACACCTGCACATAAGCACACATTCTTTCCCACGGCTTCACCAATACCTCAGCCACACTCATATCTATATGTGACCTATCGATCTATCATATCTATACATCGTATTATTATATACTCACCCTAAGTGAGTAACTGAACAGACCTTGGTCTAAAGGGGCCAAGGTCTCCCATTGCATCCTGGGCCATCTCCAGTCATCCTGATGAATATATGGTCACTGGATCCAGATGGCTCCAGAGGAAAAGTGAGGCTGGTGACCTTGCACAGCCCTCCCTCACTCAAAACAAAATAAAGTGCAAGTCATGTCATCATTTCTCTGATGGCATGGTCTTTTTCGGCAATGAAGGATGAACACAATATACACACAACCACACCTATATTTATCCCTACCCCTTCCAACCACACCATCCCATACCCCTCACACACACTCCCCCACTACTCCCCCACTCCCATACACACACCTCTCTCACACACACCAGCAATTCCACCACCACTTCACCCCCAACTCATTCCACTGAGACTGCTGCTGGGTCACAGAGAGGCCTTTCTTTTCATCTGTATTTTTTTTTTATTAAATTTATTTATTTAACTTTTAACATTCATTTTCACAAAATTTTGGGTTACAAATTTTCTCCCCTTTTATCCCCCCCCCCCCCCCCAAACACCAAGCATTCTAATTGCCCCTATGACCAATCTGCTCTCTCTTCTATCATCCCTCTCTGCCCTTGTCTCCGTCTTCTCTTTTGTCCTGTAGGGCCAGACAGCTTTCTATACCCCTTTACCTGTATTTCTTATTTCCTAGTGGCAAGAACATTACTCGACAGTTGATCCTAACACTTTGAGTTCCAACTTCTTTACCTCCCTCCCTCTCCACCCCTTCCCTTTGGAAGGCAAGCAATTCAATATAGGCCAAATCTGTGTAGTTTTGCAAATGACTTCCATAATAGTTGTGTTGTATAAGACTAACTATATTTCCCTCCATCCTATCCTGTCCCCCATTACTTCTATTCTCTTTTGATCCTATCCCTCCCCATGAGTGTTGACCTCAAATTGCACCCTCCTCCCCATGCCCTCCCTTCTATCATCCCCCCCACTCTGCTTATCCCCTTATCCCCCACTTTCCTGTATTGTAAGATAGGTTTTCATACCAAAATGAGTGTGCATTTTATTCTTTCCTTTAGTGGAATGTGATGAGAGTAGACTTCATGTTTTTCTCTCACCTCCCCTCTTTATCCCTCCACTAATGAGTTTTTTGCTTGCCTCTTTTATGAGAGATAATTTGCCCCATTCAATTTCTCCCTTTCTCCTCCCAATATATTTCTCTCTCACTGCTTGATTTCATTTTTTTTAAGATATGATCCCATCCTCTTCAATTCACTCTGTGCACTGTCTCTATGTGTGTGTGCGTGTGTGCATGTGTGTGTGTGTAATCCCACCCAGTACCCAGATACTGAAAAGTTTCAAGAGTTACAAATATTGTCTTTCCATGTAGGAATGTAAACAGTTCAACTTTAGTAAGTCCCTTATGACTTCTCTTTGCTGTTCACCTTTTCCTGGTTCTCTTCATTCTTGTGTTTGAAAGTCAAATTTTCTTTTCAGCTCTGGTCTTTTCATCAAGAATGCTTGAAAATCCTCTATTTCATTGAAAGACCAATTTTTCCCCTGAAGTATTATACTCAGTTTTGCTGAGTAGGTGATTCTTGGTTTTAGTCCTAGTTCCTTTGACTTCTGGAATATCCTATTCCATGCCCTTTGATCCCTTAATGTAGAGGCTGCTAGATCTTGTGTTATCCTGATTGTATTTCCACAATACTTGAATTGTTTCTTTCTAGCTGCTTGCAATATTTTCTCCTTGACCTGGGAACTCTGAAATTTGGCCACAATGTTCCTAGGAGTTTCTCTTTTTGGATCTCTTTCAGGCAGTGTTCTGTGGATTCCTTGAATATTTATTTTGCCCTCTGGTTCTAGAATCTCAGGGCAGTTTTCCTTGATAATTTCATGAAAGATGATGTCTAGGCTCTTTTTTTGATCATGGCTTTCAGGTAGTCCCATAATTTTTAAATTGTCTCTCCTGGATCTATTTTCCAGGTCAGTTGTTTTTCCAATGAGATATTTCACATTATCTTCCATTTTTCCATTCTTTTGGTTTTGTTTTGTGATTTCTTGCTTTCTCATAAAGTCATTAGCCTCCATCTGTGCCATTCTAATTTTGAAAGAACTATTTTCTTCAGTGAGCTTTTGAACCTCCTTTTCCATCTGGCTAATTCTGCTTTTGAAAGCATTCTTCTCCTCATTGGCTTCTTGAACCTCTTTTGCCAATTGAGTTAGCCTATTTTTCAAGGTGTTATTTTCTTCAACATTTTTTTGGGTCTCCTTTAGCAGGGTGCTGACCTGCTGTTCATGCTTTGACTTCATGTCTCTCATTTCTCTTCCCAGCTTTTCCTCCACTTCTCTAACTTGATTTTCAAAATTCTTTTTGAGTTCTTCCATGGCCTGAGCCCATTGGGTGGGCTGGGACACAGAAGCCTTTACTTCTGTGTCTTTGCCTGATGGTAAGCATTGTTCTTCCTCATCAGAAAGGAAGGGAGGAAATGTCTGTTCACCAAGAAAGTAACCTTCTATAGTCTTATTTCTTTTCCCTTTTCTGGGCATTTTCCCAGCCTGTGACTTGACCTCAGAATATTCTCCTCACACCCACCTCGCCTCCTGATCCTCCCAGCCAGCGTTTGGGGTCTGAGATTCAAATGCTGCTTCCAGCCTCAGGGCTTTTGGTGGGGGCAGGGCTGCTATTCAGTGTGAGATTAAGTTCAGGTGGTCAGGTCAGGGCAGGGCCGCCTCTCAGGCTCAGTTCCCCAGGGGGTTTATGCACAGACCTTCAACAATGGATCCAGGCTCCTGCCTGCTTAGGGAGCCCTGGTCTGCCACTGCCTCTCAGCTTCTGCCTCCCGAGGGGGCCTGAGTTATGGGGGCACCCCACTCCCCTCTTGACCTGCCAAAGAGACTCTCTCACCAACCCCCATCACCTGTGGGTGGAGGGACTTGTGCGGCCGCTGGAGATCCCGTCCCTGAAGCCTGCTCGGATCTGTTCCTCTCGGTGCCGCTGCCACGGCAGGTCTGGGCTGGGCTCCGCGTCTGCAGCACGACGGACCTTTTGCGAGAGGTTTGCAGGTCCCTCTGGAACGGAAATCTCCTTCGCTCCACTGTTCTGTGGCCTCACTGCTCCAGAATTCGCCGTGAGTTACTTTATATAGATGTTGTACGGGTTGTGGGTTCGGAGCTATGTGTATTTGCGTCTTTCTACTCCACCATCTTGGCTCCGCCCTGATCATCTGTATTTTTAATAATGTTAATCTATAATACGAATTCTTTGATGGTAAGTAAGATGTGACCTGGTGGGAAAGACTTTCCCAAATTCATAAAGTTGCTCTTTAGCATGAATTTTCTGATGTTCAGTAAGGCATGACTTGATAGTAAAGGCTTTCTCAAATGGATTACATTTATAGGATTTCTATCAAGAGTGAATTCTATGGTGCTGAGTAAGGCGAGACCTGATGGTGAAGGCTTTCCCACATTCACTACATTTGAAAGGTTTTTCTCCAGAATGAATTTTCTGATGTTGATTAAGATTTGCCTGTTTGGTGAAGGCTTTCTCACATTCACTACATTTATATGGTTTCTCTCCAGAATGAATTCTTTGATGAAGAATTAATTGTGAAATATAGCTAAAGGCTTTTGTACAATCACTACATTTAAATGGTTTCTCCCCAACATGAATATGCTGGTGTTGATTAAGGTTTGACCGCTTGGTAAAAGCTTTCCCACACTCATTACATTTATAAGGTTTTTCACCAGCATGAATTCTTTGATGTTCAGCAAGCCGTGATCTGACAGGGAAGGCTTTACCACATTCACTACATTTATAGGGATTCTCTCCAGAATGAATTCTCTGATGAAGATTAAGTTGTGAAATTAGACTAAATGCTTTTTCACATTCAGTACACTTAAATGGCTTTTCTCCAGTATGAGTATGTTTATGTTTATTAAGGTGTGCCTTCTGAGTAAAAGCTTTCCCACATTCATTACACTTATAGGGTTTCTCTCCAGAATGAATTCTCTGATGTTGAGTAAGGTGTGATCTGATGGAGAAGGCTTTTTCACATATACTACATTTATAGGGTTTCTCTCCAGAATGAATTTTCTGATGTTGAGTAAGGTTTGTCCGTTTATTAAAAGTTTTCTCACATTCATTACATTTATAGGGTTTTTCTCCAGAATGAATTTTTTGATGCCGAGTAAGATTTGCCCGCTTGGTGAAGGCTTTTCCACATTCATTACACTTATACAGTTTCTCTTCTGCATGAATTTTCTGATGAAGATTAAATTGTGAAATCTGGCTGAAGGTTTTCTCACATTCAGTATACTTAAAAGGTTTCTTTCCTGCATAGATTCTTGGGTATTTAATGAGGTACAAATCATTTTTTATATTCTTTCCATACATATCACACTTATTGAAACTCTTTACTGTAGGAACTCTCTCCTGTGTAACTAGGATTGACCTTAGACTGAAGTTCTTCCCAAATTCATTTCTTTCAAAGCTTCTCTCCTTATCTGATGTTTGTTCAGATGTGACTACTGATTGCTTTATCAGTTTCTCCTGGTGGATCTGTTGCTCTACTAATGTATCATATTCTTCCAGTTCAGAGTACCAAGAGCAATGCCTCGTGGATCTTTCCATTATCACCCCCGGAGATGATTCTTTCACAAAAGTATCCCATTTTGTAACTGACTCTTTGGCTTCTTCCCAGTCTGAAAGAAATAATATATATACATATTGTAGTGTTAATAGAATAGGAAGATCTTCCCCACCCATGAGTATGCCTTACACATGGAGCCTGTGATCACATGGAGCCTGTGGTCACACAGAGGCTGGGTCACATGAAGCTCAGACTGGGAGGAGCTTGCCCACATTGGAGAAAGAGAAAGAACACAGAGAGTGAAAGCAAGCAAAGCAGAGAGAGAGAAGCAATCTGTGAGTGGGTGGAAGGAGGAATTTGTCTAGGGGAACTTGTTTTTGTGTGGAGGTCTAACAGAAAGAAGATTTAAGATGGCAGCGCTCCCTGGATTAATGATAAGTACCCTGTTAAATCTTACCTCCTGGTATTCTAATGATGTCCTAAATAAATATCTTGGTTTTGCCTCTGAAGAAGAGAGTTTATCATATTTTATAAATTT
Source organism: Notamacropus eugenii (assembly GCF_028372415.1). NCBI lineage: Eukaryota > Metazoa > Chordata > Mammalia > Diprotodontia > Macropodidae > Notamacropus > Notamacropus eugenii. The sequence continues at coordinate 400,980,587 of NC_092874.1, forward strand.
ACCCAGAAACATGCATACATATTCAAAGCAGCTGCTATGGGTATTGAATTGGCATTACAAATGGTGATGAGGATGTAGCAAAATATAAAACCTCTACCTGGAGACAGGAAGGCTGTAGGGAAGAAAATGGGTATCACAAGATGGGAGGATTTACCTTATTCCTTCCTGGCAAGAGAATGAGCTAAAAGCATAGGACTTTGTGAAAACTGGGAACCAAGGCTACAGAAGGAAGAACTCACAGATTTAGAAAGATGTTTGCAAGGAATACCAATAGAACCGGGGAAAGAAATGGCAGGAAAGAAATGTAGAAGAGAATGGATGTTGCTAACAAGTTATCATATTATATGTAAAAGTAGAGACAAACTGCTGGAGGAAAAGGTTCAGCTGGAAAAGGAGTTAGCTGATTTGCATGAGAAGTTTTCTATGCTACAGCATCAGAACTTCCCTTTAGAAGAGCAAGCTAGAAAGTATCAGGTGATAGCAGAAAAGACAGCTGTGAGTTTACCTCAGAAAAAAAAAGAGAAAAGTTAACAAGAGGAAAATGTATGCAACCCTTGCATGCATGGGACCTGATTGGGACCCAGACTCTGAGAGGCATATGTGTGGGAAGAAAATGAAACAAATTTAGATGAGCAGGCTTCTAGGAATGCGGACATTAATCTAATACTATGAAGGAAACAGGAGAACCAGGGGGGCCACATAGTATTTAAGGAAGTAACTAAGGATTTTACTTCGTAGGAGGTCACAAATATTTTAAGTCGATTCACCCAAAATATTGGAGAATCACTAGTATATTGGATGGTAAGAATCAGCGATGAGGGTGCTGGAGGTGTATGGGTAGATAACTTAGACTGTTTGAAATTTATAGCCTGTGGTCACATGGAGCTCAGACTGGGAGGAGCTTGCCCAAGGGTGACAGAGAGGGAGGGAAGGGGAGAGAGGGAGAGAGAGGGAGACAGAGAGAGAGAGAGAGAGAGAGAGAGAGAGAGAGAGAGAGAGAGAGAGAGAGAGAGAGAGAGAGAGAGAGAGAGAAGCAAGCTGTGGAAGAAGGAATCTGTCTAAAGGAACTTGTTTTTGTGGGGAGGCGTGACAGAAGGTTTACGATATCAGTGCTCCCTGGATTAGTGGTAAGTACCCTATTAAATCTTACCTCCTGGAATTCTAATCATATCCTAAATAAATATTTTGGTTTTACCTTTGAGGAAGAGAGATTATTATATTTTGCAAATTTACCCTGGAAATATGCGTGCTTATTCATAGCAGCTGCTATGGGTATTGCATTCCCATTACATACACACACACACACACACACACACACACACACACACACACATATGTATACATATGTATTTGTATATAATTTTTCCTCATGCCAGAAGGAAAAAAAAAAGCTGTTGCCACTGGAATGAAATAACAAATTGGAAAAAATATCTAAGACAGGAATTCTTAACTTGGTAGTCTATGAACTTGTTATTAACAATATTTTAATAATTATATTTTCATAAAATTGATTTCCTTTGTAATTCTATTCATTTTATTTTAGGTATTTAAAAATTTATTTGACAAGGTTTACAGGCTTCACTAGATTACCAAAAGAATCCATGGCACAGAAAGTGTTAAGAATCCTCGACCTAAAGTGAAATACTTTAAGTTTATTTAAATTCCTTAAAGTTAAAAAGAGTTCTGAAGAACGGGAATCTTTGATTACCTGATATGATAGTATAAGTGTTGTCACAATTGCCATTTTTTTCTTTTATGAGGAAAGTAAGACTTAGAGAGATTATATAACTTGCCCATAGTGTGGCAGAGACATGGAGCAGAACTTTAACTGCTATAGTCCTTCTGTCTGGTCTTTGGTTCCATACCCTTTAAATAATGTATATAAGGATATGCATACTATTTAGGATTTTTGTAACTTGAAGTAACAACCTTCTTCTATTTACATAAATGAATTCATACTGTTTGGGAGAGAATGTATACCTGCATCATGGCTATATTGCTAATTTGAGGCCCTTTTCTTTTTCACATTAGAATTCTTTAAGTTAGTATTCATAATGCATAATCCAAGAGGAAAATTTTAATTCTTTAAAACCAAGTCTTCATTGTTGTTCCTTGAGAAGCTTCAAGGCCTTTAACCTTGGCATAGATCGAGCTAGTTAGCAACAGAGGGGAAAAACAGCTTAGAATGCTTGGTCTTCTGCTTACCTATGTTATTTCACTATTTTCCCTTCAATCCATAAAACCCTTTAAAAAAACCTCTCTATTTCTGAAACTGTGATAATTTTCAGGCCAGTCCAATTTAAGAAATTTTTCTAGCACCCTAGTTCTCAAAGGCAATAGCTTTAATATGCTAAACATAGAGAAGACTGATGAGCTTTTTACTCCCACTCTACCCATCCCATTGAGATAATTACTATATTAGAATCTCTGGAAACTGGAAAACTGAAATATGTACCATAGAAGGAACTCTTTATGTATAAAAAGGGAAAACTCATGAGCTTTCTTCCATTCCTTCTCTACACTTTCTCACTTTCTGACCTCATCACATTCTATATGTTTAATTATCATCTCTAGGCCAATTAGTCTCATCTCTATATCTAAATCCAACCTAGCAGATTGAATTCACTACAAATTTATGTCATCTAGTCTAAACTGAGCCTTCACCACAGGAAGACAGTTAATTTACTTTTCTCTAACTGAGTCTCTATCTCACTTGCCTCAGCAACTGTTCCAAACTTTTCCTTCTATCCTTCAGATAATCCCTTCTCCCTCAGCTGGGGATGTTAACTCATACTTTAGTGAGAAAACAGACCATTCATCACAAACTCCCCTTTTCTATATCACAAAATCACTTGACATCATCATCCATTTTCTCCTTTATTCTAGTCTTAAATAAAAAGATTCCTTGTCAAGGCTAACCCCTTTACATGTGCCCTTGATTGCATCCTTCCTATATCCTCCAGCAGACTGCCCCCATTATCATCCCCTCTTGGTCTCTAATCTTCAATTTCTCCCTATATATTGGTTCCTTTCCTGCTGCCTTTAGGCAATCTTGAAAAGTTTCCACCTTGAAAAAAAAAACCTCACTAGACAATGCCAACTCTTAGATAATCCCTACATATTTTTTTCCTTTCACAGTCAAACTCCAAGCAAAATATTGATTGTCTCTACTTCCTCTCTACTTTACTTCTCAGCCTTCTGCAATCTGACCTTATCACTCAACTGAAACTGCTCTCCTCATGGACACCAAGGATCTCTTCATTACCCAATCTGTTGCCCTTTCCTCAATCCTCCTTCTTCTAGATTTCTCTGAAGCAATTAATACTGTTGATCTCTTAGTTTCTCCCTCTCTGGGTTTTCATGACATTGTTTTCTTGGTTTTCTTCTTACCTTTTTTTCAGTCCCTTTTGTTGGTTTATTAACCTTATCAACATTACTAACCTTGGGTTTTCTTTCTGTCCTGGGTCTTTTATTTTCTTTCTATTCTTTCATTTGGTGAACACTCGGGGTTCAGTTATCATCTGTATACAAATTACTGCTCAGTCCAATCGCAATCTCTCTTCTGAGTGTCAGTCATTCACCTCTAACAGCTTATTACATGTTTCAAACTAAATGTCCCATAGGCATCTCAAACTCAATATATCAACAAATGAGCTCATTATCTCTTACCGCCCTCCCCCAAACCTATCCCCTTTCCAAAATTTTCCATTTCTGTTGAGAGCTTCCTAACTTGTGTCTCTGCCTCAGGTTATTCCCCCTTTCAACCCATTCTCTGCATTAGTAACAAAATACTTTTCCTTAAATTGTTGTTTTTTCAGTCATATCTGACTCTTTGGAAATCAGAAAGACTCTTCACGACCCCATTTGGGGTTTTCTTGGCAAAGATACTGGAGTAGTTTCCCATTTACTTCTCCAGCTCATTTTGCTTGTAAGTGTCTGAGGCCAGATTTGAACTCAGGAAGATGAGTCTTTTTGATTCCCAGTCCAGTGTTCTATCCACCACAACACCTAGCTGCCCTTTTTCCTTAAGTATAGGTCTGACTACATTGCTCCCTCACTAAATGGACTCCAGCAGCACCTTCTTGCCTTTAGGATAGTGTTTTTGTTCAGCTTTCAAAGCCTCTTCCAACCTGGCCTCAAACTACTTTTCCAAACAAGATATATTACTCCTCTTCATGCCAAACTAGTTCCAGCCAAACCAGTCTCCTTGCTGTTCCTCACATATGAGACTGTATCTCCCACCTCTACAAGCTGGAGTAGTTGTGCCCCATGCCTGGAATATACTGCCTCACTTCTACCTCTTAGAATCCCTTAATCCCTTCTGTTCAGCAATACCTTCTACAAGAAGCCTTTCCTGATTCCTCCAGCTGCCTCCCCATTCTCCTTAATGGCCTTTGTATATTTTGTATGTACAATAAAGCCTTGGTTTATGAATTTAATTTGTTCTGAGTTTCTGTTCATTATGTGATTTGCTCATATTGCAAAGTGAATTTTCCCATAGGAAATAATGTGAAGTCAGATGATCAGTAACACATCCCCAAAAACATTCATATAAAAATAATGATTTATAATTTTAAGTAAGTTTTTGTCCCTAATGCGCCTGAAATACAATAGCAATAATTAGTAAACAATATAAACTGAAAATAAAATATATTAACTTCCACTTTACCTTTAAGAACAGTAGCGGCTGGTGTGAAGGAGACAAGAGGGAGGAGGAGGAAGGGTTATTGCTTGGAAGGAGAATCTCTTTCTATGAGAACGTTGGAGATTTCAACATCAGGAGTGTTCTCTCTTATGCTACTTTCACTAAAAGTAAGACTAACACTACTGCCTTCACTTATTTTTTGTTTTTTAGAGTCGCTTCCATGTTTTGACTCACTTTTTTTCCTTTATGTTTGCTTCTGACTAGGAATCTATCTAACGACACTTGTTTTTGACGTTTTTTCAGAATGTCATGAAAATGTGACATTGCATTATTTAAAAAAAACATTCGTGGCTCTCATTGCTACAGCCTTATTTGGGTAATGTTTTTCAACAAAATTTTGATGTTTGTACTGTGAATTTTTGTTCATCCTGCAAGACAAATTTTGTGAAAAATTTTTCCTCCTCCAGTAAACCAGGTTACTTGTAAACCAAGGTTCTATTGTATTTACTTATATATATGTTGTGTCTCTGTAATGGTAATGGATTTATGTTAACAGGAGTTAAAGATCTTTTCTGCCCATTAATACGACTCACATGGAGCCCATTGCGGGAGGAACTTGTTTAAATGGAGAGCTTGCTTTTCGGGAGGTTTGCTTGCTTGAAGGCTTTCCTACCTTTGGTTAATTAGGCACCAGAGCATGAAGGTTGTGATGCCTTCTCGTTCTGAAAAGTGTATATATATTCTGAGGTGAGGTTTTGCTTTGGGGCTCAGTCTTTGGAATAAGGTTCATGTGTCAGATGAGACTCTGGGTAGTCACTAAGGAGCCCCCAGCTTTGGGAACCCAGATGCTGGTGCTTCTCTCTCTCTCTCTCTCTCTTTATATATATATATATATACACACACAGACAGTTGGATCTGTCTGTTGATCTGTGATGTATGTATTGCTTATGGTAGGATAGTTAGAAGCCTTGTCTATTGGTCTTTATTTCTATGTATTTTTGTAATTAAAAAAGATTCTTGTCCTCCTCAAAAATTGCTTTCCTTTTAGAAAAGCAGATCCAAGAACCTGTGCCAGCAGGTCATCCTGTGTATGCTAGGGTGCTTGCTGATCCAGTCTCCCAAAAGAATCTAAGTTCTTGAGGAAAGGAACTGTTTCCTTTCTTTTTCTGTATCCCCAGGGCCTAGAACAGTGCTTAATTATTGGCTGGCTGCCATCTTTAGAAGAGTTTTTAACTGCTATTCTCCCTCTTCTTCCCTCTTCTTCCCTTTTCTTCATGCTGTCCAGACAGCAGAAGGAAACCCTTCTCTGGTCCTGCAACCTTCTTTGAAACCTATGGTGGTCACCATCCACTACTTTATCAGTAGAAATCCTTGAGGAACTGCTGCCCTCTCCCATCCTCCTTTCCTCTATTGGCTGATCTGGCATAGTGAGTTTCTGTGGTCTCAACTGGTAGAGACCAAACTTATCACACAGACCTGAGGAAGAAGTCATCTTAATTTTACCAGAGCTGAGGCCTCTATTGTCTACAAAGGACATCCTTCAGTAAAATTTAGATTTCTAAGGTTCATACATGTGGCCTGTTTTTTTTTCTTCATTAGGCTGAACTGGAGAGTTAATTATTACAAATGACTCACTTGGAGAATAATTGCTGTTAAATGGAGAAAGTAATGTGAATATAAGAATCTGATCAATTCTTAAAATTAATTATTTTCTACAAACTCCCAAAGTAACCCTGGCTCTTCTGGAAAAATGAGTACGGCACTAAAACACATGGTTACATTGAACAGAGCTAGAATTTATATGCATTTATATTATAGTGTCAAAAATTTAGAACAGAAAGGGACTTCAAAAGTCATATAGTCCATTCCCTTCACTTAAAAGGTGAGGAAAAAGAAGTCCAGGAGGCTAAGTGATCAAAGTCACACAGATCATTAGTGGCACAGCCAAGATTTGCAACTGAGTTTTCTGACTCTGAATCATCACATTGTCTCAATTACAGCATAATGTGCAGATTTTTTTTTTTACTAACAACCTCAAGACAAAAGAAGTTGTTAGTAAAAAGAGCTTTAAAAAGCAAAACATACCATATAATTGTGAGTTATTGTCATTACTGACTGTTCCCACGTATAGACTTTCTATCTATGAAGAGACTGACAAGGGGGAAAAGAAAAGAAAGGAAGAGGTTATACAAAATAGATATAAAGCAAATATTAATGAGATCAGGATCAGAATGTAGGACCTCTTCACCTTATACTTGTATTCTTCCAATGTATCTTATGCTCAAATGTCAGATTAATTATATTACATCAGATTTATTATACCATCATCCACCAGTGGTACTCCACTTGACCTAAAAGGTCAATTAAAATACCTCTCCCTTAAGTAAAATGAAGATTCTTCAGGAAGTAGTGAATTCCTTTTCAAAGCAATTCTTCAAATACAGATAGAGTGACAACTCCTGAGGGAAATGGAAGATTCTTTTTCAGGTATAGGTTGGACTAGATAGCCTCCAAAATCCCTTTTAACTTATCTGTGATTCTGCTCAGAACCATCAAAGGAGGCAGGGAGGTTAAATATAAAAAGAATACACAGAGGAAATCAATGAACTTCAAGAGCAGTCCCCATAGAATAAATGGAGGTTTAAGTCAGCTTTCAGGAGGTTAAGAAAAGAATGGTAATTTGGAAGCAGGGGCAGAGAAATAAAGTCTTTTCTGACAATAAAAAAAGACCATGTGGAAGTTCAAAGGAGCCTCTGCTCTGTTTCTCACTCCTGAAAGACTTTGAGGAGAACTTACTGGGCCAGTATTTCAAAAATGAATTCTCCTTCACTAACTACATTACCCAGTCTGTTGCTTGTAATAAATTGCCATCTGCCAGTTTTCATTTACTCACATGAACAGGTACCTTTTGGGGTTTCACTATCCAGCATCCCTGGTACTTTCCCATTCTCCAACTGAGAGATAATATCTGGTTTGGAGGTTGTTGAAAGACCTGCTCATGGAAAAGAAAAAGGAAATAGACATTGTTTTTTCAACCACAACAAAAAAAGACACTCCAGAGTATAATTCTGGCTCCTTCATATTTAAAGAAGAGTGGATACACTAAAAAGGTCCAAAGAATAGTTCAAAGCACTTCTGAAGAATATCCAATATCATGTTCCCACAAAGTCTTAGCAGATAGGTCCATGGAGTTGATTTAGGTTGAGAAATATACTTAAGTTACTAATCTTTCCTCCTAGGAGGGTATATGTACATTTCTACCTCTGAGGTATCTGTACTCAGTATCAGCCAAAAGTACTTGACATGTAGATGAGTAAAGCATGGGGAAAGCACACCATCAGGGTTATCAATGAGTTCAATTGTCTCATTTTTATTTCTTTAAAGAAAAGAGATTTTTCACTTAGAAACATACAATAAGTATCTTGTCAACTAGTCCAAAAGCATTTTAGAACCTATTTTCTATAAATTAAGTCTAAACTGAGCTAAATATTTTCAACATTCCATTGTTTTAAAAAATTTATAAAGTAAAAATACCATCAAAGTGAAGATTCCGGATAGTAAGAGAAATATTTACCAAGAAAAACTAGGTTCCTGTAAGTTTCCAGTAGCACTTCCCTGCAGAGCGCCTGCTCAACAGGGTTCAAGTGTGTCCACTCTTCCCAGGTAAAATCTGGAGCCACATCCTTGAATGTCACTGATGCCTGAAACACCAAACACATTTTTGCTCATTCAGGAGACTCCCCAAAATACTTACAACTTCTCCTCTATCACTTTCCTCCTACCAAGAGAATTCCCCCTTTCAATTTCCCTATTTCTTTCAGTGGTTATATAGAATCAGTGAAGAAAGGAATATGAACTCAAAAGTAATAAGGATCATCCTAGGAATAAAGTCATAACGTAAACACTCTGAGTTATAAACTAACAAAAATTTCTCTCTCTACACTCTTGTTACTGCCCACTCCTCAGATTCTAATATATAATTTATTTATTTTTCAGTTCTTACCATTCACTTCCATAAGAATTTGAATTCTAAATTTTCTCCCCCTCTCTCCCCATTCCCACCCCAGGACAGCATGCACTCCATTCACCCTTCCTCCAGTCTGTCCTCCCTTCTATTACCCACCCTTCTTCCATTCCCCTTCCTCTCTATTTTCCTAGGGCAAAATAGGTTTCTATATTTCATGGCCTGTATAGTTTAACTTCCAGGTGCATGCTAAAACAATTTTTAACATTCATTTTTAAAGCTTTGAGCCCCATATTCCCTCCCTCCCTCCCCACCCACCCTTATTGAGAAAACAAGCAATTCAGTATAGGTCATACATGTGTAACAATGCAAAGCACTTCCATAATAGTTATGTTGTAAAAGACTAACCACATTTCCCTCTGTCCTATCCTGTCCTTCATTACTCCATTCTCTCCCTTGACCTGTCCTCCCACAATAGTGTTTGCTTCTGATTATCCCTTTCCCCAATTTGCTGTCCCGTCTATTATCTTCTCTCTCCTATTCCCTTCCCCCTTGCCTTCCTGCAGAATAAAAGAGTTCCATATCCAACTGAATGTGTGTTATTCCCTCCTTAATTCAAATCCTGTGATGGTAAGGCTCAATTATTTACTTTCATCTCCCCTCTCTTCTCCTCCATTGTAAAAGCTCTTTCTTCCCTTTTGTATGTGAGATGATTCACTATATTCTACCTCTCCCTTTCTCTTACTCCTAGTACATTCCATTCAACAGTAAATTTTATTTTTTTAGTATTCTCTCTTCATATTCAGCTCACCCTGTGCCCTCTGTGTATAAATACATGTATGTGTATATGAATATATGTGTATATACACATACAAACACACACATGTACATACACATACCCACACATATATAATATACACATACTTACACAGCCATACCCACTACACACACACACACACACACACACATACATATCTATATCTATATCTATATATATCTATATCTATATCTACATATACCCTAATACTGAAAAAGGTCTCAAAGGTTACAAATAACATCTTTCCATGTAGGAATGTAAACAGTTCAACTTTAATGAGTTCCTTAAGTTTTCTCTTTCGTGTTTACCTTTTCATGTGTCTCCTGATTCTTGTATTTGAAAGTCAAATTTTCTATTCAGCTCTGGTCTTTTCAACAAGAATGCTTGGAAGTCCTCTCTTTCATTGAAATTCTGTTTTTTTTTCCTCTGAAGTATTATACTCAGTTTTACTGGGTAGGTGATTCTTCGTTTTAATCCTGTCTCTTTTGACCTCTGAAATATCATATTCCAAGTCCTTTGATTCCTTAGTGCAGAAGTTGCTAAATCCTATGTTATCCTGATTGTATTTCCACAACACTTGAATTGTTTCTTTCTGGCTGCTTGTAATATTTTCTCCTTGAACTGAGAACTCTGGAATTTGTATATAATATTTTATAGGAGATTTTCTTTTGGGATCTCTTTCAGGAAATGATTGGTGAATTCTTTCCATTTCTATTTTACCCTCTGGTTCTAGAATATCAGGGCAGTTTTCCTTGATAATTTCTTGGAAGATGATGTTTAGGCTCTTTTTGTGATCATAGTTCTCAGGTAGACCAATAATTTTTAAATTATCTCTCCTGGATCTATTTTCCAGGTCAGTTGTTTTTCCAATGAGATATTTCACATTGTCTTCTATTTTTTCATTCTTTGGGTTTTGTTTTATAATTTCTTGGTTTTTCATAAAGTCATTAGCTTCCATCTGCTCCATTGTATTTTGAAAGAACTTCTTCTTCACTGAACATTTGAACCTCTTTTTCCATTTGGCTAATTCTGGTTTTTAAAGCAATCTTCTCCTCATTGACTTTTTGGACTTCTTTTGCCATTTGGGTTAGTCTATTTTTAAAGGTGTTATTTTATTCAGCATTTTTTTGGGTCTCCTGTTGACTCACTTTTCATGATTTTCTTGCATCACTCTCATTTCTCTTCTCAATTTTTCCTCCACCTCTCTTACATGATTTTCAAAATCCTTTTTGAGCTCTTCCATGGCCTGAGAACAGTTTATTTTTTTTGGAGGTTTTGGATGTAGAAGCCTTGACTTTTGTGTCTTCCTCTAATGGTATATTTTGTTCTTTCTCATCAGAAAGGATGGAAGAAAATACCTTTTCACCAAAAAAGTAACCTTCTATAGTCATATTTTTTCCCCCTTTCTGGGCATTTTCCCAATCAGTTACTTGACTTTTGAGTCCTTTGTCAAGTGGAGGGTATACTCTAGGGACCTGTAAATTCTCAGTTTCTCCAAAGTAGCACAACCAAAGGTAATCTCCTCTCCTGACCTGTGCTCTGGTCTGGGAGCAACCACAAGCACTCTTTTCTGCCCTGGATCTGGGAGGAGGATTCCCTCTCCAGAACCTCCACCATCTCTACTACACCAGTGCTCCTCTTCACCCCAGGACCGCCACTGAGGACTGAGGCCCAGATCAGCAGCTCTATTCCCCCAGGGTCTTTAGGCTGAGGGCTCCAAAAGTGGATGCTGCTGCAGTGGCTGCTGCTGCCCTGGGGCCAGACCACACACCCTCTCACCCAGGCGAAAGAGCTTTCTCACTGACGTCTGAAGCTGCCTTTGGCATTTGTGGATTGAGAAACCTGGGAACTGCAGCTGCTACCTGTGATTCCGCGCCCTGAAGCCTGCTCTAGTCCTGTCCTTACCTCACGGCTCAGGCTGAGTGCGCTCCACTCCTAGCCCAGTGTGACAGACCTTTCCTGTCAGCCTTCCAGACTGTCTTATACTGGAAATCTCTTCCGCTCTGTTGTTTTGTGGCTTCTGCTACTCTAGAATTTGTTTAGAGTCTTTTTTTACAGGTATTTTATCAGTTATGGGGGGAAAGCTAGAGCAGGTCTGTCTTTCTACTCTACCATCTTGGCTCCGCCCCCAACACTCCTCAGATTCTTAAATGCAATATGGCCCACTGTCCTTAACCTATTCATTATGGAACTTAATTCCAACTCGCTATCCATCTATAGGTGTAAGATATGATTATTTAGGCTGCTTCATAATTTTCTATGGCTCTCTGTGATTAGCATAGTGTTATCTCAAACAGGACTATCTAGAAAATACTCCTCACTGGAAGATGAGTTCCTCACAAGCAAGAGTTCCAATAATTGTATTTCTAGCACCTAACACAGGCACACAGCAAGCACTCACTAAATACTTGTTGATTGATCTTTAGGGTATCTTTCTTTGGTATGATATGCAGAGCATATCAAAACATAGCCCTATTCACTTTATGCTGGATCTGATAATGCATCTATCAAAGAATTGTTTGATTTTATACATGAGAAATATCTTATTAGCTTTTTATTAGGCAACATATCAAATTATATCAAATGCTTTTTAGAGAAAGAATAAAAGAATCTCAGAGTCAGAAGGTAACTTCAGTGGTCATTCAGTGGATCCTTACAAGTAGAATGAAGGGGAATTCCTCCTTAAAAAATTCCTGGAATTTTTTCCTCCTGGAAAAATTCCTGGAAAATTGCCTTTTAGTGTTTGCTTAGAGACTATCAGTAAAGAGGCATCTTGAGGTAGTTCAATCTATTTTGGGACACTTAATTATTAATAAGTTTTTCCTTGTGAGACTGGACATGTCTTTTTGCAAAGTCTGCCTGCTAAGGTATAGCAGAATTAGGTGCTCTTTCAAGTGATAATGCCATGAATAGGTGAAGACTATTGTCATATCCTCCCTAAGTCTTCTCTAAGTCTCCAGGCTAAGCGTACACATAGAAAAATAGATTAGTAAAACTCAACAGACAAGCAAGACCTAAAAGGAAACCTAGAGATTAGACCATTTCTGCATAACCCAGCACCAGAATCAAAACTTGAGACTTGGTTAATTTACAAAAGAAATAGAAATTATAGAAATAGTAGACCTGACATTTTAAAGCTTGAAAATACTTCAGAGAACCTGTTCACTCCTTCCTTTCACAAATGTACAGGGTGGAACATACCTAGGAATGGGATTATAGGAGACATTCCATGGAGCAAGCACGGAATTGATCCCTTGCCCTAACCTCTTCTAGTGACACATGAACATGTGTTCTGGATATGCTAATTTCCTTGCCAAGGAATATGTACCATAAACCCTTCTACTGGATGGGCCCCTTGCTAAAGGACATTAACAACCAGAGACTTCTGGTTGGTCTCCGTGTATTGAAGAAAATTGACAAACGAGCAAGAAGAACCTCTCACTCAGTGGACTTTTAAAGAGACAACAATCTCATTCTCTATTCCCCTTTGTTCCTCCCTTCTACCCTGCCTCTCCCCTTCCCCCAGTATCTGTGGCCATTACATATATAGGGAAGTAAGAATGTGATGTATAGTTTGAGACTGTTATTAATATGGTCTATTATGTAGCCAGTTTTCCTAATCAAAACCCAACCACCTATTTCTGGTATAAATCTAACCTAGCCATAGTATATAATCTTTGTGATGTACTTCTATAGCCTCTGCTAATATTTTTATTTGAAATTTATATATTAACATACATGAGGGCTATTGGTCTTAATTTTTTTTTCTTTTTTTCCCTCCCTCTGCTTTGTCTCTCCTTAGTTTACATACTGAGATGACAGTTTTATCCTAGAATTTGGTAAGATATTTTTGCAAGCAGTTTATATAATACTATAATTAATTGTTTTCTGTTTGACAGAATTCCCTTGTAAATCCATCTCATCTGAGGAATTCCTACTCCGCACTCCCTGGGAGTTAGTTTATGGCTTATTTAAAGTCTTCATTCTGAGATTAGATTATGACAGTTTTCTATTTTGGTTTTCTTTTAATGTGGCCATTTTATATTTCTGTAAATGTTCATGCATATCATTTAAGTTTTTGGTTTTATTGGCATATAGTTGGACAAAATACCTACTAAAAATTGTCTTTGTTATTTACTTGTGAATTCTTTTTCTTTTAACTCTTTAAAAAATCAAATTAATTTTTTCAGAATGTCTATTTCGGTGTTTGGTGGGTTTTTTCTGTGTGTTGGTTTTCTAGTTTTTTAGCTGCATGCCCAGTCCACTGCTCTGTTCTCTCTTTTGTTGATGAAAGTTTGTAGCAAACTAAATTTTTCTCTCATTTTTTTTTCCTCTATAGGATCACACTCTGTTTTACTTAGTAAAATTTACTAAGTTGTTATTGTTGGTTATATCTTCTGCCTTTTGGAATACTGTATTCTATTTCTTCATTATGGCAGCTATTAAATCTTTGTGTGGTTCTGATGACAGCTCCTTATTATATGAATGTTCTTTCTAGAAATAGGAATAAATTTTCTTTGAGCTGGGAGCTCTGGATTTTGGCTAGGGTGATCTTGGAAGGTCTCATTCTGTGGTTTCTTTCAGAAAGGGACCAGTAGATTCTTTTCTGTTTTCATTTTTCTCTCTGTTTCTAATAGGTTTGGGCTTCATTATTTTTTAAATATGGTACTAAAAATCTTCTTTTGGGAGGGTCCTGGCTTTTTTGTATCCAATGACAGACTTCTCTTTGATCTGATTATAGGTCAGGTTTTTTTTTTGATATTAGGTACTTTATATTTTCCTTTATTTTTTCCAGCTTTTTAGCTTTGTTTACTTGTTGTCTCATGGATTTATTAACTTCTGTTTGGTTCATTCTAATTTTCAGGGAATCTGTTCCTTGGGTAAGGTTTTGTATCTCTTATACTGCTAACTTGTTACTTCTTCTAAGTCTTTCCTCTACTGCTCTCAATTTTTTTCTAAAGCTTTCATTTAATTTATAATTTTTAAACTCTTACTTCACTTCTTCCAAGAACTCTACATGACCTTGTGACCAAGTTTTTTTCTTTGAGGCTTTGCTTATAGATGTTTTGGATCATTCTCTTCTTATAGTTTTGTGTCTTGAGCATCCCTGGCTCCATAAGAGCTCTTCTTTGCGGTTGTCTTTGTTTATTCATTGTTCCAACCCTACTTTCTGAATTGAGATTTTTGTGTTAGGAACAGGCTCTGCATATTGTTGTTGGGAATGTTGGGGCCTTGATATTTATTCTCTGGGGTTCTGCTGCTGCTTTTTCTGGGTGAAGAGTACTGTGTTCAAAGATCTGAGTGGTAGCTCAGGCTGCGCACCTATAAATTCTCAGCATGCACTAAGTAGTCTGATATAGGGCAAAGTCTGATTGCTACCTTGGCCCCTTTTCTGCCTCTTCCCTGCCCACCGCCATGGTTTGAACTTTTCATGCTCTCAGTCCCAATGTGAATCTAGGTGATATAAGTACAAGTCTGCTCTGGTTGGAGATATACTAGATGACTGCTTGCCCATGTCAGTTAGCTAGAAGGTTCAAAGCCACATAAATGCAGGCTTGTCTAGAAGAACTGAAGTCTGGGTATGGAAGAAGCATGACCTGCTAAGGGTTGGTAAATGTTCTGTTCTCAACAGCCTGAAATAAGTCAGTCAGACAAAGTCAGGAAAACTACACATAACATCATTATTCCAGGGAAAAAATTCTGGAATTTGACTCTTCCTTATCCTACACTCTACTATCCAAACAATCACCATTTATTCCTAACACTTTATTTTCATAATTTCAATTCTCTTCTCAAAAAACTTGAATGGTTCTTTACTGGCTCTAACATAAAGTCTAATGGCATTTGAGAGACTCTCTTCAAACCTAGCTCCCCACTATCTTACCTTTCTAATCTAGCCAGGTCAGTATATTATAATGGCTACTGCAGAAAACATGTCCACATCTACTTCTGTGCATGAGCTTATGGTAATCCCTTATGGACTCCACTTTCCCATATTCCTTATCTACTTAAAATTTAGCCATCTTTCAGGACCAGTCTCTATCTTCTGCTCTGCAATCCAAACAGATCTCTTCATTTTTTGATCTCATATAGCACTTACTTCCTGTACCACACCTTCTGGTACCTCATCATATACTTTGCATTTCTTTTTGATTTTTAAAAATACAGGGTGTTCCAAAAAGTCTCAGTGTAGTTGTAAGTTTAAATAATTAGTGCTTAGACTTTTGGAATTTCCTGTATGTTTTGTCCTTTATTCTTCAAAGAAGATGTAAAGTCTTGGAATACAAGTACTTTATATTTCTTTTGTAAACTTCAGGATGATTACCATGTGTGTTCAACCTTCGTTGCCAAAGAAGACCATGCCATCCGAGAAATGACATGACTTGCACTTGACTTTGTTTGGAGTGAGGGAGGGCTGTGCAGGTCACCAGCCTCACTTCTTTTCCAGAGCCATCTGAATCCAGTGACCAGATATTCATCAGGATGACTGGAGATGACCCAGGATGAGGCAGTTGGGGTTCACTGACTTGCCCAATGTCACACAGCTAGTGAGTGTCAAGGTTTGAGGTGAGATTTGAACTCAGGTCCTCCTGACTCCTGCACTAGTGCTCTATCCACTGCACCACCTAGCTGTCCTGATTACCATAGTAGTGAGCATAAAGAAGACAGAGGTAAATACTGGGTAGAGAAGAGAAGGAACCAGTAAATGAGTTTGCTCTCTAGTGTCCATCATCTACTAAGATAGGCCTAGTCTCTTGTGACCCAACAAGAGGGGTTCAGATCGCTCTACAGGCTTTTTTTGGACAGAGACACCCTGGGGGAAAAGGAAGGAAAAGTGTCTACACTCCTAATCAACTCTTCAGAAGAGGTTGAGAAAATTAACTTACCTGAGATCTATTTACTGGGATCACAGTCAGCATTCCTTCTCTTTCTCTGTCTTCCTCTTGGGGAAGGACAGAATCCTGAGAGCATAGAGCTGGGAAGGAGGAAGTTTGGAAATAAGATTAGCCTAGAAGCTCAGAAAAATTCAAAGAGGATACTGCTACCTGGGGCCCTGAGTTTGTTTGATCAGAACAGGTTTCCAATGACAGAAGTCTGGTTTGGGATTTAAGACACGCGATTTAATTTCACAATTCTGTCTCTAATCTAATGTCCTCTGGAAAAAAAAATTCTCTGCAATATAAACAGCTCCATTCGATTAGGAAATATGAAATGATCAATCTGCTAGGTTTCTTAAGGAAAATTAATTCAGAGGAGTTTAATATCTTCCATTTATCATAAAAATAAAAAATAAAGGGTTGAAGACCTGGGATCAAGACCAACCTGAGCAAATGAATTGATTACCTTAGTTCTTCCAATCTGTAAAATTGGGGTAGTTCTAATTACTTCATTTAGCCCACAGGGATCTTCAAAGGATAAAAACCATTATAATTACAACTCAATGTTCAGAGTCATTGGTTGATGGATGGCAATTCCAATAAATCTTTGGAAGTAACCTGTGAAAATTCACAGAAGAGCTAAACAGTTTTACTGTTACCTGTTTTTCCTCCAAAAAATAGCCAGTGAAAAACATGCTTTGTAAAGTTGTAAGGAAGGGAATTAATTAGGTAACTTGAGATAGTGGACGAATGCTGAAACTAAAAAAGGTTCTCAGTACCCAGAAAGTAGATGGTACTTGCCTCCTCTCCCCCATCAATCCAGAGATCTCCCTTCTCCCTTACTGTTTCTTCCCTTCACTACTATTTTTCCAAGGACATCTCAAGTTATATATTTTCTTTTCTCATATCTTGAAGAGACTTCACTATCTTCCTCTATCCTTCTGTAAATCTCACCTTCCTCCTCAAGCATCTGGGTCAAATACTCCACCAACGTGACCACCTCCTCAATGTTCTCCGGATGCTGTGACTTCACCCAAATCCTGATCTCACTGGGCAAGATGGTCAGGAATTGCTCCAGCACCAGGAGCTCCAGAATCTGCTCCTTTGTGTGAATCTCTGGCCTCAACCAGTGAAGGCAGAGTTTCCAAAGCTGGTTCGCAGCCTCACGGGGTCCAGCTTTCTCTGGGTATGGAAAACATCTGAAGTTCTGGCGAGAAGCCTCATGGTTAAATTTCTCTTTTCCTAGAATGGTTACTCTTTCCTTTGGGGCATCTGCTCTCTGTAATCTATCTTGTTCATACACAGTCAGGATCTGGGGACTTAGAGTCATCATCTTTCCACTGGAGGCCATCACTAGGGACTTCAAATGGAGTCATTTCCTTTCAGGGTGAACACCTGCAAACATTCCTGATGCATACTGTAGGTAGAAATTTATCATGGCTGTTGGCTGGAGGGACCCAGAAGCACCAGTTATATCACCTGACTCTGTAGAGATCGATAAGACACTGTAGATATACAAACCGTAAAGAAAGTGATTAATAGGCAGCAGTGGGATATTGTTATTAAAAAAGATATTTAGTTTTCAGCATTGGCTCAAGTACACATAATAATTGCTCATAGGTATTCAATGCTTTACAGTTTACATAAATTTTCTTATAATC
This sequence comes from Notamacropus eugenii, assembly GCF_028372415.1. NCBI lineage: Eukaryota > Metazoa > Chordata > Mammalia > Diprotodontia > Macropodidae > Notamacropus > Notamacropus eugenii. The sequence continues at coordinate 400,998,552 of NC_092874.1, forward strand.
TACACCATCAACTACATAGTACAAGGCTAATCATCTGCATCATACAGATAAAGAAACTAAGATTTAGCCAGGATAATTCACTGAAGTTCATACAAGTAAAAACAGAGCTAAGACTTGAAATTAGATCTCAAGCCTCTTGGTCTAATCAAATATACAGGGATCTAGTCAAATACATCTAGGTAGGTCTCTAGGTCTATAAAAAAATACAGATGGAGACAAATACAGAATTTGATTCTGCCTCCTACCACATCTCTGCCACTCAGAGCTGAAAAATACATGCATTTCCCTGTGTTATAAACAAACTTTACAAGGACAGAGACTATCTTATTCTTCCATTACTTTGACATAGCACCCAGTATTATGCTTTGCACACATAGTGGGTGCTGTATAAATGTTTGTTGAATATATGAATGTCATTGCAAACAAGACAAAAATATTGGCAAAGAATACAGGTTTGGATCAAAGAATCCAAAACTGGGAAAGCATGTTCTTATCTACCAGGTGATAAACAAAGCCATTAAAAAATGATGTTCAATAATTGCACATGTTATAGGGCAACCTGTTGGGAAACTACTTTAATAATCAAGAAAAGTACCTACTATTTGGGGGATCCCCACATTCCTTTACTATAAAAACCTAGGTAGTTCAGGTAGGGGAGGTTTCTAAATGGACACTTCTGTGTAAAAATGAGAACCAACATTTGATCTGTCATTTTAAAGCAGGATTTAGCAAATTTCAATTTGTGTACTGAAAGGAAGCTCTTTCAAAATTTCTTCTGAGTAGGACAGAATCAAAGGCAATATTGAGGAGTGACCCAAGAGACTGTGTGCACTCACAATCGCTTTGCATCCTAAGAAGCTACCTGGCTCTGTGGATAGGAAGTCAGGCTCCCAGTCAGGGAGATACGGGTTCAAGTCCTACTTCTGAGACTTACTGGTTATCACCCGAGGTAGGTCATTTAACCTCCCAAGGTGCCTTCTTTTGTATCATGCACCTCTTTGGAAGTTGAGTGACAGCCGTGGAGTCCTTTTCTGAATAATGTTTTAAATGCATAAAAAAGATTTTAAAAGACATCAATCATATAATTATAAAATACAAGGATCAAAATGTTTGTTGTTTTTTTAAATTTTTATAAAACCATACCCGTTCATGACCTACTGATCAAGAAGCCCTCCTGCTGTGACCGAAGGGCCAGTACCTGGAAGGGGGGGTCCCAGCCCCAGGGAAGCTCCGGGCTGGGGAGTGGTTTAGGTTAAATGACGGGACTCAAGGGCCAAGGAAAGGGGGAGCAGCGCCGCGCCCCTCGTGGCTCGGTGAAGCTGGGGTGCTCCTCGGAATAGTGCTTCTACGTGCACCCACTAAAAGAGGGCAAAGACAAAACCCCCATTACGCTGAGATACAATCACAAATAAAACCTTTGAAACCCCACCGTCCGGGGCCTTTCAGCAGCTTCTTTTGGAGGCCCCAGCCGTCCAATCCCATTGTCCCCCACCCGGGGCGGGGTACAGCTTCACACCGCGCTCCCCCTCCCCTCCCCCTTCTCTGGGCACCCCCGCCAGGGATGGATGGCCAGGGTCCTGCGGCCAAAGGCAAGGCGGCCGGAGAGGCCCACGACCCCGGGCTCGGACGGCTCCCCAGCCAAGCGCACCCGGCCTCGAGCGGGACGCCCGGGCGCGCACAAGGGCGCACGCGCACAGCACGCACGCGGGAACGCCTCACTTACACTCCGGGTGATCCCGCCGCCCCGAATGGCGCTGCGGGGAGTCGAGGCCAGGGGTGGAGCGCCCGGACGGGTCGGGTCTCTGACTGCTCGCTGGAACCCGGGCTGGGAAGGCGGTTGCCGGAATGGGTAGATGCTGCGCACGCATCTGCATCGCGGCAGCCCGGCTTCGCTCGCTGAACTACAATTCCCAGAATCCTCCGCCGTACTCTCCGAGGTCCTGCACGGTTCAGTCTTCTGAGTCTTGTCCTACACTTCCCTCGACGCCTTTGGGGTTTCCTTGATCAAGATGCTGGAGTGGTTGGCCGTTTCCTTCTCCAGCTCATTTGACAGAGGATGAAACTGAGGCAAGACTTTCTTTCTTTTTTTTGTTAATTAACTTGTTTTCAGTTTTCTCCATACGTTTTCCATAAGTCAGATTTTCTGCCCTCCGTTCCCAAGAAGCGTACCATCTTATCTGGGTCCTACACCTATCTTCTTATTAAATACACTTTCCCCTCAGTCATGTCTCATGGAAGCATTAAAGTGAATGGGAGAAACCATGAAACAAGAAACATAACAGGAGAATATTCTGCTTCATCTGCTTTCCAATCCCATAGCTCTTTCTGTGGATGTGGAAGGCATTTTGCCTCAAGAGTCCTTGGGGAATGTTCTATGTCCTTGCCTTGCTGTGAAGGGCTGAGTCTACCAGAAACGGTCCTCACACACTGTGGTTGTACTGTGCACAAAGTTCTCCTGGTTCTGCTCCTTTCACTCAGCATCAGTTCATATACGTCCTTCCAGGACTCTCTCAAGTCTTCCTCTTCATCATTTCTTATAACTCAATAGTACTCCATGACATTCATATACCACAACTTGTTCAGCCATTCCCCAGTTGATGGGCATCCCCTTGATCTCCAGTTCTTGGCCACCACAGAGACCTGCCATAAGTGTTTTTGTACATGGGGGACCCTTTCCCATTTCTATGATCTCTTGGGGATACAGTCCTAGAAGCCGTATTGCTCTCACTTCCAACTTCTATCCTCACTGACTTCCTCTAAGGTTCAGCTCAAAGCCTATCTCCTGCAGGAAGCCTTTCCAGGTGCCAGTCAGTCCCTCTGTGATTACCTTCTGTCTACTCTGTATAGACCTTTTATGTACCTAGCTATTTGGATCTCCCTCCTTCCATTTCACATAGTTATTTGCATGCTGTCTCCCTCACTTGAATGGGAGCTTCTGGAGAGCAGGGCTGTGTTTTTGCCTTTCTTTGTCTCCTGGGTACTTGACACAGTAGAAAACAGATAGTAAGCACTTAAATAAATGCCTGTTGACTTCACTTGACTTGATCTGATCTATTTACCATATATTCCCCAGCTTGGGAACCTTGGGGTACTGAGGAAGAGCACTGGACAAAAACTTAGAGGCTATACTACAGAGCTTGAAGACTCCATCAAGAATGGTGGAAAACTGGAGAAAGAAACACAAATGTTATTCTATCCTCTTGAATTCATTCAACAATCACTTACTAAATGTGCCAGGCACTATATTAGGTGCTGAGGAGATAAAGACAACTACATCCCAACTGTCACCCTCATCACTTATATTCCATTATGAGGAAAAAATATGAACATAAATAAGTAAATTTTAAAATATATGAAAAGTAAATTCAGAGTAATTTTGATGGGGAGAAGACATTGACAACTGAGGGGATAAGGAAATACATCATATAGCAGGTGGCACTTGAGCTGAGCATTGACGGAATCTAAGGATTCTGTTTTTAAAATAAAATTTTATTGATATCTATTTTTTACATTGTCTACATTTCCCAATATCCTCAGGAGAGGAATGTTAATCTGCTGTAACCAATTCTCAATTAATAATACAAGTTAAATTTAAAAGTGTGTTGTGCACTCATTTTATCCCCAGAAAGTGAGTTGTTAAACACTTATCAGCACACTTTCTACTCCCACTTTCTTCTAGATACATCCCTTATAACAAAAAATTGAAAATTGAAAAACAACGGTTCAAGAAAACTAATCAACACATTGAAGAAGTCTGAAAAACATCACTCTGCATCAGTTCAGATATGTACTGTTTCACACATTGTCATTCACCTCTGTTTAACTGAGGGAAAATATTAGAATTAAGAGAGGTGGGAAAAGAATTTATGTAGAAGATGGGATATTACTTGGAATTTGAAGGACGCCAGGAAGTAGAGATGAAGAGCGAGGGTGTTCTAGGCATAGTGACAAGCCAGAAAAAATTCCTCAGAGATGGAACAGTGTATTCATGGAACAAAAAAGAGGCATGTGTCATTGGACTGAAGAATACATGGTATAGAATAAGGTACAAGAAGGGAGTGAGGGTCTAGGTTATGGAGAACTTTGAATGCCAAACAGAAGATTTTGTATTTGATCCTGGAGGTGATAGGAGTCCATTTAATGGATTGGTGACCACATGGCCAGACCTGTGTATTAGAAAAATCACTTTGGTAATTGGGTGGAGGATAAATGAGAGTGGGGAAAACTTGAAACAGACAGACCCACCAGTAAGCTATTGTAATAATCTAGGCATGAGGTAATGAGGGCCTTCACCAAAGAGTTAGCAATATCAGAGGAGAGAAGAAACCAGGGGGGTGGAGCCAAGATGGCAGAGTAGAAAGACACACATATGCGGGCTTTCCCCACACAGCCCATAAAATACCTGTGGAGAAGGACTCTCAACAAATTTTGGAGCAGCAGAAGTGGAGAACAACAGAGTGGAGGAGATTTCCAGCCCAGGATGACCTGAAAGGCCCATGGGAAACATCAGTTGCACCAGATGCAGAGCAGAGCCCAGCCCAGCCTTGGCCACGCAGCACACTTGCGGACAGCTTTTGGGGGCGGAATCTCCAGTTGCAGTAGCAGCAGATTTGCAAATCCTTCAACCCACAGGTGCCAAAGGTCAGTAACATGTTTGTTTCAGCTGACCGGGTAGGGAGAAGGGCCTTCCCATAGCTCTGGTCTTAGGCATGAAATGAGAGAGATGCAAGAAAAACATGAAAAGCAAATCAACAGCTTGCTAAAGGAGACCCAAAAAATGCTGAAGGAAATAACAACTTTAAAAATAGGCTAACTCAGTTGGCAAAAGAAGTTCAAAAAGCCAATGAGGAGAAGAATGCTTTAAAAAAGCAGAATTAGCCAAATGGAAAAGGAGGTTCAAAAGCTCACTGAAGAAAATAGTTCTTTCAAAATTAGAAAGGAACAGATGGAGGCTAATGACTTTATGAGAAACCAAGAAATCACAGAACAAAACCAAAAGAATGAAAAAATGGAAGATAACGTGAAATATCTCACTTGAAAAACAACTGACTGGAAAATAGATCCAGGAGAGACAATTTAAAAATTATGGGACTACCTGAAAGCCATGACCAAAAAAAGAGCCTACACATCATCTTTTATGAAATTATCAAGGAAAACTGCCTGGATATTCTAGAACCAGGGGGCAAAATAAATATTGAAAGAATCTACCTCCTGAAAGAGATCCAAAAAAGAAAAGAGAGAAGAAACCATATTGGAGAGATGTTGCAAAGTTGAAATCCATAGGTCTTGGCAACAGAATGGATATGAAGGTGAGAGTGAGTGAGGAATGAGGGATGACACCTGGGTTGCAATCCTGGGGAATGAAAGGATTGTTGTGCCCTCAACAGTAACAGAAAAATTTGGAGAGAGGAAGAAGGTTTAGGGGAAAAGATTATGAGTTCAATTTTGAATATGTCAAGTTTAAAACATCAACTGGGCATCCAATTTGTGATGTCTGTAAGACAGTTGGAAGTGTGAGACTAAAGGTCAACAGAGAAGTTAGGACAGGATAGGTAGATTTGAGAGGCATCCACATAGAAATGAGAATTAAGTCCATGAGAGCTGATGAGATCCGTAAATGAAGTAATATAGAGGGAGAAGGGAAGATGACCCTGGACTGAGCCTTGTGGGATACCTACAGTTTGAGAGAGTCACCTAGATGATCCAGTAAAGGAGACTAAGGAGTGGTCAGCTAGAGAAACTAAGAGAACTAGGAGAGAGTGGTTTCCTGAAAACCTAGAGAGAAGACAGTGTCAAGGTGATCAGTAGTGTCAAAGGCTGAAAAAATGTAAGAAGAATCAGGATTGAGAAAAGAATATTGGATTTGGCAAGTAAAAAGCCATTGGTAACTTTGGAGAGAACAGCTTTGGTGGAATGATAAAGTCAGAGGCCAGATCATTAGGAGTTAAGAGAGATGAGAGAAAGTGGAGGCACCTACTGTAGACAACCTTCTCAAAGAATTTGACCACAAAAGGCAGAAGAGATTGTAGGATGGTAATGGGGATGGAATAATCAAGTAAGGTTTGTTTTTTTTTTAAGGATGAGAGAGACATGGGCATATTGGCAGACAGTAGAGGAGTTATTAGACAATGTAAAATTAAATATAAGTGATAGTATGGGGATGACTATGGGAGTAATTTGTTGCAGGAGATGTTTGTGTGCGTAGAAGAACTTGCCTTGGTAAAAGAGTCAGGCCATCTCTTTGTGTGAGACACGAGTGAAGGAAGAGACAAAGGGAAAAAGCATATGAGACCCTTCCCCCGGATATTTTATTCATTTTGTGGTTATTTCAAAGGGGACTTCCTTTTCTATGACTGTTTTTTGGATTTTTTTGTTATTATATAGAAATGCAATTATTTTTTGTGGATTTATTTTGTAGCTTACAGCTTTACTAAAGCTATTGTCTCAATTAGTATATTTGTTGATTCCTCAAGATTTTCTTGAGGAATATGTATACCATGTATGCCTTTATATCACCAGTAAATAAGGATAGTTTTATCTCTTCTTCATCTATATTTATGCCTTTAATTTCCTTCTCTTGTCTTATCATTGTATTTCCAGAACTATTTCAAATAATAGTGGGGAGAGTGGACATCCTTGTTTTACTCTCATATTTCTAGTTTTAGTGTATCGGCATTGCTTTTGATGATTGCTCTTGGTTTCGGGTAGATGTTTATTTTTCTATTAAAAGAGGTCCCTCTGTGCCTATACTTAATGGGGTTTTTAACATAAATGAATGTTGTATTTTGTCAGACTTTTTCTTCATCTATCGATCTAATCATGTAGTTTTGGATGTTTTGGCGTTTGATATTATTAATTATATTGCTTATTTTCCTAATGTTGAACCATCCTGGAATCCCTGATATAATTGGGAAAAAAAATGATTTCTTGGGTAAATCACTGTAGTATGTTTGCCAGAATTTTGTTTAAAATTTTTGAGTCAATATTCATTAATGATATTGACTTATAGTTTTCCTTTTGTGTTTTATCCTTCTTTGGTTTAGACACTAAGACTATATTTGTTTCATAAAAGGATTCTGGTAGGGTGATTTCTTTCTCAAGTTTTGAGAATAGTTCATGAAGTATGGGTATGAATTGTTCTCTAAAAGTTTAATAGAATTATCCTGTAAATCTATCAGGACCAGGACGTTTTTTTCTTTTGATAGTTCCTTTATACTTAGATCTACAGCCTTTTATGATATTAAGTTATTTAAGGTCTGTATCTGATTTTCTGACAATTTGGATGTTTTATATTTTTGAATGTATTCCTTTATTTCTTTTATGATATCTGTTTTGTTAGCATATAAATGTTAATATGTTCTGATTATTTTCTTTCTTCTGGCTTTCTTGTGATTTTACCTCGTTTTTTTACTAACTTATTGATTTGATTTTCTGCCTCCTTTTAAATGAGATTAGCTAAAGGCTTGTTAATTTTATTAGTCTTTTTGAAGAATTGGCTTTTAGTTTTATTTATCATTTGTATGACTCTTCTGTATATACATACATATTTTTTCTGGCTTGACAAACACCAATTTTGTATGTATATGTATGTATGTATTTTTGTATTGTATGTATATTTTCATATACAAAAGAACCATGATAGAGTATCATATGTGAAACCATGAATCTAAATTTCAAGAATATTTTTAATTCTCTATGAGTTGCAAAGGCTATCTCACTTGTATTTCCATCTGAAACTCTCTGTTCTCTTCTGTGCATTAAAAAAATACTTCATTAATGCTCCTTTCTCTTTCCTTCCTCCCTCCCTTCCTTCCCTCTCTCCCCTCCCTTCCTTTCTTCTCCCCTCATTCCCACCTTCTTTCTTTCCTATCACTTTCATTAACACTTTCAGCTTTCCCAAATCTGTCACTCCAAATTAAAAAACAAAGCAAAAACCCCAAACCCCCAAGCTCCTCTCATATAAAAGCAAAGTCATGTAAAACAAATATTGATCGTTTGCAAATGTATTTCTAACCCATCTCTTCTCTGTCAGGATATGAGAGGCATGTTTAATCCTCAGACCTTCAGAGTTATGATTAGTTGTTGCATTGATGAAAATACTTGTCTTAAATTTCTAAAAGTCTCTTTCTGAAAAATTCTTAAAATTGTTTTTCTTTACAGTGTCATTGTGTAAATTATTCTGGTTATGCTCACTTTCCTCTGCATCAGTTCATTTAAGTCTTCCCAGATTCCTCTGAATCCTTGCCTTTCATCATTTCTGATGGCCCGGTAATGCACCATCATGTTCATATACTGTAATTTAGTCACTCCCCAAATGATGCTCTCTCACAGTATCAAGTCTTTTAGTATATAATAAAAAATAAAAAAATAAATAAAAAATGCTTTTTTGTTACACATGCATCCTTTTCCCTTGTCTTTGCTCTTTTGGGGCTGTGTGCTTAGCCGTAAATACACATATTTCCTTACGCAAAGTAGTAAAGAAAAAGAGGATTATATTTGAAACCATGAACTTCCATTACATATAGATTGATGTATAGCTTCCGGCAGTTTTGTCTCTGTGCCCTGTATCTGGCCAAATGATGTGGATGATGCTAACCAAACCTTATTTGTTAAATGAGAAAAATGGAATCGATGATCTTGTAAGTCCCTTCCAGTTCTAGAATTCCATGATTCTTTTAGGCTCTGAAGTCTAGGAGCTATCTGGATGCAATTTTAGGAAAGCAACACTAGATGGCGGGCTTGCTCATACTGGTCAATGAAAATACTGGTAGATGATAGTCCATCAGGTCAGATGTAAGGTTTTTAAGAATATAAAGACACCCAAATTTTAATCTAGAAATTCTACATAATCAGTCGCTCGATTCCCACCACAATCTGTGGTCCTAGAGCTTCAGAAACAGCCACTGTGGAGGCTACCACTGGCTCTGCTGCCTGCTCTGCTGCCCTGGGGCCAGACCATGCACCTCTCTCAAATAGGTCCTACAGGCTTTTCCTTCTGACCTTCCAAATTGTCCTGGGTGTTTTGTGGTTGAGAAATCTGGAAACTGCCACCCCTGCCAGTGATTAAGTGCCCTCAGGTCTGCTCAGGCCCTGTCTGTACCAATGTAGCCCACACTGGACTCAGCTCCTCCCCCAGACCCATATCACAACCTTTCCTGTCACTTTTCCAGGTTGTCTTGGGCTGGAAATTCGTTTCACTCTGTCATTTTGTGGATTCTGTTGCTCTAGAATTTATTTAGAGTCATTTTTACAAGTCCTTGGAGGGGTTCGGGGGAGAGCTCAGGCAAGTCCCTGCTCTTACTCCACCATCTTGGCTCCGTCCCTGGCAAATAATTTTAAAATTTACGTTCAGTGTGGTATTTGATGCTAGCCTCACCTTTTCCTTATACATTGTAGTTTATGAAGCACATTTCTCAAATGTAAAAAAATTAAAAGCCATTAGGTTTAGTGCAACCTTCATATTTCATTTGTTTTCCTACATTTTCTTACACATTTTCCTACATTTCAACATTTTAGCACATGAACTTCTGTAAGATGGAACTGTCTGATTCTCTTAACTCAATACTATATCTTCTATGTGAGCTCATATAGAATACAATGTCTACTACCTGTATTTTTTTGTTCTGACCTATGATTTCATTGCTATATGGAGCTCCCAGTGAAGCAAGTCCCCATTTATGCAGATCAGAAAAATGCTCATAGCTCACATTCTTAGATGTGTGTATGTTCATCCTTTGTTGCCTAAGAAGACCATGCCATCAGAGAAATAATGACATGCCTTGCACTTGACTTTGTTTTGAGTGAGGGAGGGCTGTGCAGGTCACCAGCCTCACTTCTCCTCCAGAGCATCTGAATGCAGTGACCAGATATTCATCAGAATGACTGGAGATGACCCAGGATGAGGCAACTGGAGTTCAGTGACTTGCCCAAGGTCACACAGCTAGTGAGTGTCAAGTATGTGAGGTGAGATTTGAACTCAGGTCCTCCTGACTCCTGCACTGGTGCTCTATCCACTGCACCACCTAGCTGCCCTACATTCTTAGATAGTTGCTTGGTGGGGGAAGGCACTTTACAGTTAAGTGACTTCCCCATGGTAACAGTCAAAACATATTAGAGCCTTGAACCTAGGTCTTCCTATATGTAAGGCTGGCCATCTACCCACTATAGTACATTGCCACTCATCAGATATAAAGACTTAATACATAATGGTAGTGATAATAATGATAATAATATAAGCATAAATATATAGATGGCACCATCAAGAAACAAAAAGCTTATTTACATTCTGATAGTATAATGGACCTGATGTTTACATATGACTATGTTAAATAAAGAACTGATATATACCTATCAATTTAATATTGACCATGATCTCACTCTGATCACTTGATGTACAATGAAGCCTCCTTGGCTACTCTCTGTCATCCTTGGTAATATCAGAGTTGACAAATGAATCTTTTAGCTGTTTGAATGGACCTACTTCCCATCATTATAGGAATGTTCCTTAAAGCGGTCACAGGATTGAGGGGATAATTTTTTATTATGAATAAGGCAGGATAACCTTGGTCCAGACGTAGGGAATCTGAGGAGTCAAGTGGAGTGGATTGAGGAAGGCAGTTTTATGTCCATTGAATAGATATAGTACTCACTTCATTCTAAACTGATTTCTTTCACCGACAGTTAAGTCAACAAGCATTTATTACATACCTACCATGTACCAGAATCTGTGCTAAGCACTGGAGATACAAGAAAAAACAGCTCCTACCCTCAAGAGCTTTAGATTATGATGAGAGAAGCAGTACACATACAACTATGTACTAACAAGATATAGATAGGATGAATTATAAATAATCATAGAAACATTAGCATTAAGGGGAAACTGGGAAAGGCATCTTGCAGAAGATGGATTTTTAGTTGAGAAGTTAAGGAAACTGGGGAAGCCTGGTTTGGAGCCAGGGTAGAGGTGAAGCTGGAGAGAATTTTAGGCATGAGGGACAGCTAGTGAAAATGCCTAGAGTCAGGAGATGGAGTATCTTGTCTGAGGAACAGCAAGGCCAGTGTCAATGAATCACAGAGAATGACATGGGGTGAGTGAGGTATAAGGAGACTGGAAAGGTAGGAAGGGGCCAGATTATGAAAGGCTTTAAAAGCCAGAGGATTTCATATGTTATTCTGGAGGAATACATCTTAGTTTATCGAATGGGGATGGGGGTGGGGGTGTGTGATGTGGTTAGATGTGAACTTTAGGTTAAAGGGAAAATGGACTGGATTGAGAAGAGGCTTGAGACAGGGAGACCAACTAAAAGGCAATTGCACTAGTTATAGGCTCAAGGTGATGAGGAACTGGATCAGGGTTGTGACTGTTAGAGGAGAGAAGGGGAAATATATGAGAAAAGTTGTGTTGATAAATCAATAGGACTTGGCAATAGATTGGATACAGGGGTGAGACAGAAGTTTAGGATGATACCTAGGTTACAAGACAAGGTGACTAGGAGGATGGTGATGCCTCTAACAGGAAAATTAAAACAGGGAAAGATTTAAGGGGGAAAGAAAATTGAGTTTAAGATATTTACAGAATATGCAGTTCAAAATGTGGTTGGAAAGTCAGCATTGGACTGGATAAATAGATCAGAGAATCATTTGCACAGATATAATTGAATCAAAGGGAAGTAGTGGGATTGCCAAAGGGAATAACAGAGAAGAGAAGAGGGCCTAGGTACAGGGGTGAGGAACCTGGGGCCACAAGTGACCTTCTAGGTCCTTGGGTGCAGCCTATTGACTAAGTTCAAGTTTTATAGAACAAATCATTTTCTTAAGGGGATTTGTTCTTTAAAATTTGTATTCAGCCAAAGGGCAGCAATTAAGGCCTTAGAGGGTTGTTGTTGTGTTTGTCCTTTGTTCTCAAAGAGGACCATGACATTAAGATGGTGACATGACTTGCAGTTGACTTTGATTTGCGTGAGGAAGGGCTATGCAAGGTCACCAACCTTACTTTTTTCTTCTATCTGGATCCAGTGGCCTGATATTCATCAGGACAGCTGGAGATGGCCCAGGATGCAATGGGAGACCCTGGCCCTTTCAGGCTAAGGTCTTATAGCGTTCTCACTTTGAATGAGATACACCCATTCAGTCTTTAAGGTCGCAGGTTCCTCATCCCTGGCCTAGGACATAACTTTGGAGGACACTTAAGTTAGTGGGCATCAAAATCCAGCAAAGGAGATTGAGAAGTCTGGTAGGACAGCCAAGACAGCAGAGTCATGAAAACCCAGAGAGAAGATCATATAAGGAAAAAAGGGTGACTGACAATGCAAAAGGACGCAGGGAGATCAAGAAGGATGAATATTTGAGAAAAGGCCATCGTATTTAGCAATTAAGAGATCACCAGTAATTTTAAAGAGAGAACTTTTGGTTGAATAATGAGATGAGAAGACAAGACTGCACAGAGTTAAGAAAAGTAAGAGGAAAGGAAGTAGAGGAACTAGTTGTAGATGGCCTTCAAGGAATTCAACCATGAAAGGAAGGAGAGATAATTAGTAGTGGACAGATCATACAAATGTTTGAGGATGGGGGAGAAATGAATACGCTTGTAGACAACAAGCAACCAACCAGTAGATGGAGATTAAAGATTAGCCAGAGAGTGGAGATGATGGGAGGGCAATGTGCTGGAGAATATGGAATGGAATGGGATCACTAGTGCATGTTGTCTTGGCAAAGAGAAGGGCTGCCTCTTCATCTGAGACAGGAGTGAAGGAGGAGACTGTGGGGGAAGGTAGATGTGAGATACAGAGGTGATGAGGTAGCTTTCAGTGAGAGGCTTCAGTGAAATCACCTCAATTCTCAGGTGAGAAAGTGAGAAAAGGTAGATCCATGGGAGATTTGAGGAGGAATGAAAAGATTTGGGAAAACCAATATTGTGAGTAGAATAGTGAATCAATTAGGGAGGTATCAAAGGATTGCTTTGTTGAAGTGCTTTGTTGAGTTTACATAAAATAAATTTGAAGTGTACCCAGTTTAGTATAGTTCTGTGATTTTCTCCAGCAGAGAAATTGGAGTCCACATGTAGAAAGGCATTGCCTTAACCTTAGAGGGCAGGCACTGAAGGCATTTGGTCCTAGCAAGAAGGCACATGACTAGAAATATAATGTGGTTTGACTGGTAGTAGGCATGGTTTTTGGATATATTTCCCAGAGTTCCTCTGTTATTCCCTGTCTTTCATTCTAGTAGCACTGCTCTAGCTTTTCCCTTCCAGTGGCTAAGGAAATCAGAATCCTCAAGGCTCTTTTCTAGCCGTGCTCTTTTCTCTGGAGTTACAAAGAACAGTGACCTCTCTTTGTTTTCATGCTTGATCTGTCATTCTCTTCTTTCCCCTGGACTTGTGCATTGGTGAGGCCACTCTGAATCTTCTGCTTCTGATGGACAGATTGGCAGAAAACCTAGAAAACACCTCAACTTGGGAATGGCAGAAGGAATGACCAACAGTCTGTTTCTATCCAAATAGCTTTAACTCTATGTAGGCTCCACTAGGTCTAGGACAGATATTGACTTTAATGCATGAATATATTTTTAGGAGTATTGGTAAAGATTCTATTTTCATTATACAGAAGCCATTGTAGACTTAACAATTTTAATTAATTAATTTAATTATTAATTAAATTAACCAATTTTTAATATTAATCAGTAATTTACATTTGTTTCAGATTTTATGTTTTGTCTTAACAGTTCATATGATTGGTAGTTCCCTTTAAATATTTCTTGACAAAATGATATACTTACTTTATAAGATTCATCATTGTTGTAGCTAAAGATCTGTGGAATCATGGCACCAAACAGATTTCTGTCACATCAGGCTGACATTTTCCAGGATTTTTTTCCCAAGAGAAATTTAGGGACAGTATTATATCTTGGCAGAGTCTCCTTTATGAGTTCATTGTGTCCTTGGACATCTCTGAGAGGTCATTGTTTGTATTCCATGGTAGGTCAGATTTGGCAGTGGTGTAACAAATGTTCTTTCTACATCTGTACAGATGTAGTAACTGGTTATTCTGAGACACATGCATCATTTTTTTGGCAGTGGGATGGAGTTCTTCAAACAAAAAGAAACAAACTTTTTCACCATTTGGATTAAAAAAGAATACTAAACATATCCCAATAAGCAGGACTATCATGGTTGGATGGAGGAAAAGGCACACAAGAGTGAAAGTGACTATAAAAGAATGGCAAATATCTCTACCAATAAAATTCTTGTGGGAATCCATACAAAGACTGTGGAAGAGAGAAAAAACAGGAGAGTGGTGGAACTATAGTATCTAGTTTTATGCATATAAAAATATAAAATTATTCACATCTGCAAAAATAATTTCTTTTGTCAAACATTCTCTCTGTCAATTTTTTATTCCTAAAATTGGAGTCAGGATGGCTTGGGTTCAAATCTTGCCTTTGATACTTGCAGGTTGTGTGATATTTACTGGGTAAGTCACTTAATCCCTATGCTCAGTCAATTATCTAAGATTTATCTATTAAGTCATAAATGATTTAGGTTCTACATTTGTGAAGGGAGTTCCCCATACTAATAAAAATAGCAACTTCTTCCAGCATTTATATTTATTCATTCGTGTATTCATTCTTGCATGTATGTATTCATTCATCTGTTTATTTACTTATTCATCTATCTACTGTCTATCTATATGTAGGGAAGGATCTGCCCAAACAAAGTAGGCATACCAAGCCTTTATTTGGAATAGTGAATTTTCAGGTAAAACTACCTAGGAGAAGGAGACTGGAACACAAATCGCTAACTTAGAGATGTCAGCTCTTCCACTTCCTAAGACAGCAGTAGACAGATCTGAAACTTCAAAATCCACCTGAAAATTCTCAGATAAGCAACCAGGTGATTAATTGAAGGAAATGGGAATGTTTAACTTCAGAAGCAATACAACAAGCTGGTAGGAAGAGAGGAGAGAGAGGGAGAGACAGGTTATTTTCAATATTGCCTTGTAAATGAGGGATTACATTTTATCTCATTTGTCCCTGAAAACAGAACTGGGACCAATGAGTAAAAGTTAGAGGGAAGTAGCAGACATGAATAAGAAGTTAAGGAATCATTAATATCATTGAACCATAAAAAAAAGAGAAAAGGATTTGTAATGGAACTTTATGCCAGGTTGAAATCAGAGACAATTCAGCTTTGCTGATTATTTTTGCATTGTAATATGGTAAATACCTACACACAAAGAAATGTGACTATTTAAAAAATTGTTATGATCTTTGACTATCATGATCTATTATCTGATTGTTATGTAGTGTGCCTTTCAGTAAAAAAAACTCAGCATTTAAAAAAAGGAATTTGACTCCTTATTTGACTACGACATTGATCAAATTATCTGTATAATTACTAATAATTGTTATTTATAATTTTGTCTCAGGAAATAAAGAGTTTAAAAATAATGAAACATTCAACACATTGCTTGCACTAAAATATTATTATTGACAATATCTTTAATGAGAGCAAAAATTTTTTGCACTGCTAATAAATACTTTAAAATATTATGTACCATCCTTTTAAATTTCTATTTTTGAGTATATTTTATAATGTATGAAATATATTAATATAGTGGTACATGTACATCATTGGTAAATATATGTTGTTGTTCAGTCATGTTTGACTCTTTATGATCCCATTTAGGGTGTTCTTCTTCTCCAATTCATTTTACAGATGAAGAAACTGAGGTAAGCAAGGTTAAGTGACTTGCTCAGATCACACAGCTAGTAAGTGTCTGAGTCAGAATTTTAACTCATGAAGAGAAGTTTTCTTGACTCTAGGCCTGGCACTTTATTCATTATACCACCTAGCTGCCATGTAATCCTAAAATATCTTAGTGTAGTTTTAAGCTTTAATAGTCCAAGTGCATTAAAACTTTTGGACAACATGTATAAGTAGACATACAGTGGGAGATTCATCTTTTTAAAAAAAATTACTGATAGAGATGCATAATAAAAATATTTGTACATCATTGCTGTAGAAAATAGAAGCACAGTAGTAGGAATGCTCAGTAGTTAGCTGGAAACAATGACAAGGGAGAGAATATTCACCAGGTATTTGAAGAGGTATCATGTAGAAAAAAGATTTCTCTTAAGTTGCATGGCCTCAGAAGGGAAGGACTAGGATGAATGTCCTAGTCAAAGATTTGGGCTAACAGTTCCCTAAGAATTAGAACAGTCAAAATTGTAATGGGTAGCTCATTTATATCCGCAAGTTCTTTTGGTTCTCAGGAATACCATTCATATGAACTAGGCAATTTGAATTAAATGGAGGCAACTAGGTGCTCTCTCATTTTTTGTAACTTATGTTGGGTCTCACTATTTTGTTATCCATTTTTGTTCTATATTACCTAATCATTCTCTTTTGGTACAGAAAATAAAATCAAAATAGGGCTATTAATTCAATATTCTCTCCATTGGAGGTTTTTGTCTTTCCATCCAAATGAAGTAGATGTCTTAGGCTTTTTAAAAAGTCATTTTCTTTAGCTAATTCTTTAGCTAATTTCTTCAGCTATTTCTGGTCTTTACCCTTCTTGAAACTTTTATTGTAGGAGTTTGACACTCTTGTAGTTATTCCCGGTTACCTGCCTTCTCTTTGATCTTTTCAGATTATGATCATGTTCATCAGTAAATTTACTGTGCAGCCATATTAATCTTTTAGATGCTTTTCTTTTTTTCCTTATTAAAATCATATGCCAGAATCTTGCTCTTGAGTTCTCTCATCTTATTTTAGTTGACTTTCATTTTAGGGTACTAGCTCATCAGATCCTGGTCATTTGATTTCTGAACTCCTTAAAATACTCTTAATATCTTGTGTTGTGTTGTTGTGTTCATCCTTCATTGCCAAAGAAGACTGTGCCATCAGAGAAATGATGACATGACTTGCACTTGACTTTGTTTTCAGTTGGGAGGGATGTGCAAGGTCACAAGCCTCACTTCTCCTCTGGAGCCATCTGGGTCCAGTGGCTAGATATGGATCAGGATGACTGGAGATGACCCAGAATGCACTGGGAGACCTTGGGCCCTTTAAGCCAAGGTCTTTGTAGGCACTCACTTAGGGTAAGGTAATGTCCATTCATTGAATAGGGCATTGAATAAGAAGTAGCCAGGGGATGGCCCCTTTAAGGAGGCAAAGAAAAGACATTAGGCTGGGAGGGAAACAACAAAGGTTACTATTAATAATCGCTATTAAACCAGTAGGGTCCAGAAAAGAGCCTTTAGGCAGGGGTCAGGAGTCCCATGGTGTCTGAGCTTCCCAGTGCAGTAGATTTAAGGTTCAGGGAAAGAAAGGGAAGAGAAGAAAAGGGAAGGGAAGGGAAGGGAAGGGAAGGGAAACTAGCCAGTAAAACCCAAGTCAACTGGGCATCTTTTGGCCATCTGATTACCTTTCTTTGGAGAGGAGAAAATGTCTAGTGTATATGGAGCAAGGATAAACAGGGTCTGACAACTATCACCCTTGATATTGGGTCACCTCTCAGACTGTTATTTAACTTATTTCCATATCTAATCTTACTTTGAGCTTCATGGTAATCCAGGGATATATTTCCATATTTTCTTAGTATTAATACAGTTTCGATCTCTTTCTCATAATTAATCAGTTAGCTCTAACCTCAGCCTCGTTTATTAAATATTATTTACTTAGTTAACTAGAAAAACCTCTTTCCCTGTAGTAATTACTCTTACTTCTTTGTCTATTAAATTCTTTAATCTCCTCAGATAAATAAATATTAAAATTACTGAATATATAACATATATATATACATATATATATAAAACTTATTAATAATGAATTTCATGCTAAAACAAGTCATAGCCAGGACAGCCTCAATCTCTCACTATAATGGTAGATGATTTTACTTCTGCAAATGCAATTCCACTATTCAGTTCTCTTAAGGTAATAATTAAAACCTTTCAAGGATCCTCTTCATATATCTTCTCAATCAAAAATTAAATTCAGTCTTTCAAGAAACAAGTTATTTTTGTCTTTTTTCTTTGTTCTCTTTTCTGCTGTCACTGATATCAATTACTCTAAAATGTACTGTACTAGTCAGTTCACAGATTTTTCATAGATTACTCTTTATGGTATATCTTCTTAACATAATGGTTATAACAATTCTAATAGGAAAGAAGTTTCTCTT
Source organism: Notamacropus eugenii (assembly GCF_028372415.1). NCBI lineage: Eukaryota > Metazoa > Chordata > Mammalia > Diprotodontia > Macropodidae > Notamacropus > Notamacropus eugenii. Next base: position 401,016,728 of record NC_092874.1, read on the forward strand.
CACCTTTTTCTTCTCTCTCTTCTAAATGTTTTATCTTAGAGATCCTTTAATCAAGGGTTAGACTCACATATACTCTTCCTGACTCCACAGGGAGAATCACCTCGAAGAATGACGGTTGTAACTATAACTCCAAAATGCCAGTCAAAATTGTCCTTCTCAACATTCCACTTGGCTCTTAAAGATATAGTAATAGTATCTGTGGTCTCTATGAGTAAGTCTAGTAAAACAAGTGTTATGTATATATATTAGAAGATTCCTGCTTTTCTCCTATTGATCTATTGTAAACTCTGAAATAGCATGGCCACTTCTGGAGGTTCCCATTATGATTTCTCATTATTAGTCAGAATCAGATTTTGAAAAACAGTTCCCTTTATTGCTTCCTCTACTTTCTGAAAAAGAAGTTATCAGCAAAGCAAGACTTAATTACTGCTTTACCTGAGTTAAAGAGAGCTCTTTAGCATTTGAAGTCCTGTATCTCAAGATTTTTGCTTCTTTGCTGTCTTGTGTTCAGGAGCAGGAGCTTTACATCTATTTCCTCCATCTGCCTGAGCAGTTTATAGCATCTTCCCACCACAACAGTGTATTCCTCCTTCAGACAGATGCTTTCCATTGTGCTTTTCCTTCAGTTTCATGAACTTTAGGCCTCAATTCTTTTATCTCTAAAATCAGAGGGTCATATAATAATATTAATAACAGCTAGCATTTTATATAGTATTTTGAGATTTGCAAAGTACTTTATAAATATTATCATACTTTATCTTAACATTCCTCAGAGGTGGAATCTATTATTATCATTTGTTGTTGTTATTGAGTTGTTTCAGTTGTATCTGACTCTTCATGTCCCCATTTAGAATTTTCTTGGCATAGATATTGGAGTGGTTTGCTATTTCCTTCTCCAGCCCATTTTACAGATGAAGAACTGATTGGCAAATAGGGTTGTTACTTGCTCAGATGAAGAAAACGAGGCAGAAAGAGATTAAATGACTTACCCAGGGTTACAAGATTTTTAAGCGTCTGAGGACAGATTTGAACCTAGGTTTCCAAGACTTGAAGTTTTTGCTGTATCTACTGCACCGCCTAGCTTCTAAAATCTAAACTCTAAAATCTCTTACATCTAGAAACCTGTGATCCTAGAGACAATGTTATCCATCATTCTTTCTATCTCATCACTTCTCTTTGAAAAAAGTATACTCTTCCATGACCATATTCTAAGCACCAATAGCATTCCAACTCTCAGATCAAATAAAACATCTTCAAGTATCAAATTTGGCCGTTTAAATCCCTTCATATAATGTCTCTTCCTATCTTTTCAATCATCTCACAACTTACTCACCTCCATGTACTCTGCAATCCAGTGATACTGGCCTCTTTGCTGTTCCTTATATACATCATTCCATCACCCGAATCCTTATATTTTCACTGGGTTTGTAACACTCTCCTTCCTCATGTCCTGCTCTTAACTTCTCTAGATTCCTTCAAATCTCAGCTAAAGTTGCACCGTTGCAAGTAGTCTTTTCCAGTTCTCCTTAGTCTTAGTGTCTTCCCTCAGAGAATATCTCCAATTTATCTTCTATATCTCGTTTATACATAGCTGTTTGCATACTGTCTCCCCCATTAAGCTGTGAATTCCTGGAAAGCAGGAGACTGGTTTTTTCCTTCATATGCTTAGTATAACACCTTTCTTTGTATCTCCAGCACTTAACTCAGTGCCTGGAGGTAACAGGCGTTTCTTAAACATTTCTTGACTAAACAGAGGCAGCATAATTATAGCTAGTATTTGCATAGTGTTTTAAGGTTTGCAAAGCATTTTTTAACTGTTATTACATTTTGTCTTCATAATCCTAAGAGGTAGATACTATTATTATCCTCATTTTACAGATGAGGATAGAGGTTGTGACACATGTTAGTATCTTGTGGGTATCGGAGGCTGACTGAACTAAGGTCTTCCTAACTCCAAATTCAGTTCTGTATTGTGTTACCTAGGCAGCTAGGTGACAAAATAGAGTGTTGGACGTGGAGTCAGGAAGACCTCGGCTTGAATTCTCCTTCTGATAATCCTTAGCTGTGTAGCCAGTAGCAAGTCACTATTTTATCATCTGTAAAATGGAATTGTCAAGCTGAAAAAGGAGAATTATGTAAAATACTTAGCAAACCTCAGAATACTCTTTGGGTAGGAGTGAGTGTGAGTGTATGGGGGTGGGTGGGGTGTACGTCAGTTATTGTTATTCATTCTCCCTGGGTTGGGGTCTAGGCATCAAATACGATGAGTACTGTTTTTATCATTCTTCCTTGTCATTGCCTCCAGCAAATTACGGAGTAGATCTGCTAGTTTTCTTCTTCCTGTGTTATACCTGTTGCTCCCTATAATATCTAATTAAGCAAATGTATGTACTTTAATGCCTCCTCCTTCATTTTCAGTTTTAAGTCATCTTAATAAAATCAATTATCCTCCTGGAAAATAAATACATTCTCCTTTGCCCTTATGAAGTGTACTGCCTAAGTGGTCAAAAGACCATGAAGTGGTCCATTGTTAAAGTTTAAGAGGGACTTTGGTGGGGAAAAAATCCCTCGTCTAAAGGATATTTTATTCTACTAGGGAGATAGACCATCTACATAGATCTTTTGAAATTATTACCTTAATGATTTCAGATTTTCCATGACAACCAGAAGCAATTCCTTTAAACCATAACCCATGCGCAAAGGCATACAAAATTTATTTTATAGTGAGGTACAAATAATACCTTGGATTTATATACTAATTACTTTCCTAGATGTCCAAGTACTTTCATTGGTATGTTCTTTAAAAACAAAACAAAGTTTCCAGAGAATTTCTTTGAAAGCAAAGTGAAGTAGCTATTTTAACCCTCATTTTAACAGAAAAAAAAAAAACCCAAGATGGGGGAGTGTGATTTAGCTTTGTACTAGGAGTCAGAAAATCTGAGCTCTAGCTTAAGTTCTCTCACTAACTTTGATTTTGGGCAAGTCACTTTATTCCTCAAGGCCTTAGTTTTCTCACCTTAAAATGAGAAGATTTCTTTAAATTGTTTTTTTGAATCTCTTTCACTGGTGATTCTCTGTAAAACAGGATCTTTTCACTCAACAGAAGCATTGCCACCCAGATTCATAGTAACACTTTGCTTAGCTTTGTAGATCATCTTTCAAAGGAAAATGGAAGAGGATGCAGTGCACCTAGACTATTTTTTATCAAACATAGAAGCTTTACACATCTACTATTTACAGTATTTGAAGGGTCACCAGACTGGAAAAGGCACTGGCTTTTGAACCAAAAACTGATTTAAGTTATTAATATGCTCCAATGGGTCACTGCAGCCCAACACTTTCCTCAAGTAGAACTCTCATACAAATGCACAATGTGTAGACACAATGGGAACTATTTCAAAGTGCTGTTCTGCAGTCTTTGTATCCATTTTGTGTAAGACTGTTCTGCAGTCTTTGTATACATTCATAGAACATTTGAAATTTCAAATCTTGTAATTCAGAAGCAGTCAAATCCAAAATACTAAAAATAAACCAAATACACTTTCTTTTGTGAATATTGGATATGATTCTGGTGCCCATTCCTACCCTTGGGTTGTGTAATGTACTGATCTCATCTCTTGATACCAGTTATTTTAGCCCTCTACTTTTTGAGAGGCATGTAAGTGGTGTAGTGGATGGAGTACCTGGCCTGGAGTCAGGAAAACGCATCTTTTTGAGTTAAATCTGACCTCAGATACTTACCTGTGACCTTGAGCAAGTCGCTTAACCCAGTTTGCCTTAGTTTTCTCATTTGTAAAATAAGCTGCAGAAAGAAATTGCAAACCACTTCAGTGTCTTTGCCAAGAAAACTCCAGATGGGGTCACTGAAACAACTGAATAACAACACAATACTCTGTATGTACTTATTTGTGTACATGTATCCTCCAGAGTGGAATATAAGTTCTTGGAGGGCAAGAAATGCTAATACAAATGGTCTTTGTATTGATAGTGCCTCTCAGAGCCTTGCAAAGAAAAAAAATATTTTTTTGGTCCAAATATTTGATTTCATTGGTATAGGAAATCTGTGAAGAAACTCCCTTTATCAAAGCTGTTCAATGACTGTTCCAAGACTTGTCTTGGAGAGTTACATGAGGCAAAATGAAAGATTAAGTGACTTATTTAGAGTCATCAGCAGGATGTATCAGAGAAGAGACTTGGACCCACTTCTTCCCAAATCTAAGGACAGATCTCTAACTCCTATACCATGCTACTTGGCACATGATAGGAGCTTAATAAAAGTTTCGTCCGTAGTAATATTTTATGGAATGCTTGTGCTATGTCATTTAATGCAACATGAGAATGCCAGCCTCTCAAACTGTCTTATGCATTAATGCCAATAGAAGGTAGATTCCTCAAGAGGAAAGACTGATTCTTCGTACTCACAACTGCCTTGCACATAGCTGGAATTTAATAAATGCTTGTTGATTGATTGACATGCCAAAAGAATCTTAACCAGATGGGTTGTTATGATTTCCAATAAGGATAATTGACCAATTGCTTTGCTTTAATTTACAAGGCTATGTTCTGAGAGACACTGAATTTTTACTCAACACATTCTGTAGGAGAAAGTGCAGGTGGGGAGGGGCACAAAGAATCAGAGCTCCACCTTGAGTAAGATAACAAGGACTCAGGAGAAGCACCACGTGCTGGTCAGCACTGCAGCGCTTGCACGCAGCAGAGGAGGCACCCCACCCTCCAAGAAATGGAGTGAGTACTGATGCTCTCAGTTTGCTTCTCCCCCCTTCCCTTCAGCATGTTGCTATGGTGACATTTGTCAGGGTTGATTTACTGGGGCCGGTAACCATCTAATTCATTTTTGTTTTATTCTTATAGTAGTAGGAGAAGGGGGAGGAAGAGAAATAAGATGGTTTCATTTTATGTTATTACCCGCACTTAGGAATCTATATCTCTTGGGGAAGATGTTTAAAATTTTATTTTTTTTAGGTCGAGGCAAGTTTGTTGTTCATTCTCATCTCTGCATTATACTTCCAGCCTTGCATTTTCCTCTTTAAGTGGCTGCAAGAACCATTATTTCCTATTCATAATCATGTCAGCATTAGTGGTCTGCAGCTGAAAAAAAATTAAAAGAAGTATGGCTCAGCAAAAAGCTTAAGCTAGAAGAAACAATTTGTTGTTAGGGCTGTAAAGTCCTATCCACCCCAAACATGGCTAGACTACTCTAGGAATTTTATTTGGTCTGGAACCTGAAAAAGAAAAAAGGAAGGAAAGTGTGTTTGGTAATAGGAAAGAAATAACATAGAAACAAGGACTGAATCACTAGCATTCAGCACCATGGTCACTGAATAGAAGGGGTCGGGATGAGAAAATAGGAGAGCAAAGGATAAGTTAAGATAGCAAGCCACAAAAATGAAAATGCTGCCAAATGATGAGTCATGATTTCCTATTTCCCTTTCACCTCTGTATTTCTCTTCTTCATCACAGAAATACTGCTACTGCAGCATCACTCTAAGGCATTGGTATTGAGGAACTCTAAGAAAAAGGTCATTTTTTTTCAGCCAGTTATTAGAGGCCATTCCCTTTATCATGTCTTCATTCTTTTACTCCCCAGTGATTCTTTCCAGTCCTGTGACTGTATTACATCCTACTTAAGTCAGTCAGGAGAGTATAACATGGTTTTCTGGGTGCACAACCTTTATGTCAAACCAAATCAAACTTGGTGTAGCCTTTTGCCTTCTCCCTGCTCCAGGTCAGTAGATATAACTTGATCCTCAGAGGAAATGCAGAAGAGCCCCAGCATCGTTTGTTGCCAAAACAGGATTTCTTTGGTTGACACAAAGCAATTTTTTCAGGCAACGTCCAAAAGAACACATCCCCCCAGCGAAAAATTTCTGATAGGTGGACAGGTGAAAGAATTCTCCAGGCACTCCCACAGGCATGGTTAACCAACCAGAGGAAACCAGCACGTTTGGAGATGTGGAATAGAAACTGTAGGCACCCTGATTTCTAATGTCTTCTTGTTTTCATTTGCTTTGAGACTATAATTGCCCTTTACAACAGATAAAATTTCAGTAATTTAGCTAAGATACAAGATTGCTCCTTGTTCACACTCATTGAGGGAGAATGAGCTTTGGACTGTCTTTTGCCTTAATTTGTATCCCCAGCGCTTTAGAAGCAGGTAGGTGGTGTTTGATAAAGTTTGGGGCTTGGAGTTAGGAAATTTAGCTTTAGACACTTTCTGTATGACCCTGGGCAAATCACTTAATCTATGCTTGCCTTAATTTTTTCAACTGTAAAATGAGGATAATAATAGAACCTACCTCTCAGAGTTATTGTAAGAATAAAATGAGATAATATTTATCAAGTGCTTAGCATAATGCCTGGCCCATAGTAGGTCCTTAAAATGTTTATTGATTAATTGACTTTGACTATACAGCATGACTTTCTGATTTGTTTCTTTAGACGTTAATTTCATTCTCAAGACCACCTATATTAAGTCAAAGCTAGAATACTATATTCCACTCCTACCATAACACTTTGATGCTCAAAAGGCACACTTCAGTTAATCAACTTACAAAGATCCTCATTTCATCTCAATTCCACATTCCCCTCCCCAAGCTATTTTTGGTTTAGGTGCTATTTAGCTCTGGTCTAGACCACTATATTGCCCACAGGCTCCTTGCCCATCTAGCGATCCATTCTAGCAGCCCATACCATTGCAAACAAAGATCTCCTCCCTGTCATGTACTTTGACATTATCACAATCAAACCCCTCCAAAAGCTTTCTATAGCACTTTCTATCAGTCTCAAAATAATATTTGTGATAATATTGGTAAAATACTTAATATAATGCCTGGAGTATAATAGGCACTTAATAGATGCTCATTCCCTTCCCTATCTCCCCCCTTTCTTTATCCTTCAATTACAAGACTAGCTCAAGTCCATTTTGTCTACCCTTATCCTTCTCCTGTTCTATTTACAGTTATCCCTGTCAAAAAATCTGTTAATGCCCTCTTGGGCCCAGTCCAGAATCTGTACTGTTAGCTCCTGTGCCAGGAATAATGTCCAAATCCTCTTCTTAATGACCCTCCTAAAATCTCTACGATCCCTTCCAATTCTAAATCTAATAGTTCAATGATTTCATTTTATGTAGGAAAGCTTCCTCAGGTTAAGAATCTTAGCACTCTTGTTCTGTCAAAGTTAAAAATAAAAACTATATTGATAATCTGCTGGGACACCCCAACTACTAAAGGAATGATTTGGAATACCTAGGAGGAGGCTTCTGGATGAGATGGAGATGATCAACTAACTGAAGAGGGACTACTCCTTAAAGAGCTAGGATTACTTTGCCTTTGTCCTGAGGAAGTATCATGACAGGAGAGGCTGCAGAGGTTGGACATGCCAACTGGGGGGTCCCCCATAGGGCAGCCTGTTTGAACAGCCACTGCAGCTAAGCCACTCCTGCTGGTGATGCTCACCGTGGCCAAAAGAGCAGCCAGGTGAAAGGCTTGTGTCAATGAGTTGGATTGGTCATTACTGAACTTGCCATTCAGGAGAAGTGATAGGAGATGGTGGTTTTCCTCTTCTCTTCCCACCGCATTGCTTTCTTGTCTAGAAGAGTATCTATTAAATCCAAAGTCTACCTACTCTTTAATATTTCTTTATATTTCTGCTCAATTAATGTTGAAAGCGTAAGATGAAAGTCCAGTTGATCATAGCATTTCTGATTTGTGTGTGCTTCATTAATGGATGTGGCATATGAGAAAGAGAGGAAAGTGATGTGAACATTATAGATATTGTGAGAATAAGACAAGAAAAAATAGACTGGAAATTTCTTGGCACTTTATGGTTGGAATCTCTGAAGCTAAATGAGAAAGAATCTTACTAATTTATATTTCATAACTTCCTAAAATGTGGTAAAAGTGTGAATTTGTTTTTTTGATAGGTAAAAGATGAACCCAGCAGCTGTGGTTGTGGTAAGGGGGATGAGCAAGCTCTAACAATAGACTATTGGTGATGCCCCATTGTTCTACTTTGAGTATATTCAAGGAGATCCTTTCAAAGAGTTGATCCAAGAGTAGATTTAGTAGATTGGCCAGAGTCCCACATTGCATCTTGGGTCATCTCCAGTTGTCCTGATGAATATCAAGCCACTGGAACCAGATGTCTCTGGAGGAGAAATTGAGGCTGGTGAGCTTGCACAACCCTCCCTCACTCAAATCAAAGTCAACTGCAAGTCATGTCATCATCTTGATGTCATGTTCCTCTTTGGGAAGGAAGGACAAATACAACCTGTGAGTGAGTAGCAGGTCCTTCCCTCCCCTCCCCTCTCCTCTCCTCCTCTTCTCTCTGTGCTTGCCTGGGGTGCTCTACCCAGGGAAACATAAACTGCCATGGCCAAAAGCTACTTTTTTTCCTTTGGGTTTATTGGCTAGATTTCTTGCTCAAAGACCAAGCCTTAAGCCCAATTCACTCTGGAGCTCATTGATTGGACAACAGATTCCCGACCACCTAGCAAAGAATGAATGTAAACACTAAATAGTAACAGTTTCTCTTTTACCCAGAAACCCTTAGGGTCTTCCCCTCCCAGTTTGATTTTTTAATTTTTTTACTAAAAGGGGCCATCCCTTGAGTAACTACTTAAAGAGGTCTATTCATTGAATGGGAGTATATCATTCAAAGTGAGAATCTGATAAGACCTTAGCCTAAAATGGCCAGGGTCCCACACTGTATCCTGGGTCATTTCCAGGTGTCCTGATGAATATCTGGCCACTGGACCCAGATGGCTCTGGAGGAGAAAGTGAGGCTGGTGACCTTGCATAGCCCTCCCTCACCCAAATTAAAGTCAAGTGTGAGTCATGTCATCATCTTGATGTCATGGTTCTCTTTGAGAATGAAGGACAATCACAACAACAACCTGATCTAAGAGTAGTGACTAGAGAGAAAGGCATTCCTGGTAGGAGAAGTAGGGGAGTGACTGGAAAAGACTGGAAACTAAGGGTGGGGGCCAGAGTAAAAGGGTATAAGAATCCTAATCCTTCTTCTTCCTCAACAGACCAGCAGAACCTATTCACCTGATACAGACAATCTCTTTTAAAAGCACACAGTAGTATGAATATGAGCTATAGGGAATAGTGTAGGAACAAATTTAGCAGCTAATCATCAGTGTACTATAATTATACACAAGTTTTACCTCATTACTCTTCTCACTAAACTCTGTGTTCAACTAATCAGCCCTACTTACCATCTCTACTACACTTTCTGTTGTGATTTCCTACTTCTTTCTTTTGATAATTTGAATTTTTTAAAAAAAAATTCAGAAACTTTAGACTGCTTCTTCCTTAATATTTTTATTCAAAGGATACACATTTTTTAAAAAAGTAGATAACTAAGACTCTTATGGAACTAGTACATATATAAAATTTATGATTTAAAATAATTGATATCTTCCAATTAAAACAATTTGATCACTTATTATAGTAATGAATAATCAATTTTAGAGAACTAGAGGGCATATCTATATCTATATCTATCTATATCTATATATCTATATATATACATATATACATATAGTATTTCTTGTACACGCAGATTCATGTGAAATCAACAGTCTTCCAGATTGTCAGTGCCTTGGCATATAGTAAGTGCTCCATAAATGTTTCTTAAATTAATGTTGCAATGTTGTAAGTTATAGAATTATTTGTGCCCAGAAAAACTATTATTATGTATAAAATAATAGAACCTTACAGATGGAAGGGGTCTTAGAGCTCATATAGTTTAACTTTCCATCATTCCCTACCATTTTACGAATAAGAATACTGAGACTCAAGAGAGGTTAAACAATTTCCCAAATATCACACAGTCATTTAATGGCAGAGTGGATAAGGAGCTGAGTCATAGATGGTAGCAAAGTGCCCCTATGCCCCATAGGATTTTTAGTCTACACGTTCTTAGCAGTAATCTAATTTTGGATAAGTCTTGGACCCCCTTATGTTTGGATGATAGCAGTTTCCCCAATCCCAACTGCTACAATTAATGGATTACCCTGGTAAGTGGGTGGAATCGGGAAAAGGCACCTTGCTGGAGGTGGTGCTCATTTATCCCACATTATCCCCTAGGTAGCATCATTTCAATGAGGAGAAGTCAGGTACTTTAGAGTCTTGAAATACAAGTTCCACTGATGTCAGGGACTTGAGAAGATATCTTGAGTCAGAATTTAGAGACTAGCAAATTTTACATTATAGTAAGAGGAATCTTCAGGGCAAATTAAAAGGAATCCCTTTAGGGAGGGGAAGGGAAGGGAAGAGAAAGGACTGGAAGGGACTTCAATATTTAATCTAGATCCATCAGTTTTCTGTCTGAAGGTCTTATAATTACTGGGCATGACCTGTAAAAAGATATAGCAAAGACACTGAAATATTTTGAAGTGAGGAATTCAAAATGAGAGTGGAAATGGAAGGGGCTGCCTTGAAAGATGGTGACTTCCCCACCTTGGAACCCTTCTACTTGGCATTCGAAATCCTTTAAGTTTGTGCCACTGTACTTTCCCAAACATTTTTTGCACCATGCATGCAATCCAACTGGACTACTTTATATCTAGTGAATGCATTCTATACTTCTACTCTTCTACGTAATTCCCTATCCCTAAAAGGAATGCCCATCTTCTCTCCCTCCCTTTTTGAATTCTTAATCATTTTTTGAAGATCAGTTATACCAAGACTTCTAGGAATCCTTCCATTTGCTTCTCATGTGGTAATGACTTTGATGAAATCAAGAGCTACTATATCCAGGGCATCTGCTTGACTTTATTTGATTCAAGAGCAATTTATTAGGTGCCTACCATTAGTATTAGTAGCAGTATTACTACTTTGCGCTGAGGATGCAAAGAAAAAAATGATACAGTCAGGGCCAAAACTTAACGAATAACCATAGTTGAGCTGGGTAGGGGAGTATGACAGTCTAAAGGACAGTACAAACATTGATTTAAATAGTCATGCTCAGAATGGGAACACTTTTCCCCTAGAGAGTTAACCCCTCTGGGGTGGCAACCTAAGAACTATGAAAGGGGTATATGGTACTAGGAAAACATTGAAGGTGGTAGCCTACAGAGAATTGTGTTATATGGCCAGATGGAGGGAGTTTTCATAAGGAAGAAGTCTATTATACCACAAAAGAAATGAATCTCTCTGGGGTAGATTCTCCTCCTTTACCCTCCAGTGTCAGTATTTTCAGATGCAGTCCAATTTGTACCATACTAATTCCAGCTTTGGCTACGCAGCCCCTGCTCTCAAGTAACTTATATTCTATTATGAGAATTACAACATAGACACAGTTAAGTGTAATACAAAGTAGAGAAGGAAGATTAATTCAGTTATGGACCATTTGAGTCTGAGATACTTTCAGGACATTCAAATGGGGATATCCAGCAGATACTTGGAACTGTGGAACTCTTGTTCAGGAGAGGGAATAGGACTGGGTATATAGTCCACCCATAAAGGTCAGATTTAAACCCATAGAAACAGATGAGATCATCAAAAAGAGTGAATGTGAAAAGAGAAGAAGCCTAGGATGGAACCTTCAAGAATTCTTTCCTTTAGGATGCTGAAGATAGATGATGATCCAGCATGGATAGCCGAAGAACCAGGAGAGAATAGTGTAATGAAAGCCAACAGAGAATGAATTATCCAGCTGGAGTGGGACCAGAGATGGTCAATAGTTTTTGAAAGCTGCAGAAAGGTCCTACGATCTTCAGGTTACAAGTTTAGAGCTAAAACAGATCTTAGAAATCAAATCAAGGGGGGCAAGAATTGAAAGTAGGTTTGAGACATAGCAGTTAAAGGACATTGGAAGACAGTTTATTTGAGTAGTTTCAGAATAGTATTGGAAATCACATTGACAAGTAAATGGGTAGGAGGCAAAGAAATGGAAGCAGCCGGTATAAATGATGATAGAGCAACAGAACTTGATGGGATAGCAAAGATATATAAGGTTTTCTAAAAGGTGAGAAAGATGTAGACTTGTTTAAAAGGAATGGAAGAGTCAGTAGATGGAAACAGATAGGCAACAAGCACTTATTAAACATTTACTGTATGCCATGCACTGTGTAGAGGGAGTGAAATAGAATATGAGAGGGAAGGAATGAAGAATGAAACAGAGAGGAATATGATAAAAGGTATAAGTAGAGAAACTGGTTTAAGCAAAGAGGACTGCCACTTTCCTCAGATACTGGAGTGAAAGAGGAAAGGATGAATAAAGATGAAGATTAAGACATTTAGAGGAGTGAAAGGGGGAAAGAAAAGAGCTCGTAGTGAATGATCTCAATATTCTCAGTCAATAAAAGTTGAGGTCTTTGTTGAGAGAATTTGGGAATTAGGGAAATATGTAAGAAGCTTGGCAAGAGAGGAAACGATTTGGAACAGTTTCTATAGGAAGCATAATGATTTATTAGGAAAGAATAAAAGGGAGAATAGTTCAGTTGAAATCAGATAATACAAATTTTTAATACACAAAAACAGTTGCTATAGTGTAGTAAAAGGAGTGCTGGCTTAGAATCAGGAAGCCTGAATTCAAAACTTGTTCCTAACACTAACTATATAATTAAGTCACAGCCTCTCTGAACTTAATTTTCTTATCTGTTAAATGGGAATAATGATGTGCATTATTTGACTTGTTGTCTGGAAGTCCCTTCATAAACCTTAAAATGCTATACAAGTGAGAGTTGTTGTTTCTCCTATAATTATGTAGCTACCATGTGGTAGGATGACAAGGACAAGGATAAAAAGGATAAAAACACAAAAACAAAAAGAGGATAAAAAGACAAAAACAGTGACTTGGCTGCTGATTGGACATGGGAAGTGATAGAGGGTGAAAAGTCAAGGAAGGATAAGTACCAGATTGGGAACCTGGGTGATTGCAAGAGTGGTGGTACTTTTGATAAATATAGAGAGTCAGAAGGAGGGGATGGAGTTTTGGATGGAGGGGTGGTGTTTCAGAAAGATAAGTTCTATTTTGCAGTAAAGGTTGAGATGCTTGCTGGATGTTCAGTGGGAGGTGTCCAAGAGGCAACTAGTAGCTTGGAAGTGGTATTTAGGAGACTAGGGTTGAATGGGTCACAAAGATCTTGCCCTCCAGACCTGAAAAGAGTAAATATACTCTGAGGTGAGGTTTTGTTTTGGGGCATATTTTTTGGAAGAAGGTTGAGTGCCAGATGAGGCTCTGGGCAGCCACAAAGCCCTGGCTTTGAAAATCCAGATGTTGATGTTACTCTCTGGTAATGATGTATTACGTATTGTCTGGTCAGACAGTTGGAAGCTCTGTCTGTTGGTCTTTCTGTTTGTAATTTCTGTTTGTATTTTCTCTGAAGTTCAGGGTGCTGACTTTTCCTCCTGAGCTAAGGGAATGATATATGTGCTTGATTAAAGTAGATTGTTGATGCCTCAAAAGTTACTTTTAGAAAAGCAGATACAAGAATCTGTATGGCAGGCCCTCCTGTGGATGTCAGGGTCCTTGATGATACAAGGCTTTAAATGCTAGGCTAAGAGTTTACATTTTTTTCCTATAGGCAAGAGAGAATCACTGAAGTTTTCTGAGTAGAGGTGTTGTATGATCATATCTATATTTCATAATATCATCATGGTAACTTTATGGAGGATGAATTAGAGATGAAAAAGAAGAGAGATCAATTAGGAGGCTATTACATTAGACTAGATGAGAATTAATGAGGATGTGAACTGGGATAAAGTATGGGTGGAGAAAAAGAGACAGATGTGAGAGATGCTGGGGAGGTAGAACTGACAAGAGTGGGCAATTCATTGGATATGGGGTTGAAGGAAAGGTACTGGATGATTCCAGTGTTTCAAACTTGAGAGACCAGAAAGAGGCAGTATCTTTAGCAGAAATGGGAAAATTTGAATGAGTGATGGATTTGGGGAGAACTAGAATGAACATGTAGAGTGAGAAATGCCTATAAGATATCCAGAGTAAAATGTCCATCAAACAACAAATAATACAGGGTGTTCCGAAAGTTAGTGCAGTTTTATGCTTTTGCACTTAGACTTTAAAGACATCTTATAATGTCCTAAAGTTCAGGCAGGAGTATGTTGGTAAATATTTAACAATCAGTTCTGGGTTGAGGGGAGAGAAGAATGTGTGCATGGCGCATATTTACTTTTAATTTTCATTATTAAATATTTTCTTTATCACTTTCTTGAGACTAAACCAGGTGTCAAACACCCTTCCTGAAGGCCCATGAGACTCACAATACTCCCAAACCAGATTAAAACGTAATTGAAAAATATTTAACAAAATAAATAAAAAACAATAAAATATATAGTGTATAATATTAATATGTGGTTTTCCAAATAAAGTTTCTGTTTGAGTTTGATGCCAGTGGTCTAGATAATCAATAAAATAAGAAATAAAGCCCTGATTTATAGAATTTGCTGATTTCCAAGATACAAATGCTCACACTGACTATTTCGCAATCAGTTTGATTTGAGCTAGCTCCAGTATGGCCCTGAGGTCAGGAGAGATTAAAGCCTGGATATACAGAACTTAAAGTTAACTTCACTAAGAAGATAATTGGATCCACAGGAGCTTATTAGAACACCAAGGGAAAGAATTTGAGGATAAAAGATCTAAGAATGGAAACTTACTGGACAAGAGAAAGATGATTCTTTAGCAGAGGATTATGAAAAAGAATGGTCAGATAGGCAGGAAGAGAACTGAGAGACAGAGACAGAGAAAGAGAGCAGTATCACAGTAGCAGGGGAATACTGAGTGTTTAGTGGGAAAAGGCAATTGACCGTCTAAAGCTGTATCAAGGTAAAATAAAATGAGCAAATGATAAGCCATTGGATTTGTCAGTTAAGTGATCATAACCTTGGAGAGAGTCATTTCTTTGGAAAGGTGGAAATGAAAGTCAGAATTGAGGAGTGGGAGTTTTGGGCATAGAGACAAATAGGTGTTCACAAGTCTTTCTAAGGATAATTCAAAAGGGAGAAGAGGCAAAGGATGATCATTTGAAAATAGGGCTGAGTAGAGATTTTTTTTTTTACAGTATAGAATCACATGATCAGTAAGATGGAAGAGTTGTTAATTTTCTCAGACCTCACCAATCTCAAAACCTTAGAATAAGAAATTGTGTTTCAACTATAGAATTTCTAAAGCTGAACCCACAAGATAAGGAGAAATACCATGCTATGTCTGAGGGAAAGTAGGCTGGAAACACAGATAGGGTCATTTGAGTTTAACTTTCTACTTGAATTTTACTCTGGAAAGGAACTCAGGCTGGAGTCCCAAAGTCCACAATACAAGGAGTCTGAGAACACCCAAGTTTTGGGGAGAGAGGCCTGGGCAGCACTGGAAGGGGGGAAGGAACCAAAGAATAAGGTAATCAATCAGCAAGCATTTATTAAATGCTTTCTATGTAAAAATAGCCTCTTTTTCCAAGCATCTCACAGTCTAATGTGGGAGAAAACAGGCAAATAACTACCTTGGCATAAGAACAGATGGGAGGTTATCTCAAAGGTGAAGGCATTGGACGAAGTGAGGACAGAGAGGACAGAAACTTGGATCTGAATTGAGTCTTGAAGGAAGGCAGATAAATTGAAAGGTAGAGGCAAGGAAAGAACTCATCCCAGGCATCAGGGATGGCCAACACAAAGGTAGGGAGATGGGAAAAGGAAAAGGGAGATGTTACATTCAAGCCGCATCAGGTTGTCAAGTATAGTTAGATCATATGGTATATGTAAGGGAGAGAAGCAGAATATGATAAGAAATGTAGAAAGGCTGTAGAAGGCTTAAAAAACCAAACAGAGAATTTTATATTTGATCTTGGAGGTAATGGGGAACCACTGGAATTTATTGAGCAGGAAGGAGGATGACATGATCAGACCTATGATTTAAGGAAATCATATTGGCAACTGAATGGAGTATCTACTGACTTGGGGAGAAACTTGAGAAAAAGAGACCAATTAGAAGGCTATTACATAAATCTAGGCAAGAGGGGAGGAAGGCCTGTAACAGGGTTGTGACTGTGTGAGCAGATAGAAGGGGAAAGACATTGTGAAGATTTTAGAAATGTCAAGATTTGGCAATGGATTGGATATGTGCAGTGAGTGAGAATGAGTAGTTGAGAATGACATCAAAGTTGTAAATCTAGGTGACTAGGAGGTTTAGAAGAGGGGAAGGTTTGAGGGGGGAAGATAATAAATTCTGAATTGGACACAATGAGTTTGATGCCCATGGAACAACCAGTTTTAAATGTCCAAAAGGCATTTGCTGAGGTGGGATTGGAACTTAGGAGAGAGGCAAGGGTAAGGGAGAGAGGGAAAAAGTCCCTTAGTCCAGAAGTAGTTATAATAGTTAGATATTTGGATCTCATCCACCTCACCACCATAATCTATCAAATAGTGCTTCACATAAAATAGAAATGCAATAAATCTGTTGAATGAATGAAAGCAATAGTGAATAATATTTCAAGTGTTATAATGTTCATTGGAGTTTGTTATAACCAAATAATGTGAAATAAATTTGACTGTATTTAAGTGATACTATGCTGTACAAATGTTTTAAATAAAATTTTGTCTCTTTTTTTTTTTTACATCACCATATAAAACCATCTTCCAACGCTTAAATCTTTTCTTACTTATGGCTCAGGCACACCTTAGGGTTGGTAGTGGTCTGGATTCATAAGGTTAATTCTCTATTATTGGTAAACTTGTAAAAACATTACTAAATCTAAACTCACTGAGACTCTCATTTAGTTTGACCCCCAGCCATGGAAAAGCTGGACATTTGGACTGAGGTTTGAACTTTATTCTGTACCCCCTTCCCTTTTGTTTTTGTATATCACAAGCCACTCATTGACTATCTCTTTTTGTAATCTTTCAATTTAAGAATAAAGATGTAAACAATCAGAAGCAATTAGGATTGATCATATTTTTTCCTGGTGAGTTTGTTTTAAGTTACTAATTAGTTCAGGAATTATAAGCAGAATTAAGAACAGAGAAACTTCAGAATATACTTCTGCTCTCTAGGACAGAAGGAGAGGGAAAGCTAAATCATGTCATTGCTTTTCTCAATGTCCCACAGAGAAGCAGTTTAGCCAGCCCCAGCTGTAGGGCCAACTGGGTTGGCTCTATCACACCTTCTATCAGGATCCCAGCAGGTTGGAGGCAGAGGTCAATATGGCCAAGCTGCCTCAAATAACCAGTATTTAGTCCCTCAATCCAGCTTCCATTCCCTCTTGGTGCTCACTCAACTTCATTTCAATCCCCGTGTTTAGCGTAAACCCAAATCTCCCAGACCCAAAACAGCCACTCTGACCTCCCTATTTGTTTAATTGTAGACAAATTCAGCTCAGGATTCTCAATAGACTCAGTCCCTCCAAGAAAGGTAAGAGACAATATGAGCTTTTCCCAGAAGTTCAAGCAGCTAGTCCTTGAAGGCTTCCCTTTACCTGAGGAGATCCATCTCTAAAAGCCTCTCTCCTCCCCTCCTTTACCCTCCTCCTGTCCTCTCTTGTCCTCTTCTCTCTGTCTCCCCACTCCTGCCCCCACATATAGCTAGATGTAGGTATATATTTTTTATTAACTACTTCCTATGTGCGAAGTATGGTGCTAAACTATTTACACATAATATCTCAATTTGATCCTCACAATGATACCATGAAGTAGGTGGCATTATGATCTTCATTTTGTAGTTGAGGAACCTGAGGAAGTTAAATGACTTGCCCAGGGCTGCTCAGATAGTGAGTGAATGTCTGAGGCTGGAATTGAACTCAGGTCTTCCTCACTCCTAGCCCAACACTCAATCAAGCCACTTAGCTGCCATAAGGCTGTCTCTAACGTTGGCAAATTATTCTCTTGGTGTTAGTAGGGTATGAAATAATTCCCTCAGCGTGACAGGCAGATTACAATGGAGAGAGGTCCCTCAGAGAGGATAGAGCAAATTTTTAATAGTATTTGGGCTTTCATGGCTCAGACAGCGTTCAATTCAATAATTATATATTAAGCACCTACTATTTTGTAAGGCAACATGGCATAGGGATTAAAGAATAGGATTCAGTCACAAAGACCCAGATTTAATTCTTGCCCTTACATGTGACCTTGACTCTATGACCTTGACTAAATCACTCAAACTCTCAGGGCCCCAGATAATTTTCTAAGACTAGAGGTGACTAGATGTTTATAGTGGATTAAACACTATCCTTGGTGCTAGAGAGACCTGAATTTAAATCCTGCTTTGGTCATTTACTAGCTATGTGATTCTGGGCAAATAATTTAACCTCTCTCATTCTCAGTTTCCTCATCTGTAAAATGAGGACAATAATAACTCCTGTCTTCTAGGGTTGTGGTGAAGATCAAATGAGAGAACTGGTTTTTTTTATAAAGTGGTTTGTGAACCTTATAGTGCTGTGTCAACGTTATTGTTGTTAAGTTGCTGAACAATTGACCTTCTGCATTGGTAGAGGGAAATTCCTCACTCATAGACTGAAAACTGGAACAGACTTTGCAAGTTATCTAATGTAACCATCTCATTTTATAGAAGAGGAAAAGTAAGGCTTAGAGAAATCAAATAATTCCCTACACAGATAAAGTCCCAGCTCTTGATCCTTCCTTCTCCCCCATCCCTACTGTCCCAAAAAAAGGAAAAGGAAAGAAACTTTGTTTCTGGGATGTGGGGAGGCAACACTATGTTTTGTAGAGATGAGCATCTTTCCACTAATTTTTTAAAAGTATAAAGCTACAAGGATTTGACAAGACTGAGTGAATGAACAGGCTGATTCCATATGGTTCTGTACCTTGCTTGGCAAGATTTTCAGGTCCTTGGGGCTTGTTACTAGATCAAGGACAGTGAGGTTCACAAATTTCTCTCCTTACTGAATACCATATGGCTGTCTTCTTAATTGAGACCATAAATTAAGCAATAATCATGATACTTATGTATTAATCATTAAGCCACTATTCACAGCAAAATGTGAAACTGTAAGCAGATAGTCACCATTTTCTTATCAATCTCCATAATTTTTCCCTTAACTGCTCTTTCCTGCTTTATATCAACTACAATGCTTTGCCCTGTGCCAGAAGTATTCTGGACTGAAATTAGATGCCCAGGAGCAGCCCAATTTGTGAAATGGACAATTGTTTAAACTATAGTTACCATCCCATTTATGACTTCAAGTATGACATATAAGAGCAAAGGTAAATAATTTGCCTCCTTCAGCCTTTAGGATTGGTAGAATTCTTTGCTAGTCTTATGTTTAAGTAATTTTTTAAAATGAGAAGTCAGCATAGCATTGTAGATAGACTTCGAGTTAGAAGACCTAGGTTCTTGTCCTAAGGTAATGCCATTACCTTTCCTGAGATGGCACAGGACGTCTTAAAAATGATAAATGAGGTATTCACTCTATCTCACCTATGGGTTTTACCCAGGTCTACTACTTTCAGAAGTGGAAAAATGGATCAAATAGAGTATTAGCTTAGTGCTCATTGGACAGGATTTGTTTGCATAATACTATACTAGTTACATGGAGGATACAAAATAAGTTTGCATGCAAGTTGAGAAGATAAATACAAATACACACACATAGTCTATTCCCCCTTTACTCAGAAGAGTTACGTGTGCTTCATCAACATTCATCTGGAACCAACAATGGTCAATGCATTTAACCTGATTTTTAATGTCTTGGTGCTTTTTTCTTCATTTCCATTATGATAGTCATTACTTCTATAACTCTCCTGGTTAAACTTTCTTTGCTCTGTTTCAGTTCATCTAAGTCTTGCCATCTCAATTTCTCATCTTCATTTCTTAGAATGAAATCACATTTCATTATATTCATATACCACAGTTTATTCAGGTGTTCTGTATTTAGTTCAATTTTTTAAGACCACTTCTTTGATTTTGCCAGAGGTAAGATATTGGCAGAATCTTTTTTTGTCCACTTCTAACTGCAGTCTGTCAATTCTTTCAACTCTGTTTAGGCCAAACAATTGGCTCAGTTAGCACCTATTCTGTCTTCTTCTGCTTTTCTAAACATCTTCTTGTAAACTATTATCCATATCTGGCAAAATCACAGAATCACAGAATTTGAGAGTTAGGAAGGACTTCAATGACCATCCTGACTCATGTATGAAAGAAATGCTCACTCTAACATACCTAGTAAATGATTATCCATCTCCTGCTAAAAGAACTTAAAGGAGGTTCTTTTTGTTTTCTTTAAATATTCTGAGCTATAGCACTCCTGACATTACTTTTATCTGACTGTTCCATGCTCTTATATCCATTTGGCATCCATCTTTTGTACTTTTCTTTTTGAAATCTAAATTGGTTGGTGACTCCTCTGTGAATCCACATTAGCTTCTACAGAGAGATTCCATTTCTCCTCCTCCTTGGAATGTTTTTCTTTCTATGTCTTCAGGATTTTGTACTTAAGCATTTCTAATGCCTCTTAGTCTGTCTTCCACCATGGGACTTTTATCTATGGAAACCTGCCTTTCTTTCCTTCGAACCTTTGCATCACACTAAATTTAATTACTATATGTAGAATATAACAGATAATTTAGAGGGGAGAAAATTAGGTTGATTTCTTTATAGTCATGATATTCCCTTAGCAGGGTAGCAAAGTAGATAAAGTGCCAGATCTGGAGTTAGGAAGACTCATCTTCCCAAGTTCAAATCTGGCTTCAGACACTAGCTGTCACTTAACCCTGTTTGCCTCACTTTCCTCATCTATAAAATGAACTGGAGAAGGAAATGGCAAACCACTCCAGTATCTTTGCCAAGAAAACCCCAGATAGGGTCACGATGAGTCAGATGATTAAAAAAATGACTGAACAACAAAAATTACCTGATTTTATTCCTTCTCTCCCTCTCCCACCAAAAAAATTCCTTTCCCAAAATGATTTGGTAAATCTATGGTGAGGAATAAGTTTAGTAGTGATTTTAAAGCCTTGTCCCTTACAGTACCCAAATATGGGAAATGTCCTCTTAGGTTCCTTTATTTTCTCAAATATTCTCCAATGATGATAGAGTTCATAGGCTTTAGGTATCAAGATGGGAGGATTCATAGCCTTCTTTCTATAGTAAAAGAATGATCCATATTCATGCTATATCTTTAATAGCTCCCCTGACTTCCATATCATAGACTGAAAACTGGAACAGACTTTGCAAGTTATCTAATGTAACCATCTCATTTTATAGAAGAGGAAAAGTAAGGCTTAGAGAAATCAAATAACTTGCCTGAGCTTACACAGCAGGTTGGGATTCAGGTCTCCTGACTCCAAAACCATGCTGTTTCTTGCTGGCTTGTGACTTTCATTAATATTTTGTAGATTTCTCCTGTAGTTCTTTCCTATCATATTTCATTTTCTGTCAGACAGTAGTTCCTGATAAATCAACAGAGGGATTCAGGATACTTTTATGATGACTTGTTACAATTAGAGTATTTCTTTATACAATACTTATAAAGTACTCTACCATAATTTTAATTTACATTCTCCCTCACCCTTAAATCAATGAAGGAAGAACTAGTTTTGCATTCCAGGTTTTGCTTGGGTTTTTGGACAGTATGTGTGATAGTAATGTCCTCTACCAATGTAGATTGGTACTTTCTTTACAACTTATAGTCTTAGATTACTGGGGACACTGAGAAATTAAATGATCTACCCTGAGTTGCAAAGCCAGTGTAAGTCAAAGGCTGGACTTGAATTCAGGTCTTCTTGACTGAGCACAGAAATTAAATTTCCTATGCTTCAGATACTTTTCCTATTATTATGCAAATCAATTAGATAACTGATATAGAGTTGTAAGAGACTTTAAAAATCTGATACAACCCCCTGATTTTGCAGAGATGAGAAGCAAGTTCTAACAAGGGGGGAGTGATTTAGCCAGAGTCACAAAGATGGTAAATGTCACAGTCAAGATTTGAACCCAGGAGATTCTCTGGCTCTCATAATACAGTTCTCAAACTGTTAATGACTGTGGATTCAAGTGAGATAAGGAGGGCAGTTTTGAGGAAATAAATTGAGACAGGTACATCTTTGGTTTGCATTATTTAAGTCAAATGGATTCTATTTTTCAGGGTATAATAATATGTTGGAGATCTTACTATTTTTTTCTGACATTCAAAATAGAGGAGATAATAGGCATTGTACAATATAAGGAAATTGAATTCTCAGAAGAGGAAATCATACCTGACTCCAAAATTTTATTTGGTGGAAAGGAGCTTTACCCTTGTGAGAAATAAAAGAAGGAATTCTGGATTAACACTATTCCCAGCTTTGCAGGAGTGATAACAGGATGTGAATTAGAAGTAACTGGTTCTACTAGAGCTATGACCTAGCAGAACCAGGCTCAAGCATGCTTAATGAGATGTTTAATATTATTCAATATACCCCCAGGGTGGAGCTAGCTAATTTAAATGCACATGCTATATATGACAAGGTAGGAGGAACATATTTAGGAGAAGAACATGAAATGGGCAGGTCAGGAAGTTGCATCCTGCCAATGGAGAACAAGAGGGGAAATGTGAATCAGGAACAGAAAATAAATAGCCTTATGAATGAGAGTTACCCATTCACAAGAAATGTAAAATGAAATAAAAGCTTTTCTGGATTCAATAATGAGTATTGTTCTTTCTAGAGCAAGCATGCTTCTCACACCCTTTTTGCTAGAGTTTGGTTAAAATTTTATTAAACTCTTGATGGTAGCTTTGTGATAAATTTTAATAAAAGATAAATCACATCAGTAAAGAAATTAAAGGACCCTTGCAGAAATAATTACATTTTCCTTTTAAATATTGAAAGAAAATTTTGGATTAGAAAACTTTTTGTCCATCTCTCTCTGAAGTCCACATCATTCTTGCGCTGATTAACAAAGCAGATATCAATATTAAGCATTTTAAAATTTAATTTAAATAAATTCCATTCAACAAATGTACTAAGTACTAAAAACTATTATGTTCCAGGCACTGGGCTAGGTACTAAGGGACACAAACACAAAAATGGAATAGTCGCTGCCCTCAAATAGTTTATATTGTATTGGATGTGGAGGGACAGGGGAAAACAGAGTCACACCATTTGCAATTTTGAAAGGACCTCGGTGGCCAGCTAACATGGAAAGATACCTATACTATTATATACCCTCTAAGTGGAAGCCTGGCCTGTGTTTCTAGACTCTTTGGGGAATCTCTAATTGTTAAAAAAAAAGTTTTTGTGGCAATTCACTTTAAAATGATTTTTTTAAAAATAAAACTTCATTGGTAATAGTTTTCAAATATGTTTAAATGCAGTACACTGATAAAGAGAGTCATTCCCCTAAAGCAATTTGAAGCATGTAGCCCACCTTGAGTGGGGGAGAAAGGAAACAGAAAGTGCCACAGTTTCAAGGTAAAGAACTTCCTTTTGCCATGAGAATTCTGATTTTTATTAACCTTATAGCCTCATCCCCATTCCGCATTCCTAGAAGCATCCTCCATCTGGTTTGTCAGATAGCTACCCAACACTCCTCCTACTGAGTTATCACAATTCCTTCCACACCCCCACCCCCAACCCTAGGAAGTAACTCTGGTGGAGAATAGCCCACTTCTCTTCACCGCTTTCTCTCTGGTTTTTTTTTTTTTGTCCCTCTCTCAATTTTCTCCCATCCCTAGGGGGTGGAGGATACCTAGGAGTTTAAATCTATATGATTTGAAGAAATTTGTTTCACAGAAATGACTTCCTCTTTATACTGACCTTGCAATTTCCCTATATTCCTCCTAGTTTTGCTTTCCTTTTCTTTGCCTTCCCTTCCCAAAACCTTAAACCTACTGCACTCTGAAGCTCATACATTGGACGACACTAGGCCCTTGCCTGAGGGCTCTCTCCTGGTCCCTCCTGGCTTAAGAGTGATTATCAATAGCAACTGTTGCTGTTTCTGTACCAGCCTGATGTCTTTCTTTTTCTTTGCCTCAATAAAGGGGCCATGCCTTGGCTACTTCTTAAACAGGCCTATTCAATGAATGGGTGTTACCTGACCCTAAGTGAGTGTCTGGAGGGGGCCAAGGTCTCCCAGTGCATCCTGGGTCATCTCCAGTCATCCTGATGAATATCTGGTCACTGGATTCAGATGGCTCTGGAGGAGAACTGAGGCTGGTGACCTGCACAGCCCTCCCTCACTCAAAACAAAGTCAAATGCAAGTCATGTCATCATGTGTCTGATGGCATGGTCTTCTTTGGCAATGAAGGATGAACACAACAACAACAAACTCTGTAGGATCAATTCCTGGGTCCATATATATATACTTCAAGATAGATTATCAGTTTACCATGAAGCCTTTTCTTCTCTAAAATAAACATGTCCAGATGAGGGCAGACTATCATTAAGACTCTCATTTCCCTATCCTTGGAAGCTATCCTACTCTTAAAACTGCCCAAGTTCAAAAATTTTTTTTGTTTTTTACATCACACTAGAAACTCATATTGAACTTATGGTCTGCTACAGGCCCTATATTTTAGGTGTTCAATGGATAAAATGCCAGACCTGAAGTCAGGAAGACATTTCCCTGAGTTCAAATCTGGCTTCAGACAGTTACTAGCTGTGTGACCCCAGGCAAGTCACTTAACCCATTTGCCTCAGTTTCCTCATATAAAATGAAGCAGAGAACAAAATGGCAAACCACTCTAGTATCTTTCCCAAGAAAACCCCAAAGAGGGTCAAGAAAAGTCAGACACAACTGAATAGCAACTTATTTTTAGAATAGTTGCTGTTTAGCTATGTCTTTCCCATTTTAAACTTGTAAAGTTGATGGTTTGTACCCTTTTATTGATTTTCTTCTTATTAGCTTCAGTCAGTTGACAAACATTAATTAAGTACTATAAGCTAGGTATTATTTGCTAAGTGCTGGGAGTTCAGTGTGTCTGACCCTTAGTGACCCCATTTGGGATTTTCTTGGCAAAGATACTGGAGCAGTTTACCATTTCCTTTTTGCACTTGATTCCTTAGATGAGGAAACTGAGGCAAAAATGGTTAAATGACTTGTCCAGGGTCACATAACTAAGTGTTTGAGGCTGGATTCAAGCTCAGGTCTTCCTGATTTCAGCCTTGGTACTCTATTCACTGTGCCATCTAGCTGCCCAAGTGCTTGAGAAAACAAATTCAATTATAAAGAAAGGCAGTCTGTGATTGTGATGGAATACTTCTGTGCTATCATAAATGATGAACCAGTTGATTTTAGAAAAACATGGAAGGACTTGCATGAAATAATGAAGAATGAAACAAGCAAGACCAAGAGAATGTTATCTACAGTAACTGACAGGATTGTTTGAAGAATAACTGTGAATGACTAAGCTATTTTGAATATTCTGAATATTCATATTAATCCCAAAGGACCTATGGAGTAAGGAAGATGCTATCCACCTCCAGAAAAAGAACTGATAAATAGAAGCATGTATAGTATAGTTTTACAACCACACACACACACACACACACACACACACACACACACACACACACATACGCACAGATAGCTATAGCTATATATTTATAGTTCTATCTATCTGTGTCAAATAGTGGTCTCCTCTAGTGTGCTTGGGGAGGGAGGGTGGGAGACAGTTTGAAACCTAAAATGTAACAAATTAATTTAATTTTAAAAAAGAAAGAAAGACAGTTCTTGCCCTCAAGGAACTTATATTCTAATGGGGGTGGAGATAATATGTAACTGGAAGCTAAAGGTGGGGTGGTGTTCCTGAAACATTCTGCCTAGGGTCAAGGTAGAAAGTCTAGAATAAGACTTTTCTGGTCTGAGTTCCCTCCTTAAAGGGAGATTCTGGGAGGAGTCCTTCAGTCATAGAGAGAGGCAGCAGGTATGGAGGGTACCTGCAATGTGTGAATTCCAAGCACCTTTTTGGATCCCAGTTCTGTTATCCACTATGTTAGCTACCTCCAGCTCTGGGCAATCTGCAAATCTGATGACAGAATTTGTCTCTTACTTTAAAGAGTGAATGGGCTCATTGGTGTGGCTATCCTGTTAATTTTATCTTCCTACTATTTTTTCTACACAGACCCTTCTCTCCTTTAACACTGCCCTTGTGTAGACCCTCCTCAACTCATACCTGGACTATACAATAACCTGCTCAGTGATCTCCCTCCTTCAAGTCTTTCCCAACTCCAGACCATCTTCCACTCAGCAATCAAACTGATCTTCCTACATTATGTCTAATCATGACACTCTTACCCCTCCCCATCTCAATTAAAAAACTTGAGTGGTTTTATATTATCTCTAGAATGAAATAATAAAATAATAAATATAAATGTTAAATATATTTCCATATATTTATATATAATATAAATTTATATAAAATATAATATAAATTTATATAAAATATAAATATAAAATCCTCTGGTTTTTAAATTCCTTCATACCCTGGCTCTTTCCTATGTTTCCAGTCCTATACTTTATTGGCCTCCATGTACTCTACCACCTAGTGACACTGGCCTGCTTGCTATGTCCTGGCACAGGACATGCATTTTCACTGGCTGCCCCTCATGACTGGAATGCTCTCTCTCCTTATCTCCATCTCCTGACTGCCCGGGATACCTTCAAGTATCAGGTAAAATCTCACCTTCTGTGAGAGGCCTTTCTCAGTCTCTCTTAATGCTACAGCCTTCCCTCTGAGATTACTTCTGATTTATCCTCTATCTGCTTTGTTTGTATATAGTTTACATGTTGTCTCATCCACTAAATTGAAAGCAGGGACTATTTTTGCCTTTCTTTGTATCCCCAGCACTTAGCACAATGCCTGAAAAATAGTAAACATTTAATAAACGTTTATTGATTTAGTTCTGTAAGAAGACAAGTCAGTACAAAAACAAATTTTGACTCATTTCAACTTTTAGAAAATAAGAGATTTGGATTGGGTGATCTGGATTAGGTTCCTTCCAAATCTAAATCTTCAATATTCTTCCCCTGTGTCTTCTCCCCCTTCCTTCCTCTCTTCCTCTCCTCCATCCATCCACCTCTTTCCCTATCTCTCCATCCCCCATCCTTTCCTTTTCCCTGCCTCTCCTTCCCCTCCTCCCTCTCTTTTGTCTCTGTCTCTCTTGCTCCACATCATTCCATGCTCTATTCAAAAGCAGTATGTGGTGATTTTTTATAAGCCATTTAGAGGACATCTAGTCATTTGACTAATCTGAGCAAACATCACGTTAAAAATCCCTTTTGTGAATGTTGTGAAATAAACTGATGTAGCATTCTTTTATTTCCACCCTGTTAAGAGAAGGCTTGAAACATCTACTTCAAACCCAATGATGTCAAACCAAAGCACCTCATTCAATACATACAGAACAGTAATTAAACACTTCATTGTATTTTTCTAAAGTAATTTTCTTAAATGGAAATTTTAAGAGGATTAATAACATGCAGCAATTTTGAGCTATTCTAAGGCACACTTCATTTTCCTGGACCAGTTGAAGCAATTAAAGCGAAGTCTTCAGAATAATAGCTCTGTTTGTCCTAATGAGGTGTATATTGATTTATAATGAAGGATTCTGAAGACTAAATGGATCTCAAAAATGTAATTTATGAAGTCTTATGACCAACGTATGAGCTATCAGAAAACCAGAAATAGACCATGCCCTCATTGTGTGTAGCATCCTCTGGATCATTTTTCTTTGAACACCAGACAAAATGTTGTGAGTATCAGTTATATAAAATAATTAGAATTAGAATTGCTACCTGAAATGTAATTCTTCCATTGTCATTTTTTAAAATTGTGTGCATTGTTATCTGAAGGCAAATGGCCTTTTGCCCAAGGCTCTTCTGGAGCAACTTAGACAACCAATAAACATAAATTGAAACACTTACTGGGGGACCGCTGCTGTATTAGGCTCTGGGAATATAAAGACTGGATTGAAATAGCCCCAGGCTTCTAGAATCTTACACTCCTTAGGGCAGGAGTCCTCAACTTTTTTTTTATGTCATGAGCCCATTTGACAGCCTGATAAAGCCACCCAACCTCTTCTCAGAATGCATAAAACAAAACACTTTAGATTACAGAGGAAGTCAATTATGTGGAAACACAGTTATCAAAATATTTAAAAAACAAATTCATGGTCTCCAGATTAAAAATTCCTGCTACAGGATGAGAAAACAGGTATATGTATAAGTGTATGAAAAATATGTGAAAATAAATATGGAAGTATGAAGCATTTTGAAAGGGAAAGGTACTAGAATCTTGGGGGATCTAGAAATTCCTCGTGTAGAAAGTGTTAGTTGAGTTGAGATTTGAAAGACACTAGAGATTATTGTGTTTGTCCTTCGTTGCTGAAGAAGACCACGCCATCAGAGACATGATGACATGACTTGCACTTGACTTTGTTTTGAGTGAGGGAGGGCTGTGCAAGGTCACCAGCCTCACTTTCTCCTCCAGAGTCATCTGAGATTATAAATGGCAGATGAAGAGGGTGAGAAAACTGTATTATAGACATAGGACACAGCCCATCTGATCCTCTTAACAATTCTATGAGGTAGATACTATCTTTCCTCTGTCTTCTACCTTCTTGGGAGTCAGAAGATCTCCTAACAGTGGTATTGCTGGACAAAGCGCATGTACAATTTAGTAAATTTTTGGCTGTAGTTATCAATTATTTTCAAAAATGATTGAAGTAATTCTCAAAGTCCACTGAGGATATATTAGTGTGTCTGTATGTCTGTCCTCCCACAACCCCTTGAACAACTGCTATTTTCCTCTTTTGTAATTTTTGCCAATCTAATGTATTGTGTATAGTTGTAATTGTGCTTCTCCTGTTATTAATGTTTTGGACCATTTTTTATATGGTTGTCGATAGTTTGCATTTCTTTGTTTGAGAACTGTCTGTTGTTTATAAAATAAAATAAATAAAAATTATTTGGATTGGGTGATCTGGATTAGGTTCCTTCCAAATCGAAATCTTCAATATTCTCTCTCTCTCTCTCTTCTCCACTTGCCTTCCTCTCTCCCTCTCCTCAATTCTTCTTTTTCCCTGTCTTTCCATCCCCCATCCTATTCTTTCCCTGTCTCTCCTTCCCCTACCCCCTTTCTTCTGATTCTGTCTATGATATCAGTTATCTGTTAGGAATCTGTACATGTTCTCAGAGATGTATACATCCGTTAAATATCTTAAATATTTGTTTTATCAGAGAAATGTTTTGTAAAAATTTTCCTCAGCTAATTATTTCCCTTCTGATTCTAATTGCGTTGATATTGTTTACATAGAAACTTTTAAATTTCATATAGTTACAATTATCCATCCTATCTTTTATAATTATCCATGGTTTAGGTAAGAATTCTTCCTTTAACTAGAGTGTGAGAAGTAATTTTTATTAATATTACATAGGCTTACTCCAGTTGTTAGTGTCCTTGGCGTTATCAAATACTATCAAACAACACATAGTGCCACAGCACTATATTCTATCAATTCAGGGTCATTTACCTAATCTGTTCTATTGATTAACTTTTCAATTTTTAAACTAGTGCCACATAGTATTTGTTGCTTTGTAGCATAGTTTGAGATGAGATATAGGTAAGCCCCCTACCACTCCTTTTTATTTTTTTCATTATTTTCCTTGCGATACCTGATCTTTTGTTTCTCCAATGAACTTTGCTTTTAGTTTTTTTTAGAATAGAAATATAAAGTAGTCCTTTGGTAGTTTGGAATCGCATTAAATCCATAAATTAATTAAAGTACATTGCCATTTTTGTTATATTGGCCCAACCATTAACAATTAATATCTTTCCAACTATTTATCTTTTATTTCTAGAGTCCCAACCTATTTCCTTGATGATTTTAATATATTTTTACAACAAATTCTTTGTGTGTGCATGTGTGTGTTCAACTTTCCTTTTCCTTCTTCAGAGAAGACTGAGATTGAGAAGATTCTCGCTCCCAATATCCCTACATCCATGTTAGCATATTCTTTTTCTGTTGTCTTTTAGTTTTGAGAAATAGTAAGTTCCTCCTACTTTCTCATTTCTTCCACAGTATGTTCTGCTTAAAACAAAAGAGCACAAGACTCTCTATAGGCCCTGAGTTTACCTTTCTTTGTTCCCTCTTCATCTTGCTAACATAATGGAATTTTGGAAGGACACTAACCTGTTTTCTTCCTAGTAGAATGTAAACACTTGATCACCACTTATGAAGAAAGGGTAGGAAGAAGTAGCATATGGTGTAAAATGAGAAAGAGGATGTTCCAGTGACTTGTAGAATCTAGCTCTAACCTTTTCCTCATCTCTCACTATTACAGAATGGTGATCCTACCCAGGGACTTACCAGTCAGAAGAACGGCCCTCAGGGTGGGCTTGGTTAGAAATGGACAAAGTTGCTGGTGAGAAGGTCCAGCAGTAGGGAGAATGAATTAAATTGAGAATCCCTGGAAGTATTCAGCAGAGACTGAATGACCATCTGTCAGGGATGTTGTCAAAAGCTCTCTGACCCTGGGTGCAGGGTTGATGGTTTCTGAGATCTTTTCTACTTTTAAAGTTTCAAGTTTTTCTCTTGTGGGTTAATAGAATTCCATAAACTAAAAAGGAAAGAGAAATCAAAGAGAGAATGAGAAGGGAGTTATAATTTTATTACTTATCCTGATTTGAGTCTGTTCCTGAATTTGCTTTCTCTGCCTTTTTTTTTTTGATTTCATATGCAGAACATAGGAATGAGTGAGTGATGCATGTCAGGGGGAAGGAAGGCAGCAGCACAAGTATTTCAGAATATTTGCATATTTCAGGGTGGGGATTTATTTTAACCTCCTATAACTTCATGTCAACAAGAAATCCCTCCAATGTTCCATCAGGTTTTCCTACCTTCCTATCTTCTAGATTTTCCAACACCTCTGCTGAAGACACTTTCAATTCATTTCTTTCCAGCAATTGCTGGGCGCCATGATAGTACATTCTCTTCATTTCAAGGATTCTTTACACACACCAGAAAAATGTGTGTGCAAAAGAAATTTATAAAAATACTTTATTCTAAGAAATCCTTGCATTATAACAGATCCAACAAATCTAATTTTATTTACAGTCTTTTATTCTGGGAACTTTTTCTTGGGCTTGAATATATTTAGAATGGTTAAGTCTGGTGTTGTTTTTCAGTTATGTCTGACTCTTTGTGATTCCATTTGGGGTTTTCTTGGCAAAGACAGTGGAATGGTTAGACATGTCCCCTTCCAGTCCATTTTATACATGAGGGAAATGAGGCAAGCAGGTTAAGTAACTTGCCCAGGGTCACACAGCTAGTCTGAGACTGGATTTGAGCTCGGATCCTCCTCACTACAGGCTTGACACTCTATCCACTGCACCATCATGTCAAAGTCTCCCCTTATCTTGGAAAGAGAAAAAATGGTACTAATTTTACAAATGAATTCCCTTTTTGGAGACGAAATCTTTCATATCCCAAATGAAAATCAGATATACTTATCCCTTGCAAAATGATGATGCTTGTGTTCTTCTCAAATTAGCAGTGTTGAACTATAATGATTAAAAGGAGTTTAGGAAACAAATGGACAGCATTGAATAGTCAAATACAGTAGATTTTTGAAGATTGGGGGACTGTACATTTGAAAGTAGTATTTTTAACATTTTTTTTGAGGTAGAGAAGAATCTTTGGCCAACATCTAGAATGGAAAGGGCAAAAGTATTCTGTTCCTTTGATTTCATAATTAGCAAATTGTAATTTTGCCATAGCTGACTTCTCCTAAGGCTTTCTGCTCAATATTATAGGTTTAAAATAGAAGAAGTAGTGGATAGATCCCGATCTGAATTAAACTTGAAACTTGAGAACTTCCATTAAGGCATATATTGTAAGGAATAAAATAGGCCAGAACTTTATTGAGTAACCATGATATAGTCTCTGACACAACTCCCTGTGTGACTTTGGGCAAGTTGCTTAGGCTACTAGCTTCCCTGGGCCTTAGTTTTCTCACTGGTAAAATGAAATGATAGATGGTCTCTAAAGATCTAGGTCTGCCCTTTAGTTCTAGATCTGTAAACCTTTGATTCCTGTGATTGAAAACGATCTTTCTTAGAAAGAACGAAAATGGATTTTACAGCAATGGATGAATGTCATTAAAAGAATATCTTAAATAGATGTGAGAAAACCTGTGTGAATTCACATAAGGGTATCTTTGATGGTTTTTAACCATTTAGGTGATACAATAGATGGAGCGCTAGGCCTGTAGTCGGGAAGACTCATCTTCCTGAGTTCAAATCTGACCGCAGACACTTAATAGTTGTATGATATCTTACAAGTGGCTTAATTGTGTTTTCCTTAGTTTCCTTATCTGTAAAATGAGCTGTAAAAAGAAGTGACAAACCACTCCAGTATCTTTGCCAAGAAAACCCAAACGTGGTCATGAAGAGTCAGACACGACTAGAACAACTCATCAGCAATAAATAAACATATGACAAACTCCACTAGTTTAATTTCATGCTAATTCCAGAGAGGTGTTTAGGACTGCTTTATCAATCAATATCAGCAAGTATTAATTAAGTGCCTACTCTGTATCAGGCATCACTCTAGGCACTAAGGATACAAATACAAGAAATAAAGCAATAATCTTCACTGCCATTGAGACCATCTTTGCCCAGAAAGAGGGGACAAAAAGAAAAGACTTATCTTTGCCTGGAGACACTCTGTCTAGATTCTATCATCGGGGTGTGGTAGCTATGACTAAAATGCTGCCTTTGTCAAGGGGATAAAGCCGATTAGAAGTGAGATGGCCAACAGGTGTCCTTGAAGAGATAAAAGTCAGAGGATGGCAGCAGGAGGCCCTACAGCTACTATAAGATAACTACTGAATGAGCACTGCCTCAGAAAACCTGAAACCTGGGAAAGACCTTAGCTTAAAAAGGCCAAGGTCTCCCACTACATCCAGGGCCATCACCAGTCATCTTGATCTATGTCTTGCTGCTGGACTGTGATGACTCTGATAGCTCTGGAGGAGACAGTGTGGCTGATGACTTTGTACCACTCTGCCTCATTTAAATCCTATTCACTTGTAAGATGGGACATCACCCTGATGAGGTCATTAGTTCTCTTTAGGAAGGAAAGTGCTCACAAGTAACTATATTCCCTACCATCACTACAAATGCAAGAACCAAGTGAAGCCACATATATAGCAGAGACATCAAATACTATAAGGATCAAGCAGGAACAGTGACAGTCATCCAATAAAATCCCCAGAAGATGCTGGTGGTTCTGTAATGTCCCTGTGGGCAACACATGGCCCATAGCATTCTCAAGTGCATCCAAATCAGATTAAAATATTAGGAAATATTTAGCAAAATAAATAAAAACACAATAAAACATAGATAATACTATATTTGAAAACTAAGTCAGTGTGCAAACCACAAGTAGCCTTATGTATGGATTAGTGGCCCCCTTTTCTGTTTGAGTCTAATATCACTTACTTAATCTAATCCCTTCATTTAACAAACGGGGAAACTGAAGTCCCCAGAGTGTTACTTTTCTATGATCCCCCAGTTAACAAGTGACTTAGAGCATCCCACAGTCCTTCTGTATAAAAGATCCATCTTGACTCCATGAAAGTGCTCAGATTGAATCTGGCCCTCTTGCATTAACATTACAAATGCTTAGATTCCTTAAGAGTCTGGCTAATTCTGAGATTCCTTAAGACCTTGCCCACCTCTGTTGGCATTCCAAAAATCCTTGTCTTCGACTAAAAGGAGGCTTGGGTTGAATTCGTGCTGGTGGGCCCTGCGTGTTGCTATTTCAGGGTTCTAGCATCCCTAAACTTCAGCATAGGTAGACACAGATAACTATTTGAGTACATGGATAATGTATTTAGATATATAGATATTTATAGATTATATACATCTATATATCATACAATATAATATATTATAATATATAGATAACTGAAATATATAGATTCTATACATTTTATAATTTATAGATAACTGTATTTAAATACATAGATAACTGTATTTAGAGACATATACTGTATTTATAGATAATATATTTATGCCTATATATCATACATAATATATTGATAACTTTATTTGGATACATAGAATACTCTATAAATAATATAGACCTCTATATCATACATAATATATTTCAATACATAGATAACTATATTTAGATATATAGATATACCATATTTATAGATAATATGCCTCTATTGGTTGTTGTCCTTTGTTCTTGAAGAGGAGCAAAATGACATCACCATGATAAAGTGAAATTTCAGTGTGTCCGACGGTGGCTGATCAGACCAATATGAGCTCGGAATGCTCTACCACAGATTGAGCACAGATAGTCCATGTGACCATGTGGGGTGGTTACTCCAAATCTGCGCATCCTACATTTCCTTTGTGTTGTTTCAATTCTGCTTTGCTCATAGAACACAACGCCTTTTCTGATGTGGGCATGCCATGCTAAGTGGTCCTGTGCCAGCGTCTCCCATGTCCCACAATCAAATCCTGAGTTCTTGAGAGAGACCTTGAGAGTGTCCTTGTATCACTTCTTCTGACCACCATGTGATCACCTGCCCTGTGTGAGTTCTCATAAAATAGTCTTTTTGGCAAGTGTACATTTTGCATTCGAACAACATGGTCAGTCCATTGGAATTGCACTCTTTGAAGCACAGTTTGAATGCTTGGCAGTTTAGCTCGAGCAAGAACTTCAGTGTCTGGTACCTTATCCTGCCAGGTGATCCTCAGAATCTTCCTAAGACAGTTCAGATGGAAGAGATTCAGTTTCCTTGTATGGCACTGGTAGACTGTCCATGTTTCGCAGGTATACAGCAATGAGGTCAACACAATGACTCTGTAGACCTTCAGTTTGGTAGTCAGTCTAATACCTCTTCTCTTCCAAACTTTTCTTTGGAACCTCCCAAATGCTGAGGTAGCTCTGGCAATGCGTGCATCAACCTCATTGTCAATGTATACATCTCTGGAAAGTACACTATCAAGGTAAGAGAACTTATCCACAGCATTCAAAACTTCTCCATTTGTTGATACTGATGGTTCCATGTATGGATGGTGTGGTGGTGGTTGATGGAGCACCTATATTTTCTTGGTGTTATTAGGCCAAAATTAGTACAGGCAGCAGAGAATTGATCCATACTTTGCATCTCAGCTTCAGAGGCTGCAAACAGAAAATCATGCACCAACACTCCTTCCACTTTGGTCTTGACTTGTAGCGTTTTCAGATTGAAGAACTTACCATCAGTACAGTAGTTGTCCCTAATCCCATGTTCATCCTCTTTGAAAGCATTTGACAACATGGCTGAAAACATCATGCTCAAAAGCATGGGAGCAAGCACACAGTCTTGTTTTACTCCATTGTTGATTGGGAAGGCACGAGAGTATTGTCCACTCTCCTAAACCCAGGCAAACATGCCATCATGAAATTGACATACAATGCTGATGAAATTTTGACATAATTTTCCATAAGCTCTCATGACTGACAGTGCCAAAGGCCTTGGTCAGATTTACAAATGTTCCCTGTTCTGCTCTGTTCTGCTCCTGGCATTTCTCCTGGAGTTGTTGGGCAGCAAACACCATAACGACTGTTCCTTGGCCCTTTCTGAAGCCACATTGGCTCTCAGGTAGATGACCATCTTCCAGGTAAAGGATTAGCCTGTTAAAGAGAACTCTAGCAAGAATCTTGCCAGCATTGACTAAGAGAGAACCCTCCGTGATTGTCGCAGGACAATCTATTCCCTTTACCTTTATACAGAGGGACAATGGAGGCATCCTTGAACTCCTGGGGGACAATCTCCTCTTGCCATATAACCTGGAAAATTTCAGTCAGCTTTGTATGAGCAATGGTCCCCCTACCTTGTAAATCTCAGCTGGAATAGAATCAGCACCAGGTGCTTTGCCACGTGAAAGGAGTCTAATGGTCCTCAAAACCTCTTCTTCAGTTGGAAGTTTAGCCAAGGAGGGATTGGGGTGTAGAGTGTGTTCAGGGAGGTCCAGTGCCTTTGGTGTGACTATGAATCCATATATTGTATATACAAATAACTGTATTTTAATACACATGTAACTATATTTTGATAGATGTAAATAAATATATTGTATTTTTAGATAATATTTATCTATATCTATATATTACACATAATATATAGATAACTATTTCAATACATAGATAACTATATTTAGGTATACTGATATATTGTATAAATAAATTTGTGAGAAATAATTATTAATAACCAATAATTTTGAGGGGATAGATTCAGAGCTCTCCCCTTCTTCTAAAGTCCTTTAAAAGTTCAGTCTTTTTCTTGAAGAACTTTATTGAAGAACTTTACTGTTAATGAGATTGCATTAACTCTCTGCTTGTTCAGACCCCCCTCAACTTTGCAAGAAATTACATCTAAGGTGGGGAAGTCCCTTGGGTGGAGACAGATTCTTTTGTTTAGGTTGCTGAAGCTGGGAGTGGTCTGAGTAGAGATAATTTCTCCATCCATAGGTCGTGCTCAGCTCCTCATTGGAAAGGGTATATAAACTGTGAGTAAAAGTCATAATCCTACAATATATTGTTTACAGGAAACATATTTGAAACAGAAGGATACACACAGGATAAAGGTAAAAGGCTGAAATAGAATATATTATGCTTCAGCTGAAGTGAAAAAAGCAAGTATAGCAGTCCTGATCTCAGACAAAGCAAAAGCAAAAATAGATCTAATTAAAAGAGATAAAGAAGGAAAGTATGTCCTGCTAAAAGACACCACAGACAATGATGCAATATCACTACTAAACATATATGCACCAACTGGTATAACATCCAAATTCTTAGAGAAGTTAAGGGAGTTACAGGAAGAAATTGACAGCAAAACTATACAAGTGGGGGACTCTCTGAATGAGATAAATCTGGTCACAAAATAAACAAGAAAGGGGTTAAGCAGATGAATAGAATTTTAGAAAAGTTAGATATGGTAGACCTCTGGAGAAAACTGAATGGGGATAGAAAGGAATATACATTTTTCCAATCAGCAAACTAGTGCCAAGCTTGACTATGTAGAAAAACATGGGTGAATTAACCAAGCAAGAGGGAACACATCAACAACTGACATTTAAGCTGATGATTGCTTTTGTAATGGTAGATCAGACCAACAAAGCAATAAATAATAAACATGGGTAAATTGAACTATTAATTTTTAAGGTTTCTGATCCGTTTTGCAATTCTGAAAATATCATATGGTACCATGTAGATATCACAGAAATATATCTGCAAAAAGAGGCTATATATCAGTACATACTTCAGGTTGCCTTCTTCCCCAGAAAGTCATTGCCTAACATTAAGCATTTATTTTAAATTAATGCCAAAAACCTGAAAAGGTAATAATTTTAATTTAAATTATTTTGTGTACCAAAGTTGAAATTCATAAAACTATGAAGAGCTATTAAGACTAAACATTTTCAGGAATTCCATGAATTTAAAATAAACTGTGAACAAATGGCAGCCTTTTGCACTTTTAGAATGCTGCCATTACCTTTTTAGCCTATACACATGAAGAAGATATACCTGGATCCAATTTTCCCAGTGTAATTCACCTTAATTATTTAAAGAGAAGGACTATATTCAATTGCTGTGTTCTACCCTGCCTCCCCAAAGAGGTGTTACCTATTTCTCTAAAAATAGTGTCAATTTCCCGTTGCATTTTTAAAAGCCCTATGTCAGGCTTTTGTCAGCCCTATTGACAGCAAAGGCTTTCTTTTCACATTATGCAGCAAATGTCTTTCAAGTTCCATTTGGTAGTGCATAAACAAAACCACTTCCCCAGTAAATGCCAGCTCTTCACAGTTTCGTTTTTTAAGAGAACT
This sequence comes from Notamacropus eugenii, assembly GCF_028372415.1. NCBI lineage: Eukaryota > Metazoa > Chordata > Mammalia > Diprotodontia > Macropodidae > Notamacropus > Notamacropus eugenii. Next base: position 401,054,530 of record NC_092874.1, read on the forward strand.
TTGCGTAGTTTTTAAGTATAGCCAGCAACTACATTAACTGTCAATATGATATGCTTCAAACTCAATCTTATTTTAGATTCAAAGTTTTTCTCACAAAACCAAAATACCAAGGAACTCCCTAGCCAACCATACTCAAGTTCATCTACAGTAAGTATCTTTGGGAGTCTATTCTCAGCAGCTAATTTAGTACCAGATTCTTTTAAATATTTACATACTTCATTAATTCTTCTATCCCATCTTCTTTTCCAGTCATTAGAAAAAAAAACTGAGGTGAATGAATACTGTACAATTGACCATTCTACTAAAAGTCAGGCATATTCCACAAAATTTGTACTTAACAATAATTAAACCTATTTGGTTGGAATATGAGCTTTCTCTTGTAACTCTGTCTGCTCCAAATAGATTTGTATTTTGTGTTTATGTTTTATACACCTTTAAAATACCAAATAACCAAAAAATGCAATAAGGAAACTATTTTCTACCAGGGCATCTCTTCATTCTTCAGTCTGCATTCTTTATAAGTGCCCTTGGTTCTAGGCTTTAAAAAAAAAAGTGAACGCAATTTTTTCAGTTATTAAATTTTGCAATACAGAAGAAGTAAATTTTATATCTATATACACATATACATATATATACATACACACATATAATATATTTACATATTTATACATATACATATGTAGAATATACAACAGAAACAAACTATGAGGGAAGAGTGAAGAGGAACTACTACAGTAGATAAAAAGTATAAGACGAATTAAATTGTAGTCATGAGGACTCTCTCATGGAAAAACTCCGCAGTGCCAAACATGATCACATTTTTAGACTTCTTGGGCAGTCTTGAGCTACACAGTATCTGACATATACTTACTGAGCAGGGTCTATTTGAGACTAGAGTATGTAATCAAAGGTAAGATCCATCCGTTTTCAAAAAATGAAGGCACGTAATACTTGCTCTTTAACAATCTCTCAGTTCTCTTTTATCGACAATTTCTGTACCCTGACAATATTTAGAAATGGTAAATTGGGCAGATGTATTTTAGTTGAAAAAAAATGTTCATCATATAATTGTATGACTAAGGTTAGTAATAAAAAAAGAAAACTGAGATTTAACAAGAGGAAATTGGGGGAAAATATCCATAATTCTGTACTACTCTAATACCTCATAATACAAATTAAAAGTCCTTAATTGTTTAAAATAAATAAAGAGAAAAAAATCATTTCCTTTGGCGTCATCAAAACATAATTGGGCTACTGCTTAAGCAAACAGTATAGAAGAAAACAGAGATGTGTTTAGTATGAGTTTGCTATTGTTTAGGAAATTCTAAGTTTTTGAAAGAACTAGATTCCCTTTAATTTCTTATTCTAATCTTTTGATATATTTAGCATTGATTCTTATCACTTCCAGTATCAAGAACACAAAAAAGTCGAATATGAAGAAATATCAAACTCATGGTTCAAAAACAATTATGTCTGTATCTTTTAAAAGCTGTTATGGTTTAGAATAATAGTCTGTTGGGGATTGGAAGCTTTGTATATGACATACCATAACCTAATCCAGTCTGCCAACTTTACTTTCTTCATCTGACCTAAAAATTTCGTACAATAATTTTATTTGAAGTATATATGCCTATTTGCATAAAGTTAGTTCAACTTTCAATAAATGATCACAGTGATATCTGAATTTGCAAATCTAGTAATTTTCAAACTTTTGAATTCAGGATGAAATGTCATTTTAATCTGAATAGAAAATCTGATTGTATGTACACAAGAAAGTAAGATGTTCAATTCCTGTGTTATCAGAAACATGATAAAGAAAGCTAGATTTATAACACACATCAATTTCTTTCTATGTGTATTTGATATATGTACAGGAAAACATTAACATAACTTTCATGTGTCAACAAGGGGAAAATGTAAGCAAAAGTGAAATTTTAAGTACTTGATAAGCAATTCCTACAATAAAATCCAAAATAATAGAAGACTATTGCAAAACTGTTGATTTCATCAAAGCAAGTATTCAAAGAAAATCTTCAATTATTGAGACAGTTTTTAAAAAGAGTGTCCAAACAGCGAAAATTAAATTATGTTGTTCCCATAATTACAGAGAAACCACAATATTAAAAATGTACTGGTCTTAGAAGAAATAAAATCAGTTGCCCCATTTTTGTACCACATCTAATGCATGAAAGTTCCAAAACTGTATTTTAAATATGATGACAAAATATTTCAAATATACCATTTAAAAATGGAAAAAAGTCACTATAAATGGCATATTTAAATTTACCATTAGAATATAGATATGTAAAATGAAGAGAAAGTATATATGGTATTCCAATCCAATGATAGTGATAGAAAAGGTTCTAGATAGCTTACTGTCTTCAACTTTGGGTAAGTCTTTAATTTTTTTAAGCACACAAATATTTAAAATGGTGCTCTCTTCATCTAACAAGTTCTAAGACCTCTAGTAAAATACATGCATGCAAATAAATTCACAGGCACAGAAGAATAATGTTAAAAATATTAAGGTAGCTGTGATGAATGACATCAACAATTTGGATGACCTTAACAAGTTCCAAATATTACTTAAATAATTATTCAATAAAATCCTGAAGCAAACTCTCACTAGTCTTGGTCACTCTGCTAGATGTTAGAGTAGCATGTTTTCTTTTTCCATAATGTTAGCTGAGCTCAAAGAATTTTTACACTATTTAGTAAGTAAAAAATTAAAGTATTTCCCAAAAGGCAGAAATATTAAATGCATCCATTTCAGATCATGATGCAATAAAAATTATATGTAATAAAGGGCCATGCAAAGATAGATTAAAAATCAATTGAAAACTAAATAATCTAATCCTAAAGAATGAATGGATCAAACAACAAATCATAGAAATAATCAATAACTTCATCCAAGAGAATGACAATAATGAGACAACATACCAAAATTTATGGGATGCAGCAAAAGCAGTTCTTAAGGGAAGTTTTATATCTCTAAATATGTACATGAATAAAATAGAGAAAGAAGTGATCAATGAATTGGGCATACAACTAAAAAAGCTAGAAAAAACAAATTAAAAATCCCCAATTAAATATTGAATTAGAAGTACTGAAAACCAAAGGAGATATTAATAAAATTGAAATTAAGAAAACTATTGAATTAATAAATGAAATGTAGAACTAATAAATACAACTTAGAAAAAAATAATAGAATGGGTAAAACTTTGGCTAATTCAATTTAAAAAAAAGAAAGAAAACCAAATTATCAGTATCAAAAATGATAAGGGTGAATTCACCACCAATGAAGAGGAAATTAAAACAAGTTAGGAACTATTTTGTCCAATTGTATGCCCATAAATTCGACAATCTTAGTGAAATGGATGAATATTTACAAAAAATAAAAATTGCCCATATTAACAGAAGAGGAAGTAAAATACTTAAATAACCCAATCGCACAAAACGGAATTGAACAATCCATCAGTGTACTCACTAGGAAAAAATATTCAGCACCAGATGTATTTACAAGTGAATTTTATCAAACATTTAAAAAACAATTAATTCCAATTCTATATAGACTATTTGGGAAAATAGAGTCCTACTAAATTCTTTTTATGATACAAATATGGTACTTATATCTAAACTGGGAAGAGTCAAAACAGAGAAAGAAAATTATGGAGCAATTTCTCTAATGAATATAGATGCAAACATTTTAAATAAAATATTAGCAAAAAGGTTACAGTAACTTATCACAAGAATGATATACTAGGGCCAGGTAGGATTTATTCCAAGAAGGTATAGCTGATTCAATGTTAGGAAAACTGTCAGCATAATTGATCATATCAACAACAAAACCAGCAGAAGCCATGTAATTATCTCAATAGATGCAGAAAAACTTTTGAAAAAATACAACAGCCATTCCTATAACATTAGATAGCATAGGAATAAATGGAGTCTTCCTTAAAATGTTAAGTAGCAGCCACCTAGCACAGAGTGAAAGTAATTACTAAATAGTAATTGTTTCTCTTTTACCCAGGAATGCTGAGGGTGTTCCCCTCCCAGTTTGATATTTTTTTTGATTAAAGGGGCCATCCCTTGAGTAACTACTTAAAGAAGCCTATTCATTGAATGGGTACATCTTACTCAAAGTGAGAATACGATAAGACCTTAGCCTGAAAGGGCCAGAGTCTCACATTGCATCCTGGGCCATCTCTAGTCATCCTGGTGAATATCAGGCCATTGGACCCAGATGGCTCAGGAGAAGAAAGTGAGGTTGGTGATTTTGTGCAGCCCTCCCTCACTCAGTCAAAGTCAACTGCAAGTTATGTCATCATCTTGATGTCATGGTCCTCTGAGAATGAAGGACAAACACAATCTGTGAGTAAGTAGCTGTTCCTCTCCTGTCCTGTCCTGTCCTCTGGTGTTCTACGTGAGGGAAGATATACCCTATGGCCAAAAGTTGCCTTATTTCCTTTGCGTTTACTGGCTGCATTTCTTGCTCAAAGATCAAGCCTTAACCCCAATTCACTCATAGACTGGATGAACCCAATTCACTCATAGACTGGACAACAAGTCTCCACCCACCTAGCACAGAGTGAATGTAATTACTAAATAGTAATTGTTTCTCTTTTACCCAGGAATCATGAGGGTCTTCCCCTCCCAGTTTGATTTTTGTTTTGATTAAAAGGGCCATCCCTTGAGTAACTACTTAAAGAAGCCTGTTCATTGAAAGGGTATATCTCGTTCAAAGTCAGAATGTGAGAAGACCTTACCCTGAAAGGGCCAGGGTCTCCCATTGCATCCTGGGCCATCTCCAGTCATCCTGATGAATATCAGGCCACAGGACCCAGATGACTCAAGAGAAGAAAATGAGGTTGGTGATTTTGTGCAACCCTCCCTCACTCAAAGTCAACTGCAAGTCATGTCATCATCTTGATGTCATGATCCTCTTCGAGAACAAAGGACAAATAAAACAACAACATAAGTAGCATCTACCAAAAACCATTAGCAAGTATTAAATGTAATGGAGGAAGCTAGAAGCATTTCCAATAAGATTGGGGTTAAGACAAGGATGTCCATTATCACCACTGTTATTCAATATGGTACGAGAAATGCTATCTTTAGCAATAAAAGAAAAAAAAGAAATTGAAGGAATTAGAATAAGCAAAGAAGAAACTAAGCTATCACTCTTTGCAGGTGATATAATGATATACTTAGGGAATCCTAGAGAATCAAGTTGAAATAATAACTTTAGCAAAGTTGCAGGATATAAAATAAACCCACACAAATCACTGACATTTCTATATGTTACTAACAAAGCTCAACAGCAAGAGATAGAAAGGGAAATTTCATTTAAAATTACTGTAGCTATTGTAAAATATTTGGAAGTCTGCCAAAACAAACCCAGGAACTATGTGAACACAATTACAAAACACTTTTTACACAAATAAAGTCAGATCTAAATCACTGGGCAAAAGATCAGTTGCTTGTGGGTAGGCTGAGCTGTTATAATAAAAATGTCAATTCTACCTGAATTAATTTATTTATTCAGTGACATACCAATTAAACTACTAAAAATTATTTTATAGAGCTAGAAAAAATAATATCAAAATTCATCTGGAAGAACAAAAGTTTCAGAATATCAAAGGAATTAATGAAAAGAAATGCTTGGGAAGATGCCCTAGCCATACCAGATCTTAAATTGTGTTATAGAGCATCAATCATCAAAATTACTTGGTACTGGCTAAGAAATAGAGTGGTGGATCAGTGGAATAGGTTAGGTACCCAAGGCACAGTAGTTAATGACTATAGTAATCTACTGTTTGATAAATCCAAAGACCCCAGTGTCTGTGATAAGAACTCATTATTTGACAAAAACTGCTGGAAAACTGGAAAACAATATGGCAGAAACTGGGCATGGACCAATATCTTGCACCATATACCACAATAAAGTCCAAATGGATCCACTATTTAGATATAAAGGCTGATACTATAATCAAACTAGGAAAGCAAAGATTAGTTTACCTGTCAAATTTATGGAGAAAGGAAGAATTTATGACCAAACAAGAGATAGAGAACATTATAAAATGCAAAATGGATAATTTTGATTACATTAAATGGAAAAGGTTTGTACAAACAAAGCCAATGCAACCAAGATTAGGAGGGAAACAGAAAACTGGGAAAGAATTTTTACAACCAGTGTCTCTGATAAAGGGCTCATTTCTAAAATACATAGAGAACTGAGTCAAATTGATAAGAATACAAGTCATTCCTCAGTTGATAAATGGTCAAAGGATATGAACAGGCAGTTTTCAGAAGAAGAAATTGAAGTTATTTATAGTCATATGAAAAAATGTTCTAAATCACTGTCAGTTAGAGAAATGCAAATCAAAACAACTCTGAGGTACCACCTTATACCTATCAGATTGGCTAACATGAGAAAACAGGCAAATGATAAATTTTGGAGAGGATATGGGAAAATGGGGATACTAATGCATGTTGTGAACTGACTCAACCATTCTGGAGAGCAATTTTGAATTATGCCCAAAGGGCAATCAAACTGTGCATACTCTTTGAGCAGCTCTGTTTGTGATGGTTAAGAACTGGAAATTGAGGGAATGCTCATCAATTGGGGAATGGCTAAACAAGTTGTGGTACATGAATGTAATGGAATACTATTGTGCTACGACAAATGACAAGCCTGAAAAGACTTATATGAAATGATGCTGAGTGAGGGGAGCAGAACAGAAGAACATTGTACACAGCTACAGCCACATTGTGAGATGACTAATTTTGATAGACTTGGCTCTTCACAGCAATGCAAGGTTCTAAGACAACTCCAAAAGGCTCATGATGGAAAATGCTATCCATATTCAGAGGAAGAATTAGAGTCTGTATGCAGATCAAAGCATACTATTTGCTCTCTTTTTTGTTTTGTTCCTTTTTTTTCATGGTTCATCCCATTGAATACAATTCTTTGCAACATGACTAAAGTGAAAATATGTTTAATGTGAATGTAGAGCCTATATCACATTGCCTGCCATCTCGCAGAGGGGTTGGGGGGATGGAGGGAGGAGAAAATTTGGAACACAAAAGCTTGTGGAACTGATAGTTATAAATTAAAAACAAACAAATGAACAAATATGTGTGTGTGTATACATACACACACACACATATATGTTTCATGATTTCAGCAGTGTGAATCCTGCAGATCCAGATCACAACTCCTCCATGCCTGTGATAGGGATGGGATCTGAACCCCAAAAGGAAAAGACCATGTCTTTGGGATCTGTACGCCAAAAAGGAAAAGACCCTGGACTTTCCTAGGGGTTCAGGTCCCTGATGTTCACTTGGGGCAATTTGCCTTCCCAGTTCGTTGTCTGCATTTGCCACCACCCTAAATCACCACTCCTTTGATTCCATCTGGAATCATCCCCTTCTCTGTTAAATGGTCAGACTCAATCTGGCACCCTTGTCACTATAAACGTCACAAATAATCAGATTCCTTAAGAGTCTGATCAATATGGAGGATTCTTAAAATCAAGCCCACCTTCCCTGGTGTTCTAACAAATCTTGTCTTTGACTGAAAGAAGGTTTGGATTGAGTTCATTCAGGCAAGAGCTGTGTGTCATTATTTTAGGGTCCCAGCACCCCTAAACCTCAACATTACAAGACAACTTTAAGGTAACAACTATTCACCCCTTGGTGACTAAGCTAATTCTATGGAGTTTCTCTTTTCTAAACTTAGCTAGGCTGTCCCTGGGGCAAAGGACATACTGTCTCTTCTTTTTTCAGCTTTCTAGATTTCTATTTGAAGCTTTTCCAGCTAGCTCATGGAGCAGCTAGGTTGCATGGTGGGCCTGAAGTAAGGAAGACTCATCTTGAGTTCAAATCTGGACTGAGACACTTACTAGCTATGTTACTGTGGGCAAGTCTCTCACTCCTATTTGCCTTAGTTTCCTTATCTGTAAAATGAGTTGGAGAAGGAAATGGCAAGTCACTCCATTATCTTTGCCAAGAAAACCTCAAATGAGGTCAGAAAGAGTTGGACACAATTGAAAAATGTTTCAACAGCAACTGACCCTACATACCACTGGTATAGCCTTCCAGACCCTAGTATTACCTCCATGCTACAATGATCACTGGAACAAGCCTTTTATGGATAAGTTAAATAAAGGCAAACTCAAATCAATGGAGTCCAAATTAAAACTGTCTTATTCCATTTTATTATCCCTTTTATTTCCTTCATTTTCTTCATTCATTTGATTATTTCTATTCATCACTGACATTGCTAGTTTTGTGGTATATAGACTTGTTTCTTGTCTTGCAAGATAACTTCTCTTCCATTCCCAATACTAGTACAGGGAATTTAGCCTTCGTATATAAATTATACAATTAGTCATTGGTGAATTGGCATCTGTTAAGAAAAATCACTTGATCAACAAATATTTGTTAATTATTACATTATTATTAGTATAATTATTATTATAGTATGTTAATTGTTATGTCTATTATATGGCAAGCACTTTGTAGAAACAAAAACACCACGTGATATAAAGACAAATAGGAAATAGTTCCTGCCTTCAAGACTCACATTCTAAGAGAAAAACAACTTGTACACAAATAGTAGCTATGCTCGGTATTTCTAGGTAGGGTGGCTGGGGGGATTAAGGAAACTATTTTAGGAGGTGGTCCTTGAGCTGAGCTTTGTAGGAGGTGATAAAATCTAAGAGAAGGCAGTTAGGAAAGAATGCATTCTAGGCACAAGAACAAAGGCACAGAGATGGGAAATAGATTAAACAGAAGGGAGAGTATGAGATTTCCTTGTCAGCAGAGTTCATTCTCTGCTATATTAAAGTAATCTCAAAGTCAGCTATTTCATGGATGATTAAAAATCTTATATCATTTTTCAGAATTCTTTTGTCTTTCAAAATAACTATATCAGGTTGCGTAAATCATTTCAAATTTTTTTAGCTTTAATTTCCCACATCACATATTGTAACAACCACAGTTGTGATTACATGTTCTGTCACTGATAGACAATACCAGAATTGAAATGTTCCTTTTGACCTGAATATAAAAAGTTCGAGAGCCCCTTATAGAAATGTACTTTTAAATTCCTCCAATCATCTCTGTTATATGGAAAGTATTCACGGTTCTTGGGGATTTTAGGTTTTTTTAAACTGTGAAATCAAATCAGTTCTGTCTCCAAGTATTCACCCTACCCCGATCCTATAACTCCAATGTGTTGTTTATCACCTGATAAAGTTGCCCTCCTTTTGACAATCAAAATATGAGTAGATCTGAAGAAAATGATGTTAAGTAAATTATGTGGTCAGAAATTGAATGAGGGTAAAGTGTTGGATATTATGTGGTAGTCATAGGAATGTGATGTGATGTGATAATTTATAATAGAAGATAAAAAACAATGATTTTTAAAATGTTCTGTCTTGAGCATTGTTCTATCTAATGGCAAAACAGATAATGAATAGTTGTGTGTTTCTATTTGATTAAAATCTGATCTAATAAGGAGAGCAAGTAGGATGGTAGGATCTTCAGGTAGCCAAAAAAGCCAAGCTCATTTTCTAGTTATAAAATAGATATTTCATATCTATTTTATAGATTTACATTATATATATTTTATATATTATATTTATATATATGAGAATATCTTAGATATTCTCTTGGGGAAATTTCTTAACTTTTAATTTTTCACACATTTTTCCTTAGGATAAAATTAGAAACATGCTTTCTCCCCTTTTAAAAACTTGGCATCTTCCTCTCATTTATTGCCCATTTTCAGTGTTATAAGTAAGCATGTCAGTCTTTCCAGTCAAACTTTTCTTCTCAGTTTTATAACTGAGTCATAAAAACTTTTCCAGACTCAGAATTGGCAGGCATGCTTTTTGGTTCAGAGTATTCATGTATATGTATGTCCATGTGTATGTATGTGTGTGTATATATGTGTGCCTATGTCTGAAGAAAAATATATTTATTACTTGGATTTCAAACCTGTAAACTCAAAACTATTTTATGGGAAAAATTTTTATCTTGCATTTAAATATTTCTAAAATTCCCTTCTTAAAAATTACAAAATCTTTTTTTACTTAACTTATGAAATGATAATATTTGCCACTTTATTCTTCAAGATTAAAACCCTTTTTCTCTACCCAGAAAAAAAGAATATGCAAATTCTCTGAAGGGTAATATTTCTAATAAAACATTGTATATTGTTTATATTCTATTAACCTTTTTTGGTTTAACTTTAAAAAAATAACTGAAGGCAGAGAGGCACGATGTTAGTGTGAAAGACCAAGCTATAAATACTTTTCCAGGAGAGGCATCAACTGTTAATTTCATTTTCTTTAGGGTGTCAAGCCAATTAAGAATTGGCATTTTTGTTATTGTTATAAGACCAAAAATCTCATTAAACTCATAAAACAATGATAATATTTTGATGACTCAAATATAGAATTAGCTTTTTCTTATGGTATGCAGAAACTTGGTATGAAACATGAACTATGAAACATGGTAACTTTGATACAAAGACTAACAAGATATGACAGAAATAATCACATGAATCTTTGTGGAATGTTAGTATAAAATCATTAAGGATCATGGTCCTATTTAAAATAGAAGGAAAAGCTTATTTCACAGACTTGTCCCATGCATATTTAACATGTTTATTCTCATAGAAATTTATTAAATTAAATGAAATTTAAATTACTTAAAAATAAAATTAAAAATATTAAATTTATTAAAATCATTTAGCTGAGTTAAAATCAAGAATTATTATGGCCATCTTACTAATGGAGATAATTGGCTTCTGAAATTCTGGGAAAATTTAAGCTCTTCTGGACAGGCTGTTACTTAAACCATGAAATACTTTTGCAGAACACTAAACTAAACATTCAGCTCAGCTTTCTACTGTCCAAATAGTACAAAGTCCATATCTTCTAGCAGCTGGGGCATTGCTCCTCCTCCTGGCAGTAATCATCTTCTCTTAGAAGTTGTTTCAGAGATTGACCTCTGCTGGATAACCAGTGCCTGGACTCTGGAGTCTCCAACTTCTTGAATTCACTCCAAGGCTAGAAAACATCTATTTCAGAATCAATGTTTAATTACCTTCTCTCAATAAAGGAACATAAAGCAGAAGAGGCCAGGTTTGCCTATAGAACATACTCTTGTTGCCATTTTTGAACAGCTGTCATACCTCCTGGGAGTGAAAGAGGTGAGAGAAATATTCTTGTTCCTCATTTGGGAGTCTGAGGAATGATCTGTTAGGAGCTCCAAGTTACATATTCAGGAGTAAGCAGAAGTTGTCTCTCCTTTTAAAGTTCACTGAGTGGTGAGATCTTTCTACTCAAAAGGAGTCCATTGGCTTCATCAGACTGCCAATGACATGACACATGAAAAGTTTCAGATTTTTTCTGTGGCCTGAGTCACGATTATGGGGTTGAGAATGGGGAATAGGACATAAAGACCAACCTGGTCTCTGGTTGTGTATGCCATTTGTCAGAGAGTCCATTAGATGGGCCCCATTCATGTTCCATTTCACAGCTACTATTGCAACTTTCAGGCACCATTTTAAGCTTTCTAATAAATTAAACAAAGACAGAGCTCTCTGCTTTATTTTGGATTAACTTTTGAGATAACTGTAGTGACCATCAATTTATGTGGCTGTTCTCTGTATACCCCTGTGACAGAATTGAGTTCTTCCCAGAACTGAGATTCATCTTAAAACTGTAGTTTGTATGAAACTGAGGAGCAAATCCTCAGGAAGTCTATAATATGGCTAGAGTCAAGATTTAATTGACGTTTTATTCATTTGACTATATTAAAAACCTACTGAAGAATAAAATAATCTTTTTTTGTATGAGAGAAAGAACTGATAAATAATTTTCTATGCCTGTCTTAATCAAGAATTCCCCTTAGGACAGAAAGTGTTCTAAACCTGGGGTTCATTAATATGTCTATTGATGGATTTCAGGGGATCTATGAACTTGAATATGGAAACAAATTATATCTTTAATTTCACCAACCTCTAACTGAAATCCAGCATGTCCTCCAGTTCTTTAAAATATTATTCTGAGGTGTTCATTGGGTTCCATCAAACTGCCAAAGGGATCCATGACACAGAAGTTTCAGAAAAACCCTAGGAGAGGAATAAAAATGAAGTAAAATTGTTTTGGGAGTCACTGTGGCCAGCAATTGTTGGAATTTGCATAAGCCCTTTGGAAGAGATTTTTGGCTACCTCTTCTCTTCCTCCAGAATCCCTGCCTTGCCTTATATTATAATGCCTAACACAGTGCATTAAACATATACCATACTCAACTATCTGCAATAATCTGTTTGATGACAAACTTAGAGAAGAGCCTTCGTGACAATTCTGTCAGCTCCTTACTTCCCTCATCTGTTCTCCATATCTAACACAAGTCTTTTCAAATCACTGCTGTGGTTACCCTTCAGCTGCTTCTCTTTGAAACTTCCAATCATTCATATAGTTTCCTTTCCAAGTCATCACAATTGTTATCTATTGATCTGCTCAAGATGCACTTATACCTTTCTGGATGAAATCAGTACATGATTTATGTCTTCCTTCACAACTCATTGTAATTGGTCTGGAGGAGAAAGTGACTTGGAGAAGGAAATGGCAAACCACTCCAGTATCTCTGCCAAGAAAACCTCAAATGGAGTCATGAAGAATTGGACTTGATGAAAGCAACTAAACAATATTTGGTGATTTCAGTATCTATATTGTTCTACCAGACTTACTTTTTTTTTCAAAATGATGTAATTTAATCAGATAATAAACTAAACAAATTGCCATGCTTACTCTGGGGTACTTTTTCCTATAGCTTACCACATCACCTATGGAGATACACATAGAAGAACAAAAATGGACTGAACATGTGTGGACAGGGTGACTCCTATCTCCAATGATAGATGGCTACCAATGCCTTGTAGTAATGACATCAAGTCACTCTATGCTGTTCCTTGAGGAGCATCTCTGAATTCTTTGACTCACAGTATCTACTGGTCTCCTCATAACCACTGGATGAATTAACTTCACTGGCTGATGTTGATCAGCTCTGCATATGCATGACCATTCATCTTTCTGCTACTAGCTTCTGAGTTTCATTTCTTTAGGAATTAGCAGAAATGCTGGCTACTATTGGATAGGGTACAGTCTAGAAAGCCTTTGCTTGACTAGGGTATCTATTTTGCATTTCATAATGTTCTCTATCTCTTGTTTGGGCATAAATTCCTCCATTCTTCATAAAACTGATAAATAAACTATTCCTTGCTCCCCTAATTTGTTTATAACATCATCCTTTATATTTAGAACATGTACCTATTTGGACTTTACTTTGGTATACAGTGTCAGGCATTGGTCTATGCCCAGTTTCTGTATGGCATTCCTCCTTAACAGTGCAATACTGAGTACCCAGTAGGTATTCATTAATTTGTTTTAATATTCATTAATATGTTTTATTTTCTTCAAGAAACAGACTGGAATATAGCTTTTAAATTGCTTGTTGTTCCTCAGTTGTAAGCCAAAGAACCTATTAACATTATTATTTTGTGACACTAAAAAAGAAGATGAGAAATTGTGCATTAAAATCTAAAGGAATGTGATGTTCTTGGATTGAAATCAATGTGGAATGGAAAATATGTTTACTAAAAATAAGTGCTGAATAAAAAAAAATGTGGCTTCCCAGAGATTTTTATTTAGGAGTTGGAGAATTTGAAATACTATACAAACCCTGGAATGAAATTGAGTTTTATTCTTTGAAAAATTGCAGGCAAACATCTTTTATACTTTAGCATTCTTAGAAAGTGTCTGATTTCTATTTTTATCCAGTAATCTGGCATTTGGTGGTATTAAATCCATAAATAAAGCTACAATAAAATTGTACTTGCTTCTTAGCTTAATTGGAAGAGACTTGTGATAGATTGATCTTTCTTTAATTTCCCTTTTATTATTGTGAAATTGACAAATACAAAAAAATGAGCATTTTCTGACACAAAGAAAACCAGAAAAAGAGTATTCTACATAAAACTGTCCATCTCTATTATGTACAGCTTAGGTTTTTTGGAGGGAGGATATTTCAAACTTAAAATGGTAGTTCTACTACTTCCCTGCTTATCTGTATCCCCTTCTGAGCTTTATTATTCATTCAGAATATTTTCTTTCTTTTCTTCCATTTTCAGAATCACTATCACTACCCTCCCTGCTTCCTGAACAAAAAATGGTCCCCCCTTCAAAAAAATCCTCTCTCATAATGAATATAAATAAGAAAAGTAAATTCACACATACTACATCTCTAGTCTTTCATCTTTTCACCAAAGGGAAGGAAAATATGATTCATTATTGGTCTTTTGGAGTCATGATTGGTCATTATATTCATCACAGTTCTTAATTCTTTTTTAAAAAATTTATTTATTTAGTTTTCGTTTACAACATTCAGTTCCACAAGTTTTTTGAGTTTTAAATTTTCTACCCTTCTTTCCTATCCCCTTTCCTCAAGACAGCATGCAATCTGATATAGGCTCTACATATACATTCACATTAAACATATTTTCACACTAGTCATGTTGCAAAGAAGAATTATATTTAACAGAATGAAGCTTGAGAAAGAAGAAACAAAACAAAACAAAAAAGAGAGCAAATGCTTTGATCTGCATTTAGACTCCATAATTAATGCTGTGTGGATAGCATTTTTCATCATGAGCTTTTTGGAATTGTCTTAGAACCCTGCATTGCTAAGAAGAGCCAAGTCTATCAAACTTAGTAATTGCATTGTGTAAAATGTTCTCCTGATTATGCTCCTCTCACTCAGCATCAGTTCATATAAGTCTTTCCAAATTTTTCTGAAGTCCACCTGCTAATCATTTTTTACAGCACAACGGTATTCCATTACATTCATGTTACCACAACTTGTTCAGCCATTTCCCCAGGTGATGGGCATCCCCTTGATTTCCAGTTCTTGACCAACACAAAAAGTTGCGATAAATATTTTTGTACATGTGGGTCCTTTTCCTGTTTGTATGATCTTTTTGGGATATAGACCTAGAAGTGGTATTGCTGGGTCAAAGGGGATGCATATTTTTATAGCCCTTTGGACATAGTTTCAAACTGCTCTCCAGAATGGTTGGATCAGTTCACAACTCCACCAACATTTTCTCACATCTCCAAAATTTATCATTTTTCTGTTTTATCATGTTAGTCAATCTGATAGTGTGATGTGGCACTTCAGAGTTGTTTTGATTTGCATTTCCCTGAACAATAGTGATTTAGAGAATTTTTTCATATGACTATAGACATCTTTAATTTCTTCCTCTGCAAACTGCCTGTTTGTATCCTTTGACCATTTATCAATTGGGGAATGACTTGTGTTCTTATAAATTTGACTCAGTTCTCTATATATGTTAGAAATGAGGATTATCAGAGACACTGGCTGTAAAAATTCTTTCTCAGTTTTCTGCTTCCCCTAATCTTGGCTGCATTGACTTTGCTTGTACAAAATCTTTTCAATTTAATGTAATCTAAATTATCCATTTTGCATTTCATAATGTTCTCTATCCTTGTTTAGTGTTCTTAACTCTTGTACAGTTGTTTTCCCTTACAAAGTCATAGCCATTGTATAATTTGCTCTCTTCATTTCTCACTGGGCTGAGTTTCTTTGATCTTTACTTGCTGTGGCCCTAGCAGTTTCATCATCAGGAACTTAAGCATCCCACATGATCACATCATCTTTGGCACTCACAAAGACCACTGGTTCCCTGATTGGCAGGTGAAGGGAAGAGCTTTGTACCATTTAAGAATCCTAGTCATCTTTTCTTTTCTTAATTGGGTGATATTCCTTTAGACTTTTCTATCATGTGTCCTCACTGGGTACCGACCCTCCCTGCCCTTCAATTTCACCTTCATTTTGCATGTTGTTTTCCCCCATTAGATTGTAAACTCCTTCAAGGCAGAGATTATCTTTCTGTTTCACAGTTATATCCTCAACTTGGCGCAATGTCTGGTACATAGTAGGTGCTCAATAAATATTTACTGACTCTTGCCTCTGCTTATTTTATTCTCTTTCAGTTCATGCAAGTCCTGCCAGGTTTCCTTGAATCCATCCCTTTCATTATTTCTTGTGGTGCAGTAATATTCCCTTACATTCATATATCAGTTTATTTAGCCATCTCCTAGTTGATAGGTACCCATTTTATTTCCACATTGTTGCTATAACAAAAAAGTGCTATTCAGAAAATTTTATATATTTAGGTCCTTTCTCTCTTCCTTTGATCTCTTGGGTTATTAAGCTTGTAATAGCAACACTAGACCCCTGTCCAAGCTCCCCTTAAGGGCTGTTTTCTGGGCCCTCCTGGCTTAAGAATGATTATCAATAGTAACTGTTACAGTTCCCCTCCCATCTTGATTTAGTTATTTTTCTTGACCTCATTAAAGGGGCCATCCCCTGACAGGCCTATTCACTGAATGGGTGTTACCTCACCATAAGTGAGTACTTGAATAGGCCTTGGCCTCAAGGGGCCAAGGTCTCCCATTGCATCCTGGGCCATCTCCAGTCATCTAGAGGAATATCAGATCACTGGATTCAGATGGCTCCGGAAGAGAAAGTGAGGCTGGTGACCTTGCACAGTCCTCCCTCTCTGAAAACAAAGTCAAGTGCAAGTCATGTCATCATTTCTCTGAAGGCATGGTCTTTTTCGGCAACAAAGGCCAAACAACAACAATCTGGTATTTCTAGGTCAAAGTGTAGACATAGTTTGGTGACTTTTGGGGTATAGTTATAAGTTGCTTTCCAGAATAGATGACCATATTTACAGCTCCATCCATAATGCATTAATGTCCTCCTGTATTCCCTAAATTTGGCGTATTTGCTAATCAGATGAATGTGGGATGGAAACCTCAGTTGTTTTAATTGTACTTTCTCATTATTAGTGAGCTGGATTTTTTTTCACATGTTCGTTGATAACTTACTGCCTTCCATATTCTTTGACCATCTATCTGCTGGGGAGTAGTTATACATACACACACACAAACACATTCACATTTGTATCAATTCCCTTGGCAATGGCCCCAATGCCCAGTCATCCTGAGTTTTGTCTTGCCACTGTGATTCTGGAACAAAACTGAGTCTGATGACTTTGTGCAACTCTATCTCACTTAAATCCTATATGGATGCAAGTCAAGACAGCACCCTATCATGTCATTGGTCTTTTTAAAAAACAAAAGGATAAAAGACATAGATAACAACAAACACATACCTTGCTTATTGAGAAATTTGCTGCAAAGATTTTTCCCCCAGTTAACTGTTCCCTTTCTAAATTCCTGCTGCCTTGATTTTGTTTGTACAAAAACTTTTTAATTTTATGTATTCAAGATAGCCGTTTCATCACCTGTGATCCTTTATCACTTGGTTGATCAAGAACTCTTCCCTTGGGGGGTGGGGCCAAGATGGTGGATTAGAAGGACAGAGCTGTAGAAACTCTCCCCATTAGCCCATAAAATATCTGTAGAAAATGACTCTAAGAAAACTCTAGAATAGCAGAAGCCACAAAATGACAGAGTGAAATAGATTTTCAGCTCAAGACAGCCTGGAAGGCCAATAGGAAAGGTCGAGAGGGAAGGTCTATTGCACCGGGTGTGAAGTAGAACACTGCCTGTGGAGCGCGGTCCAGCCTTGGCTGTGCAATACCAGCAGGAACAGCACCAGAGCAGGCCTCAGGGGGTGGAATCCCCAGCAACAGTTGCGGTTCCCAGATTGCTCAACCCACAAATGCCAAGGACAGCTTCAAAGGTCAGTGAGAAGACTCTCTCACCTGGGTAAGAAGGAAAAGCAGTCTGGCCACCCCAGCAAGCAACTGCAGCTGCAGCCTCCATTTTTGGAGTCCTCAGCCTAAAGACCCTAGGGTAATAGAGCAGTTGATCTGGATCTCAGCTCTGAGTGACAACCCTAGGGTAAGGAGGAGTGCTGGTGGTGAAGCTGGCGAAGGCTATGGAGAGGAATCCCTACTGGCAAATCTTGGGCAGAACAGAGTACTTGTGGTTGCTCACACACCAGAGAGCAGGCCAGGAGAGGAGTAAACTCCTCTCCCTTGATTGTGCCACCTTGGAGAAACTGAGAACTTATAGGTCCCCAGAGTATACCTTCCTCTTGACAAAGGACTCATAAGTTAAGTAACTGGCTGGGAAAATGTCCAAAAAAGGGGGGAAAAAAGACTATAGAATATTACTTTCTTAATGAACAGGAATTTTCTTCCATTCTTTCACATGAGGAAGAACAATGCATACAATCAGTGGAAGATGTAAAAGTCAAGGCTTTTGCATCAAAAACTTCCAAAATGAATATGCAATGGTCTCAGGCCATGGAAGAGCTCAAAATGGATTTTGAAAATCAAGTAAGAGAGAGAAGTGGAGGAAAAATTGGGAAGAGGAATGAGAGCAATGCAAGAAAATCATGAAAAGCAAATCAACAGCTTGCTAAAGGAGACCTAAAAAATGCTAAAGGAAATAACAACTTTAACAATAGACTAACTCAAATGGCAAAAGAGGTCCAAAAAGCCAATGAGGAGAAGAGTGCTTTAAAAAGCAGAATTAGCCAAATGGAAAAGAAGGTTCAAAAGCTCACTGAAGAAAATAGTTCTTTAAAAATTAGAATGGAGCATATGGAAGCTAATGACTTTATGAGAAACCAAGAAATTACAAACCAAAACCAAAAGAATGAAAAAATGAAGACAATGCAAAATATCTCATTGGGTAAACAACTGACCTGGAAAATAGATCCAGGAGAGACAATTTAAAAATTATGGGACTACCTGAAAGCCATGATCAAAAAAAGAGCCTACACATAATCTTTCATGAAATTATCAAGGAAAATGGCCCTGATATTTTAGAACTAGAGGGTGAAATAAATATTGAAAGAATTGATAAACCTTTGGTCAATCTGATTTAAAAAAAGAAAGAAGAAAACCAAATTACCAATATCAAAAATGAAAAGGGTAAAATAACCTCCAATGAGGAGGAAATTAAAACAAAAAGAAATTACTTTGCCCAACTGTATGCCTGTAAATTTGACAATCTAAATGAGATAGATGATTATTTTAAAAAATATAAATTGTCCAGATTAACAGAACGAGGAAGTTGAGTTCTTAAATAACCCCATCTCAGAAAAGAAAGTTGAACAAGCCATCAACTCCCTAGGAAAAAATCCCCAGGGTCAGATGGATTTACAAGTGAATTCTATCAAACATTTAAAGAGCAGTTAATTCCAATACCATATAGACCATTTGGAAAAATTGCTGAAGAAGGAGTCATACCAAATTCTTTTTATGATACAAATATGGTTCTGATAACTAAACTAGGAAGGGCCAAAACAGAGAAAGGAAATTATAGACCAATTTCTCTAATGAATATAGATGCTAAAATTTTAAGATATTAGCAAAAAGAATACAGCAACTTATCATGAGAATAATACATTATGATCAGGTAGAATTTATACCAGGAATGCAAGACTGGTTCAATATTAGAAAACTATTAGCAATATTGATCTTATAAACAACAAAACTAACAGAAACCAGATGATTATCTCAATAGATGCAGAAAAAGCTTATGACAAAAACACTGGAAAGCATAGGAATAAATTGAACTTTCCACAAAATAATAAGCAGTTATCTACCTAAAACCATCAGCAAGCATTATACACAATGGGGACAAGCTAGATGCATTTCCAATAATATCAGGGATGAAACAAGGATGGCCATTATCACCACTGTTATGCAATATGGTATTAGAAATGCTAGCTGTAGCAATAAGAGAAGAAAAAGAAATTGAAGGAATTAGAATACACAAAGAAGAAACTAAGTTATCACACTTTGCAGATGACATGATGATATACTTAGAGAATCCCAGAGAATCAAGTAAAAAACTTTGAAAAACTTATTGTTGAAATAATAAACAACTTTGGCAAAGTTGCAGGTTACAAAATAAACCCACATAAATCATCTGCATTTCTATATATTACTAACAAAGCCCAACAGCAAGAGATAGAAAGAGAAATCTCATTTAAAGCTACAGTAGACACTATAAAATATCTGGGAGTCTACCTGCTAAAACAAACCCAGGGACTATCTGAACACCATTACAAAACACTTTACACACAAATAAAGTCAGATCTAAGTAAGTGGAAAAACATCACTTGCTCGTGGGTAGGTCAAGTTAATATAATAAAAATGACAATTCTATCTAAATTAATTTACTTATTCAGTGCCATAACTATCAAACTACAAGATAATTATTTTCTAGAGCTAGAAAAAATAATATCAAAATTCATCTGGAAGGACAAAAGGTTCAGAATATCAAGGGAACTAATGAAAAGAAATGCTAGGGAAGGTGGCCTAGCCCTACTATATCTTAAATTGTATTATAAAGCAACAATCATCAAAACCACTTGGTACTGCAAAGAAACAGAGGGGTAGACCAGTGGAATAGGGTAGATACTCAACACACAGTAGTTAATGAATGCAGCAATCTACTGTTTGATAAACCCAAGGACCCCAGTTTCTGGGATAAGAACTCACTGTCTGCTGGGAAAACTGGATAACAGTGTGGTAGAAACTAGGCATAGACCAATGCCTGGCACCGTACACAAAAATAAAGTCCAAATGAATACAGGATCTAGGTATAAAGATCAATACTATAAACAAATTAGGGGAGCAAGGAATAGTGTATTTGTCAGATTTATGGAGAATGGAGAAATTTATGACCCAACAAGAGATAGAGAACATTATAAAGTGCAAAATGGATAATTTTGATTACATTAAATTGAAAAGTTTTTGCTCACCCCAATGTAACCAAGATTAGGAGGGAAACAGAAACCTGGGAGAGAATATTTGCAACTAGTGTCTGTGATAAAAACCTCATTTCTAAAATATATAGAGAACTGAGTCAAATGTACAAGAATACAAGTCATTCCCCAATTGATAAATGGTCAAAGGATATGAACAGGGAATTTTCACAGGAAGAAATTAAAGCTATCTGTAATCACATGAAAAAATACTCTAAATCACTATTGATTAGAGAGATGCAAATCAAAACTACTCTGAGGTACCACATCACATCTATCAGATTGACTAACATGACAAAACAGGAAGATGATAAATGTTGGAGAAGATGTGGGAGAGTTGGAACACTAATTCACTGTTGATAGAGCTGTGCTATCCATTCTGGATAGCAATTTGAAACTATGCCCAAAGGGCTACAAAAATGTGCATACCCTTTGACCCAGCAATGTTGCTTCTGGGACTCTATCTCAAAGAGATCACAGAAATGAGAAAGGGTCCCACACGTACAAAAATATTTATAGCACCTCTCTCTGTGGTGGTCAAAAACTGGAAATCAAGGTGATGCCTATCAACTGGGGAATGGCTGAACAAGTTGTTGTATATGAATATAATGGTATACTATTGTGCTTTGAGAAACGATGAACAGGAAGACTTCAGAGAGACCTGGAAAGACTTATATGAACCTATTCTGAGTGAAAGGAGCAGAAACAGGAGAACTTTGTACATAGCAATAACCACAGTGTGTGAGGAACTTTTCTGGTAGATTTAGTACTTAGTTGAAATGCATGGACTAAAAGAATTTCCAATGGACTCTTGAGGCAAAATGCCTTCCACATCCAGAGAAAGAACCATGGAATTGGATCTCAGGTAGAAACAGACCATTTTCTTTTGTATTATATTTTGTTTTGTTTTGTTTTATGGTTTCTCCCCTTCATTTTAATTCTTCTATGCAACATGCATTTAATAAGAATGTATGTGTAGAACCTATATAAGATTGTATGTCATCTCAGTGATAGAGTAGGGGGGAGGGTGGAATGAGAGAGAGGAAGTGGAAAAGAATCTAAGATATATGGAAGTGATTGTCGAACACTGAAAGCAAATAAAATAATTCAATAAAAAAACCCAACAATCCACTAATCACCTCCTGAAAGAGATCTGAAAAGAAAAACTCTGAGAAATGTTGTAGTAAAATTCCAGAGATCCCAGGTCAAGAAGTAAATATTGCAGGCAGCCAGAAAGAAACAGTTCAAGTATTGTGGAAATACAATCAGGATAACACAAGATCTAGCAGCTTCTACATTAAGGGATCACAGGGCTTGGAATATGATACTCCAGAAGTCAAAGGAACTAGGATTAAAACCAAGAATCACCTACCCAGCAAAACTGAGTATAATACTTCAGGGAAAAAATGGTCATTCAATGAAATTGAGGACTTTCAAGCATTCTTGATGAAAAAACCAGAGCTGAATAGAAAATTTGACTTTCAAACACAAGAATCAAGAGAAGCATGAGAAGGTAAACAGGAAAGAGAAATCATAAAGGACTTTCTAAAGCTGAACTGTTTACATTCCTACATGAAAAGATAATATCTGTAACTCTTGAAACTGTTCTCTGTATTTGGGTAGTTGAAGGGATTACACACACACACACACACACACACACATACACACACACACAGATGGCTCAAGGTGAGTTGAAGAGGAAGGGATGATATCTAAAAAAATAAAATTAAGTGATGATGGAGGAATGTATTGGGAGGAGAAAGGGAGAAATGAAATGGGGCAAATTATCTTTCATAAAACAGGCAAGAAAAAGCTTTTTCAATGGAGAGGAAAAAGGAGGAGGTAAGAAGGGGAAAGTGAAGTTTAGTCTCATCACATTTGGCTTAAGGAAAGAATAACATGCACATTCAATTTGGCATGAAAATCTAACTTACCCTACAGGAAAGTAGGGAAGAAGAGGATAAGTGGGGTGGGGGATGATAGAAGGGAGGGCAAATGGGAGGAGGGAGTAATTAGAAGTAAACACTTTGGGGAGGAACAAGGTCAAAAGAGAGAATAGAATAAATAGGGGGCAGGATAGGATGGAGGGAAATATAGTTAGTCTTACACAACACAGCTATTATGGAAATCTTTTGCAAAACTAGACACATATTGAATTGCCTGCCTTTTCAGTGGGGATGGGTGAGGAGGGAGGAAGGGAGAGAAGTTGGGACTCAAAGTTTTAGGAACAAATGTTGAGAATTGTTTTTGCATGCAACTGGGTAATAAGAAATACAGGTAATAGGATATAGAAATCTATCTTGCCCTACATAAAAGAGAGAAGATGGGGATAAGGGAAGGGAAGGGTGCGATAGAAGGGAGGGCAGATTGGGGAAAGGGGTAATCAGAATACATGGTGTTTTGGGGTGGGGGAAGGCAGAGATGGGGAGAAAATTTGCAACTCAAAATTTTGTGGAAATGAATGTTGAAAACCAAAAATAAATAAATAAACATAAAAAAATTTTAAAATATGAACACTTTCCTTAACCATAGTTATGAACTTATCTCTCTTCCTCTAACTTGTTTATGATATGATCTTTTATGTGAATTAATAAATGAGTAAAAATATTTATTAAGCACTTACTAAGTACAAATTACCGTGCTGAGTACTAGGGAATAGAAGAACATAACAGTCCCTGCTCTTAAGGAATTCAGTAATGGAGAGGCAAGAAATACTGGAGGAGGCTTTAGCAGTAAGTCAGATGGAAAGGTCTAGTAGTCCTTGGGGTACAGCAGCTAAGCAATAATAATGCCTAATTTTTAGCATCACTTCCATTGGGAAAAACCATGTCTGTTTCTGATGTTGAACCATTTGATAACACTAAGGACTTTGATGATCAGAACTTTCTTTCATGCATCTTCGGTGCTGTGACTGCTGAGGCAATTGCCAGGTTAAACCTACGTAAAGTGTGTTTGCCCTGAATGATAGCTGGAAGCAGGGTCAGTGGCCTGGGATGTGCTGCCATTCCCAGGGTTCTTAGGTCATCAGTATCACTCTCCAGTTGGCAGCTGGAATGGCAGGCTCTGTTTCCACAAGGTTTGCTACCCTGGACTATGACTGCAGGGGCTGGGCTGAAAGCAAGTCCTGTGGTTTGGGTGAGGTGCTACAAATTTCAAGCCTTCCTTGCCATTCATGGGAAGATGATTAGTGTTTGTGGAGGAAATGGTGGACCTGTCTTCAAGACTGTTAATGGTAGTTCCAAGTCTTGCTCTCTACCCTTTGACCACCATAATTATTGATGTGGTGGGAGATTTGCCCTAAATCACTAGAATTTAGAGGCACAAATTTAAAACTGATGACATGAAAAAATTGTTTAATTTTTTAAGACTTGTTACACTTATGTTTTATTAGTGCTTTCATTTCTTCTGCAATAAAAAAAAAACCCAACAAGAATTTTCTAGTAATAACTATTAGTTAAACCAGGAAGTTATCATAAATGTTTTCTTTTGGGATGGAAGTCTCCCTAACCCCATCGTGTCTTGGGTCTCTTGAACATGAGCAGGGATAGATAATCTCATCCACAGGGGCAGAGGGTGGTATATCAGGGTCTTTTGTCCCATGGTTAAATTGAGGGCACCAAAATTGCCACTTGGAACTGATCTCATGGATGTTAGTACCCTTTGTGCAAATCACAACCTTTCCATGCCTTCTCATCCTGATAGAATGATGTCATGAGTTTCATAAATCTTCGGCAGAAGAGTTTACCCAGCTTGGCAGAGGCCTTCTTCTAAATCCCTTGATATTACATGAATACTATTTGAATACTGACTGATCCATCAGTTATCTTTTGCTCTAACCACTCAACCTAGCTCACGTCCTTTTCTGGTTACATACTTCTCTGATGGAATGTTTTAAACTGCTTCTCTTGAGCAATTAACTGTGATTTTTTTGTCTTTGTATACCCAGAATGCAGAATAGTATGTAAACATTTTTTTTAATTGAGATTAATTGGTTAAGTGCTGCAATCTACTCATGGCTACCATGTATTTTTCCATTACCCATTGGATGACACAACTTTTTTCAGAGACTTATGTTCCATGACTTGCATCTATACAGTATTACTTAAAGTATATTGATGATAAAAGATGGCCTCTGTTTCAGGCAGAAGCTTGGGGTCATTAAAACCACCAAATATGATGTAGCACATTCTCTTCCACCTCTTCAATTCTAAGTCCCATGCATTGTATCCTTGGACAGTGTCCGTCCCAAATACATACCAGTGGACCAGTTCTATGGACTCTCTATCCAACTACATATCCTAATCTTAACAGTAGGCATGTTTCATCCACTTAATTTTATTTTAAATGTACAGATAGGCATAATTGTTTTGTGTGACTATGGATCTTACTTAGGAGTCTCCACAATGGATCAGAGCTTTAGTGAATCAATCCAGTATCATTTGCAAACAGGAGCATTCAGGAGATGGCTCTGTTTGTAGGAAATCACTCTTTCATTTGGACTATATGGTACATGACTGTGGCATGTACCTTTGGTAAATATGTATCTCTGTTCTATGCTTTGCTTGATATTAGTGATTAGAGAAGCATTAAACAGAATTATCTCAATTGTTATACCTTGATATTTTGACACATATGCAACAAGTGCCTTGTTGTAGGAGAGTCTTTAAGATAATTCTTTGCCCTCTCAAATCAAATGCTATTTTATAGCCAACAAACAATAATAAACAGTGGAATTTTTTTCAATCAATCATGACTATAAAAATTTGTTTAGCTATAACTATCATATCTATCTATCTAAAACTATCACTTGTGAAAACATACCTCTTTAGCACACATTCATAAAGGATACCCTATGTGTGTGTGTGTGTGTGTATGTGTACAGGTTATTTTATTAAGATTTTCTCAGTTAATAATATTATACCCTTTGCATTAGAGTGATTTCTCAAAATACTACCCTCCTCTCCATTTTACCAGACTTAACCACCATACTAGCTTCATCAAGTAGTGTCTCAAACATTTTACACTCATTGTCCTTTACTCCTTTAATGAGAAGGGGGATATCTATCTTCCTTCCTTTTTAAAATTATGAATTAATAATTGCATTGAATCTGAGTTTCACAGCATTTTGGTGTTGCTTTCATTTGCATTGTTGGAGTTAGTGTTTTGCATTTTTTGGTTAAAATCTCTTCTTTGCTCTATGTCAGTTCATATAAGTCTTCCTGTATTTTTCTGTATTCCTCATATTTGACATTTCTTATGCTGTGACAATATAATCTTACCTAGATTTAGTCTGTTAGCCATTCTTTAGCCAGTGAGCATCCACTTTACTTCCAGCTTTTTGCTCCAACAGAGTGCTGCTATGAACATTTTACTTTATATAGGTCCTTGTGTAATTAACTTCCTTGGAGCTTATGTCCACTAGTGGAGATGAGAAAATAGGTAAGTAGAGTGGTAATTACTGTTTTTTTCTTGATCACATTTTTTTTTTTCAGCGATAATTAAGTCCATGATTTTTTTCCAAGACCTTATCTCCTCTTTTTTTCAGATATCTTAAGTGTCAATCCACTGATACCCTCACAATTGTGTTACTTCCAAAATGTACGTCCTAAGTATGCACTTGGTCTCATTCAGATGCTGTTTACGTCTTTTTTTATCTTTAGTCCAATTTCTATTTAATCATATAGTATATTGAGGATTATGATGTTTGAGATATGAATGTAGTTCAAATATCAGTGATGGAGAAAAGAATTTGTTTTAGAAGTCTCATCTCACCACCAAAGTGGGATTCTTTAGCAAGGTTAGGTAATGGCAGCATCACTTGGATACTTTGGGAGTGTCAAAGGAACATCTACACATTCTCAGCTGGGGCTCACCATCTCAGCTACTGCACCTGCAGGTCTTCTTCTCCCTCTCCCCTCCAAAATTCTTCCATACTGGGTCCTGGCTTTTTCTCCCAGTGTAGCTTTTCTGTAGAAGTGGCTTGTAATTTCCTAGCAATATATTTATGAATCCCAAATAAATTCTGGTAAAGTTCAGAAGCAGTAGTGCCTCTATTTACCTTTCCTAAATTGTCTAGTTCCATCCCCAGCTTAACTCCTGTTGAGCACTATATCTCTGCTAGAAACAGTATTTCTTTATAACCCTTCCCAAACTCAAATAATAATAAAACAAAGTCAAAATTACTAGTTAATGACTTTTTAATGGTAGATATGATACCTATCAACATGATAGACACAAACTATCAGAGTTTGTGCACTACTACCATAGTCTTCAAAAATGAAGTTTACCTCTATCTATGAGGAAGCAACAATGGAGGGGGATGTATAGTGGATAGAGCACTGGACATGAAGTCAAAAAGGCTTGGGTTTAAATTCTGCTTCAGAAAATTACTAGGTGCATGTACAAGTCCTTAAGTTCTGTCTGAATCAGTTTCCTCATCTGCAAAATGAGGAGGGAATGAGGGAGGATAGGTCTTTAAGGATCATTCTAGTTCTAAATCTGTGAATCCTATGAATAAGATGCTTGTAGTTTTCTAACACTTCAAGTTCTGTTCCAGGGGATGATTGGAAACCTTCAAGCAACTACATATTTTTAAGTATGGGGAATAACATATTCTATAGTATTATCTAAGCAGCATTTCCCAAAATGCATTGCATGGAACTCTTTATGCAATTAATAGTAAAAACTAAAATAATCATAAAACAAATAATAATATTAAATAATAAATAATTTTAAAAGGTAATAGTAAAATTGTAAGAAAATTGTGATGCTAGTAATCAATTCTTCTTCTGAAATATCAAGTCTAAATAATACATTTATCAAATGTACCTATCTACAGCCATTCTGGCACAAAAATAGGCCTAATTTTCTCCACTTTGCTTCATATTTTTCCTGACATTCTCTCCCACCTTTTATTCCTGGTAGGTATTGTACGCTCTCAGGTTCCTTGGATCAGCATTTATATGTTTGCTTAATATAGTCTAAGCCTGAAGGTGTTCTGTGATCAAATTAGTTTGGGAAATGCTAAGCCAAGGTGTTCCTTTGTGGGATCCAACAGACTTAGGCTATGACTGTTGATCAAATAGAATTTCACTCTTAGACCATTTGATTAACAAAAAAAACCCCACACAGTGACAGCCAAGTAACATTTTATCATATTTCTTCAAGGAGAAGCCTTTTTACTGCTGTCTAAGATGGCATCTAGAGAACTTATATAATAAGCATTAAGTCAGCCTTTCCAGTTAGTTCTTTTTTTCATACAATTTAACCAGTCTGAGCCATATGGAAGCACTTGTTTTTCATATGGCCTCTAATAAGGGCCACAGACAGAATCTGATCTGCAAAATGGTTGAGGTCTACTGAAGTATTATTTAATGTCCTGTTGACATTTTGAAAAGTCAGCTGTTTTTCATTTAGGAACATAAGTGTTAGCATAAGGAATCCTAGGGTTGGAAGAGACCTTCTAGGACATCAAATCCAATTTCTTATTCTATAAGAAATCTTCTCTACTGGACCACTGGCAGGAGGGCATTCAGATTCTGCTTAATTTCCAATGAAAAGGAACTCTCAACTTCTTGAGGAAACTTATTCTGTTAGTTCAATTTAATAAAAAGGTTTTATTGAGGGTGGAGCCAAGATGGCAGAGTAAAAGCAGGGACTTCCCTGAGCTCTCCCCCAAAGCCTTCCAATATCTGTAAAAAATAACTCTAAACAAATTCTAGAGTTACAGAACCCATAAAATGACAGAATGAAACAAATCCCCAGTCCAAGATAACTAGAAAGTTAACAGGAAGGGTCTTTTGCACTGGGAAGGGAGCAGAGCACAGTCTGGTGTGGGCTGTACTGGCACACACAGGCCGGAGCAGGCCTCAGGGAACTGAAACATTGGCAGCTGTGGCAGTTTTCAGGCTTTTTAACTCACAGACACTGAAAAAGTCAGTGGAAAACTCTGTGGGACATGGGTGAAAGAGGAGTTTGTGGTCTGCCTGGTCTGGCTTCAGCCCTAAGGCAGTGGGGGTGGTGGCCAGCAGCAGCAGCAGCAGCAACAGCAGCAGAGCCTGCTTCTGGAGCCCTGGACCCATAGATGGTGGGGGATCAAGTGGCTGATGCAAAATCCTTGAAGCCTGGAGTAATATATCCACCCTCATCCCCACCCCCACTGGAAGCAGAGTCTTACCTTGACAAAGAGTTAGAAAGTCAAGTATTTGGCTGGGAAGATGAGTAAACATCATAAAAGAACTCAGACTGTAGAATCTTACTTTGGTGACAAGGAATACAACCAGAGAAGGACAGCAGAGTCAAAGCCCCTATATCCAAAGACTCCAAAAGGAATATCAATTGGTCACAGGTCATGGAAGAGCTCAAAAAGGATTTGGAAAATCAAGTAAGAGAAATAGAGGAAAAATTTGGAAAGAGAAATGAGTGATGAAAGAAAAATTCCAAAAAGCAAGTCAACAGCTTGCTAAAGGAGTCGCCCTCAAAATAATGAAGAAAATTGCTCCTTAAAAAATACACTAACCCAAATGGCAAAAGAAGTCCAAAAAGCCAATTAAGAGAAGAATGTCTTAAAAAGCAGAATTGGCCAAATGGAAAAGGAGGAATGAAAGCTCAATAAAGAAAATTAATTCCTTCATAATTAGGATGAAGCAAATGGAAACTAATGACCATGAAAAACCAAGAAATTATAAAACAGAACCAAAAGAAAGAAGAAATAGAAGACAGACCTGGAAAACAGATCCAGGAGAGATAATTTAACAATTATTGGACTACATGAAAGCCATGATCAAAAAAAGAACCTAGATATCATCTTTCAAGAAATTATCAAGGAAAACTGCCCTGATACGCTAGAACCAGAAGATAAAATAAAAATGGAAAGAATCCACTGATTGTCTCTGGAAAGAAATCCTAAAAAGAAAAGCTCCTAGGAATATTGTAGCCAAATTCCAGAGTTCCCAGGTCAAGGAGAAAATATTGCAAGCAGCCAGAAAGAAACAATTCAAGTATTGTGGAAATACAATCAGGATAACACAAGATCTAGCAACTTCTACATTAAGGGAGTGAAGGACTTGTAATATGATATTTCACAGGTCAGAGGATCTAGGATTAAAACCGAGAATCTCCCACCCAGCAAAACTGAGTAAAATCCTTCAGGGGGGGAAATGGACATTCAAGAGGACTTTCAAGCATTCTTAATGAAAAAACCAGAGTGAATAGAAAATTTGACTTTTAAAGGCATGAAAAGGTACACAGGAAGGAGAAATCATAAGAAACTTATTAAAGTTGAACTGTTTGCATTTGTACATGGAAAGATGATATGTGTAACTCATGAGACCTTTCTCAGTATTAGGGTAGTTGGAGGAAATAGATGATAGATAGATAGATAGAGAGAGAGAGAGAGAGAGAGAGAGAGATGGCACAGGTTGAATTGAATATGAAGGGATGATATCTGACAGATAAAATTAAGGAGTGAGAAAGTAATATATTGGGAGAAGGAGAAAGGCAGAGAGAGATAGAATGGGGTAAATTATCTCCCATAAAAGAAAAAGATTTCACAATGTAGGGAAGAGGAGGAAGGTGAGAAAGAATGAGTAAACCTTATTCTCATTGGATATGGCTTAAGGAGGAAATAATATATACCCTACAGGAAAGTAGAGAGAAAGGGGATAAGGGGGAGGGGGATAATAGAAAGGAGGGTAGATTGGGGAGGGGGTAGTCAGACGCAAACACTTTAAAAAAGGGACAGGGTCAAAGGAGAAAATAGAATAATTGGGGGCATGATAGGATGGAGTTAGTCTTTCATAACATGACTATTATAGAAGTGTTTGGCATAACTACACATATGTAACCTATATTGAATTGTTTGCCTTCAGGGGGTGGGTGAGGAGGGAAGAAGAGAGAAAATTTGGAAGTCAAAGTTTTAAAAAACTAATGTTAAAAAAATTTTTTTACATGCAAATGGGAAATAAGACATACAGGCAGTGTGGTATAGAAATCTATCTTGCCCTTAAAGAAAGTAAAGGGGAAGGAGAAAAGACAGTGGGGGGAAGATAAAAGGGAAGACAGACTGGGAGAACGGAGAATTAGAATACATGCCATCTTGGGGTGAGGGGGAGGGGAAATATGGGGAGAAAATTTGGAGCTCAAAATCTTGTGGAAATGAATGTTGAAAATTAAAAATAAACAAATTTAAATCTTAAAATAAATAAACAAAAAGTTTTATTTGTTTTAACATCAGAATCTGCTTCTTTACCTTCCATCCATTGGTTTGGCTTTCTGGAGCAATTCAGAAGAAATCTATTGACTCTTCATGAAAACTCTACAAATAGTTGAACACAGTTATGTCTTCATTTGGTCATTTCTTCTCCTTGTATGATTATTTTTTTTAGTTTTTATAAAAGGATATTTACTTAGAAGATTTAGCTAGAACTGAACATAAGCATTTCTATCCCACCCCCTTTCCCCAACACTTTGGGGCACTATATAATCTATACCCTATATCACTATGGTCCCTGGGAATAGTAAACTCAGACTTCATGGAGTTTCTATAATATTGATTCCACTAAGTTAATATCCATAAGTAGCATCACTCCTAGATGAGCCTTTATCCCAGCTACTGGTGGATCTAATAGTTCGCTTCTTGATCCCGGAGGCTTTAAAGCTGGACTAGCTGGCTACACACCCTGGCAAGAACTCTATTTTCAGAGTTTAAAAATTCAAGAGGTCCTACCCTCCAATTTCCTTTACCTAAAATGAAAGAACAAATTCTGAGATCCAAAACCCAGTCCTTTATTTAAGGACTACATGTTGGCCTTCATTGGAGAGGACACAAGGCCTCTCCCCATATAGAAGTGTCTTTCTTCTCTTGTCAAAATACCATTAGGCAGGAAGAAATAACAGGAAAAACTTCTCTTCATGTAATTAAAGTTGGGTGTAGGCAAAAATTCCTGAGTTGTATAAAAAAACCTATAGCATATTGTATTGGGAAGGATGGTGCGTTTTAGTCTGAACTCAGTTGCAAACTTGCTATGTGACCAACAAAATTTCATTTCACTTATTTGGACTTCAGTTTCTTCATTGGCAAAATGAAGGATTCAAGAATTCCTTAAAGCAATGGAGGATGAAGATGTTAAACTAAAGGATATGGAATTTATTTAGCATTTGGGTCAGTAAAAATGACCAGAAAGAACTTAATGGTAGGTCCAAAGAAGAAACTGGTGGGTTTGTTTGTGTTTTAATATTTCAGTTGTGTCTAACTCTTTGTGACCCCATTTGGGGGTTTTCTTGGCAGAAATACTGGAGTGGTTGGCCATTTCCTTCTCCAATTCATTTTACAGATGATGAAACTGAGGAAAACAGGATTAAGTGATTTACCTAGGGTCACACAGCTAGTAAATATCTGAGGCCAGATTGGAACTCATGAATTTGAATCTCCCCAACTTCAGGCTTAATACTCTATCCACTATGCCATTTTCAAAGAGGGATTAAGAATGAAGCCTGAAAACTATAGCCCACTGAGCTTGACTTTAATTCCTGACAAATTCTGGAGTGTCTTATTAAAAGGATGACTGTTGAACATCTACAAAAGGAGTGCTCAACCCGCCCCCCCCCCCCCCAGTATAATCCTAACAAGAGCAGTCTAAGTCAGACAATCATCATTTCCTTTTTTTTAATTTTAAACAATTATGGGATAGGTGAGTAAGAGGAATACTGTAAATACTGTTTAGCTGATTTTGCCAATATTTTTAGAGCTATTAGCTGTCTTTTGTTCTCTAAGAGGACCAAAATGGCATCACTATGTTAAAGTCAAGGTACAGTGTGTTCAGCTGTGGCTGATCAGACCAACATAAGCTCAGAATGCTCTTCTACAAGTCAGGCATAAATAATCCATGGGGACATTTGGGGTGGATTCTTTAAATTTTCATATTTCATGTTTCCTTTGAGCTACTTTAATTCTGCTTTTCTCATAGGGCACAGCACCTTCTCTGATGAGGGCATGCCATGCTGTGCCAATCTCTTCCATGCCATACAATCAATTCCAATGTTCTTAAGAGAGACCTTGAAAGTGTCCCTGTATCATTTTTTTTTCTGATTACCGTGTGAGCACTTGCCCTGTGTGAGTTCTCCATAAAACTGTCTTTTTGGCAAGTGTATGTTGGGCATTTGAATAACATGGCCAGCCTTCTGGAATTTCACTTTCTGCAGTAGAGTTTGAACGTGTGATAGTTTAGTTCAAGAAAGGACATCAGTATCCAGTGTCCTCCCCTGCCAGGTAATCTTCAGAATCTTCCTAAGACAATTCAAATTTAATAGACTGTGTGATTGTAAGGAAAAGAGACAGGATGTGAGAATGATGAAAACAACATGTAGGGCAGAATGCTGCTGACTTGATCGTAGACTCAATCTCTCCAAATTAAATATTCACATTCAACAAAAGCAGGAGCCCTAAGGCAAAATGACCACTGGAAGAACTAAGGTCAACAGATTAGCCCTCTTCTCTGAGTGGAACAGTTTGTTGCTAACTTGGAGGAAAAGTTGAGCCATTACGCAGCTGGCAACAGTGGAACAGAAAAAGAATGGGCAGCTTTCAGAGATTTGTTGTACACCACTGCATTTTCTCATCTGGGTCAGAACACGAGCAAACATCAAGACTGATTTGATGAAAATGATGGGGAAATTCAGAAGTTGCTAAATGAAAAATGAGATAGAACTATGAAGAACAGGACTGAATAAGGAGCTAAGACTGGCTGGTGGGTTACTTCTTTTCACATAATTTAGTTGAGTGCAATCGGTATGTTAGTACAGTGGAATGACCACAAATGAGATGCTAAAGAGTAGTGGATGGGAAACCCAATGTGAGAGACAACAAATGTTAAGTTTCCACAGAAGTTATCATTAGTTGATGAAGTCACTGAGAATAAGTCAGATAATAAGAAGGCCAGCAGACTGCAGGTGGACTCAACCAATTGGGAGACAGTGGCCTTCAGAAAACTGCAAAGTTTTTGATAAAGGAACCAAATCTACAGCTAGCTGAAACTAGCCAAGAAAAATGACCTAGAATAACCGGGAGAAAGTTTTTCTTCACTCTGCTTGCTTAATGAACCTCATGCATATAAGCAGAAAACACCCTGCATAAAATTATCCTTCCATTTTCTGATCATGGGTCCTATGTTAAAGCATGTTTGGGAGGGGGGAATCACACCAAGGGTGGTTACATAAAGGGCATGTAGAGAAGATGGTGACTTAATGGAGAATGGACCAATTCCTCTCCTGGCAGGAGGATCTGTCTTGAACTAAGGTATATATAACTCATCTCTCTTCTGTATTCAGTGCTCTTCCTTTATAAGGGGGCAGTTGAGCCTGCTTTTGGTCAAAGATTTTCAATTCCTCTGAACTCTGCTGCAGTATTTTTCTTGATACCTTATTAGTGCCAAGAGTATCTCTAACACCAAGGATAGAAAGAACAGCCCTGTGGATCATACAAATGGGTCTTCTAGAGATTTCAGTCTTCTAAAGTCAGGTGAGTTGTAGGAGCAAGTAAGATGGAAGAAAGCATTAATTAAGCACTTGCTATGTACCCAGCACTGTATGAAGCACTTTACCAACATTTCATTTGATTTTTGCTACTGTTCTGGACAGTAGGTACTATTACTATATCTATTTTATAGTTAAGGAAACTGAGGCAGATATCAGTTATTTGTCATATAGTTGGTATGTGTCTGAGGCTGAATTTGAAGTCAGATCTTCCAGAATCCATTCAACAATGCAGTGTATTCTATTACTGTGCCCACTAGCTGTCTCAAGAAGTCAGCAGCATACACTGATAGTTCTGAGGAGGTCTGTGCTCTGTATTCCATGCTTACACTACTTGCAACTAAGGAGTTTGCCATACTATGTTCTTTGTGAGGCAACACTGACCATTTGATCTGTTAGTGTCATTGGACTCAACTTTAGAACAACAGAGGGAAACTCTTATTATAGGAAGAGAAACCCAAGATTCAGCAAACAGAAAGTCCGTAAACCCCAAGTTAACTGGGGGTCCCCTGCCCAGCCAAATTTACCTTCTTTTGGAGAGGAGAAGGAAGCAGGAAGACAGAAGGGTGCAGACAAGCTGAGTTACCCAGCTAGTTGGGTCCCCATTCAGGCAGCTTGGTCTACTCACAGGTTTGTGTTCATCCTTCATGTCCCATCAAGACTAACTACCCTTACTCATTATTCATATTACTGGTCTGAGTCTTGAACCACTCTTCAGGAAGGGCAGGGAATATGGATGAAAAAGTACTGAGAAAGGGGAAAGTTGGGAGCATTAATCAAATTGAAATAATGATCTTTTAGGAAGAAATTCATCTCTAACAAGGCAATGAAGGGAAATGAGATGTGCCCAGCAAGAAATAGACAAGAATAATTGAGTAGTTAGGTGGTGCAGTTGATAGAGTGCAGGCTCTGGAGTCAGAAAGGCTTGAGTTCAAATTCAACCTCAGACACTTACTAGTTGTGTGACCTTGACCAAATCACTTAACTTCTGTTTGTCTCAGTTTCCTCATTTGTAAAAGGGGCATAATCAGCCATATCTCACAGGGTTGTTGAGAGGATCAATTGAAATAATAATTGTAAAGTGCTTAGCTAAGTGCCTGGCATATAGTAAGTGCAATATAAATGGTAACTATTATTAGCTATTACTATTAATTGCCCTACTAAAAATTTAGGAAATACAGGAAAGAGTTAGTTCTTGCATGGGTGCTATAAAGCCAGACATCAGAGCAGGGCTTTGAAGCATCCTAGAAAGGATGTCAGCAGAGCAAAGCCCTTCTGGAGAAAAATAGGAAGAAAAATCTTCAAGAACAAAAAGTATAGGTTAGATAAAATAATCCTGAAGTTGCTCTGGACTTTGTTGGGAAGGCTGCTGGTTAACAGTAGCCTTTCCTAAGCAGTAGGAATTGATCCTCTCCATTTGAATACAAATTCATTATGAGTAAGCATTAATTCATTTTTTGTACTTACATCCCTAGAGCCCAGTGCGGTGCATGGCACTAGTAGATTGTTAATAAATATATGGAAGTTGATTGATCCTTGCAGTTTGGGATTTGAATAACAAGGAGCTGTTTGACTTTTAAGAGACAGAGGACACTTCAAAGGACAGCTATTTTTTCCCCCAAGGGTCTTCAGAAAGCTAGAGTCCAGGGAAGAGAGAGGAGAAGCTTTAAAATTTGCCTTGCCCAATGTCCCAGTTCCTGTAGGACTGAATATTGCCTTGTTCTCACTAGTTCTTTCCTGGAATGTAGTCCTGGTCTGTTATTAATTTCCCATAGTCCACTTGCTTCTACCTCCCATGCTTCTGTGACACTGATAACTTTGTGAGACACCTATTGATACACCACTGGGACTCCCTGGTGTTGTTTGTCTATTAATCTATGTCCACGTCGGCAAGCATGCTGCCAGAATCTCCTGACATTCCATCCACCTATTAATGCTTCTTCCTTTTAAGACTTGGCTCTCCCCTCATTGCATGCCCACAGAAATGGGTCCAAGTTGGTCCAATCTGATCAGACCATCTCATTTCTTTCTGAGCTTCCATCCTGACAAAAACCATTGTATATTCTGACCGGTCCCTTCTGGCAATGACTTTATTTCTAAATACTCCCCTATAAGAGTCCTCCTCACCAATGTAGTTAATCTACTTGTCGTTGCTCTCAGGAGATTGATTTTCCCATATCTCCGATCTTTACTTTTTGATATTTGATCCAAAATGAGACCCTTCCATGCCACAGCCATTATATCCTTCATAGAATGATCCAAAAGTTCCCAAATGCAATTAATCTCACAACTCAATCCTCCAACTGCTTAATGACATTAGACATAAAAACAACAATTGCCACCACAATTACTAAGCAAATATACAAATGAATATTCATTCACCACCTCTTATCAATATGTATTTTTTTCAGACTGTTTTTAGCATATGCTGTTTATGCATAGACTTTTCTTCTGGAGTTTAGCTAGAGAGTGGATGCAAATTGCTAGAATAACTAAGGCCCTTTAGCATCTGCAGTTGTGCAGTCACAAGAGGTATCTGATAGATAATGTGAGAACTTTTGCCCATGTCA